>NC_133130.1:25472016-25784794 GCF_048418815.1 Hemitrygon akajei
CCTTGACTGATGTATCTAGAGTCACAGTTTTAGAATATGGGGTTGGTCATGTAGGATTGAGATCTGAAGATAATAAATATGTAGTATATGCAGGCACAGTCACTGAATATCTTCATGCACAGATCAATAGATTTCTAAATACTGAGGGAATTAAGGCATATGGGATGAGTTTGTGGCAGTGATACTAAGGAATGTATAAACTATGATCATACTGAATAATAAAGCAGGCACCTTGGGGCTGAATGTCCCTCTTCCATGTTGATTTCCCATGTTCTTAAGTTGAGGCAAGAAGTTACTCCCAACGTAGGAGAACAATCACTGGAAGGGCCAGAGCCGTTCGAGAAACTGGCTCACTGCCATACTCATGGGCAGTTTTGAGTGGGCAATGACACTACCCTTTACAGCATTGTCCATAACATAAATTATACTGACACAGAGTGTGTTCAGACAGAGGCATTCTGCACCAAAGGGTGGATTCTGACTGACCACAGTCACTCTCTGCTGTGTTATATGCTTCATTTGTACAAGCATCCACAAGGTGGAGAATTGTCCAAGATCAAACATTTGTTTCATCAGTTTCCCGACTGAAGCTCTAAAAATACAAGGCCAATCCTTCAAAAACCCTCTACGTGACCTTGTAACTAATTATAATACAATGGATTCTGGTTAATTGGGGCAGCCGCTTATTTGGGACCATTCTTAAACAACAAAAACTAATTGAGAGAATAACCAGGATTCTCTTTGTTTATTTGGTACACTATGTTGCTTAATTGGGACAGGAGGTTGTCATCGAAGAGTTTCTAACTAGTGTCAGCCGCATGTACTTGTGTGATTTTGAGAGAACAGTTTTTAAACAGCGGCAGTCGTTGTACTTGTGTTTAAAAAGCAGGGATTTTTGTCACTGATAGTTGGAGAGGAATAAGCAGGAAAACAATTCAGAACTGTTTTGCTCTTTGCAGTTTCAAGCATTCAGGCTTGGAGATGCCAGAAAAGACCAGGAGTGAAAATGAAATGATTTCACTACTTCACACTACAAATAATTTGAAGGAGTCAACAATGTTCTTGAATGTTAAAATGAAACTTAAGATTTAGAGGATGCAATCGTTGACAGCATTCTATGAAGGCAGTCCATTATCTGCACTGATTTTGTCGTTAGGAATTAACACACAGTTGTATAGCACTCATAAAGTATTGGTTGTGTTCTAATTTGTTCTGTATTTCATTTAAATACATAATGTGTTACTTAGTTGTCTTTTTTTGTACCTTTTAAAAGTACTTGCTTGAAATCGGAGCATCCCACTTAATTGGGCCAGAACGTTCTGGTCCCAATAAACCGGAATCCACTGTACATTTATTTGTAAAGATCTGTCAGAGTTAAAACTTCACCACGAGGATAACGGTCCAGGGGTCCTTTCGCGTTTAGGCTCCTGCCTGTATAAGGCTGTGTTAATAATTATTTGTGGATTGATGTGCGATTGATTAGTTACTATTGTAGTTATTTTTAATTGTTAAGAAAAATAATATTAATTGGAGATCTGTTCGTGCGAGGAGACGAGCAGGCAGTTGCGCGGCCGCTTCGTGCGAGGCCCCGGACATGCCAACCAAGCACAAGGCGGCGGGTGTCGGTGGCGACGCTGAGAAACCACCGGCTACGGTACCGGACACCGACATTAGCTCCGGCCGCGCTATGGAGAACGACATCCTGGACTCGCTGGAGGATCTGGGGTACGGAGGGGGCTGGGGTCGGGGCGAGCTGGGCTCGGGTGTCCCGTACCTTCCCGAGGCTTCCACCGAGCTGGGCCGCCGGCGGAGGCCGGTGTCGTGCTGTCGCCTTCGCGTTGGAGACCGGCCAGCCTTCCTCCTCTTCCCGCTGGAAGGCAGCGGCATTTCACTGGGGGTCCGTGCTTGACGCGAGCTGCCGGCGGGTAGGAAAAGGCCCAGAGGCCGCTCGGTCGCCATCCACTCCTTACTGATGCTACAGGTTTTGTGGCTGGCAAGCTTGATTTTATTCTAAACAACACACATAAAATGCTAGAGGAACTCAGCAGGCCGGGCAGCATGTGGCTTGCTATATTAGTTTATTCTGCTCTTTTTATTTAATAGTTTGTCGGTGTTAAATACCTGATACAACCTTGTGGCAGGCCTGGTGATCTGACCTATTTTAGGTCTTGCCCTAAATGACAGTAGTCAAGGATGTTAAACATTTCCTGAAACACTTTTCAGCATTATTGGCTAAATCTTTTTGCTACCACGCAACCTGATTTGAACTATGACTATGCAAATTCATAGATGTGTCATATTAATTTATTTAATCTCATTAGTCAAGAAAAGCAATAATGTAGCAAAACCGGGATGTAGGGATCAAATTTCAGCAAGTGATAGAAAGGACTTATTAAAAAGAGCAATATTACAATAGTCATGGGGATTTCAATATATAAGTAGATTGGGAAAATCAGGTTGGTGCTGGATCCCACGAAAGGGAATTTGTAGAATGCCTATGAGATGGTTTTTAGAGCAGTTTGTGGTCGACCCCATTAGGAGAAAGCAATTCTGGATTGAGTGTTAGGAAATTTGATTAGGGAGCTTAAGGTAAAAGAGCCCTTATAACACGATGGTAGTTTCACCCTGCAGCTTGACAGGGAGAAGCTAAAGTCAGATGTATTGGCATTACAGTGGGGTAAAAGGAATTGCAGAGGTATGAGAGAGGAGCTGACCAAAGTTGCTTGGAAGGGGACACCAGTGGCCTCCAGCAGTGGCTGGAGTTTCTGGGATCAATTTTCAAGGTGCAGGAAAGATGCATCCCAAAGATGAAGAAGTATTCTAAGGGGAAGATGAGACAACTGTGGCTGACGAGAAGTCAAAGACAGCATGAAAGCAAAAAAGCGGGCATGTAATATAGCAAAAAATTAGTGGGCAGCTTTTAAAAATCAACTGAAGGCAACTAAAATGCATTATGAAAGGAAAGATGAAATAGGGTGATAAACTAGCTAATAATATCAAGGAGGATACCAAAAGCATTTTCAGATATATAAAAAGTAAAAGAGAGGTGAGAGCAGACATCAGATTGCTGGAAAATGACACTGGAGAGGTAGTAATGGGGGACAAAGTAATGATGGATGAAGTTAAGTATTTTGTGTCATTCTTCACTGTGGAAGACACTTGCAGCCAGAAATTCAAAAGAGTCAGGGCAGAAGTGAGTGTTGTTACTATTACTAAGGAGAAGGTGTTTGGGAAGCTGAAAAGTCTGAAGTTAGATAAATCACCTAGACTGGATGGATTACACCCCAGAGTTCTGACAGAGGTAGTTGAAGAGATTGTTGAGGCATTGGTAATGATCTTTCAAGAATCACTAGATTCTAGAATGGTTCCGGAGGACTAGAAAATTGCAAATGTCACTCCACTCTTTAAGAATAAAGGAAATTATAGGGTAGTTAGCCTGACTTCAGAGGTTGGGAAGATGTTGGAGTTCATTATTAATGATGAGATTTCGTGGTACTTGGAGGCACATGATAAAATAGGCCAAAGTCAGCATAGTTTTCTAAAGGGGAAATCTTGCCTGACAAATCTGTTGGAGTTCTTAGAGGAAATAACAGGCAGGATAGATGGCCAATGGATGTTGTTTATTTGGATTTTTAGAAGTCTCTTGAAAAGGTGCTGCATATGAGACCTCTTAACAAGATGAGAGCTCATTGTATTACAGGAAAGAAACTAGCATGGAGAGAAAATTCAGAAATCAGATGCAAAAGGACGCATGCAGTATTAATTTACAGGTTGAGTCAGTGTTAAGGAACACAAATGCAATGTTAGCATTCATTTTGAGAGGACTGGAATACAAAAGCAAGGATGTGATGCTGAGGCTTTATAAGGCATATGGCAGGTTGAATTCAGAGTATTGTGAGCAGTTTTGTGTCACTTATCTAAGCTAAGTGTTGGCATTGGAGAGGGTCCAGAAAAGGTTCATGAGAATGATTCCAGGAGTTAAAGGGTTAACTTATGGGGCATGTTTGATGGCCTAGGTCTTGACTCACTGGAGTTTAGAAGAATGAGGGGGGATCTCATTGAAACCTATCGTTTATTGAAAGGCCTAGATAGAGTAGATCTGGAGGTGGTGGTTCCTCTAGTGGGGAAGTCTAGGACCAAAGGGTACAGGCTCAGAGTAGAGGGATGTTCATTTAGAACAGAGATGAGAAATATTTTTGTCCAGTGGTTAGTGAACCTTTGCAATTCATTACCACAGACGGCTGTGGGGGCCAAGTCATTGGATATATTTAAAATGGAGGTTTATGGGTTCTTAGTTAATCAGGGCATCAAAAGTTATGGGGTTGAGAGAGATGATAAATCAGCTATGATGGAATAGCAGAGGTAGGTGTACTCAGAGGCTGAATGCTGTAATTCTCCTTCTATGTCTTATGGTTATATATTACAGGCTTGCACTAGAGTTAAATACAGTGGTTTGTTGTATCGCCCAACTATTAATTGCATTTTCTTTATAGATAGAATGTGAGCATTCTGACTGAGAAAACTCAACATCCTATTTGATCCTGAAAATCTAACACCATGGTGAGGCAGAGCTGGCAGGGTAGGGTTTTAGATAGAGAGTGGTGGAATATGGAAAGAATTACCAGAGGATGGGCCTGTTTCTGTGCTACATAACTGTATTCAGTGGTATTACCATTAAATTACCTGGATGGCTTACCATTGATTTTGGGCAAAGGAGCTATTTCTGTGCGGTATATCTCAGACACTCTTATGATACAAATCAAGGGTTAGTGTGTACTCTCCACTTGTCTTGGTGACTGCAGTTCCAGCAACATTCAAGCAGCTCATTGCACTAGATCATATAAGAATGCTGTATAATATAATTGTTTGTTATCTTTGTCATCAGTTTACTTTGGCTGCTCTGTATGCCCCATAAACAATGTGCTGCAATCGCAAACATCAAAATAATTTTCTGTTCTTCTCCATACTAGTCTTTGCTGATTGATTGTTGAGGAAGTAATTGTCTCTTAGCCTGGTGTGGCTGATGTCTATTTGGTTTTCACTACAGCCTTTGTCAAGGTTCCATATGAGACACTTGTCCAAAAGGTAAGATCTCATGGAATCCAGGGCAGTTTGGCAAATTGGATCTAAAATTGGTTTGGTGGCGATTGAGGCTTGTTTTAGCAAATTGTGCCTGTGACCTGTGGTGTATGGATTTTGTGCTGGGTCATGTTTACATTAACATTTTGGATTTTTTCATAGAAGGCAAGATTGATAAGTTTGCCAAGACATGAATATTGGTGATAGTATTGATCATAAGGATAATCTTTGGCAACAGAGCAATGTTGACAGAGCAAGATGGATGGAGAATTGGTAAATGGGATTAAATCTTGAAGAATATGAGGTGATGTATTTTGGGAGGTCACTGTAGAAAGTAAGTAGTTGCTTTAAAAGGGGTACACAGAAGATTTATCAGTACACTGATGTTCATAGTTGATAGGTGTGTTCAAAGACATTTTCAGTCTCTCGTTGCTATAGTTGGAAGTTTCTACCTGCTTCAAAAGGCAGCAATTATGCCTGTACCCAGGAAGAGCAGAGTAAACACAAAGTACACTGCAGATGCTGTTGTCAAATCAACACGTACAAACAAGCTGGATAAACTCCAGCAGGTCGGGCAGCATCCATTGAAAGGAGCAGTCAACGTTCAAGGGTCTCGGCCCGAAACATTGACTGCTCCTTTCAACAGATGCTGCCCGACCTGCTGAGTACATCCAGCTTGTTTGTAAGAGCAGAGTGAGCTGCCTTATCATCCAGTAGCACTCACATCTATGATGATGAAATGCTTTGAGAAGTTGGTTATGGTTCGAATTGAGGTCCTGAATTTGCCTATCTTTTGCCTAACAATTTGCCATAATAGGTCTATGGCCAATGAGCTTGGACCACCTGAAGAAGAAGAAGAAAGCCCTTAATTCTGAGTGGAGTCATCGTGATGCCGTTTTTTTTAAGCAGGCTTTCTAATTTTTTCAAAGTCGAGTTGCTAGTTCGACGCTCAACCCAGCACGGATGGAAAGCACGCAAGGGAGCCAGCTGGATTCGAACTCTTGGAGCCTTCTCTCCGAAGTCCGGTGCTAATGCCACTACGCCACCAGCCGGCACTTGGACCACCTGGACAATACTAATAACTGTGTCAGGATGCTGTTTATGGATAGTGTTTTAACACCATTATTCCTGCAGTCCTAATAGATAAACTACAGCACCTGGGCCTCTGTAACTGGATCCTCAACTTCTTAACTGGAAGACCACAATCTGTGGAGATTGGAAATACCATCTCTACCTTGCTGACAATCAACACTGACACACCTCAAGGATGTGCTTAGCCCACTGACCTTCTCTCTCTACACCCATAATTGTCCTACTCTCACAGCTCAAATGCCATCTATAAATTTGTCTATAATAATGACACAACTATTGTTGGCAAACTTTCAGATGGTGACGAGAGACTAAAGGAGTGATATATCAGCTAGAGTGCTGTTGCAGCAACAACCTTGCACTCAGCGTCAGCAAGACCAAAGAACTGATTGAGGACTAAGAAAGTAAGATGAGGAAACACACACCAGTCCTCGTAGAGGGATCAGAAATGGAAGGAGTGAGCAATTTCAAGTTTCTGTGTATCAGCATCTCTAAGGATCTCATCAGGACCCACATATCGATGCAGCTACAAAGAAGGCACGACAGCAGCTATATTTCATTAGGAGTTTCGAGAAGATTTGGTACGTCACCAAAGCCACTCACAAATATCTGCAGATGTACCATGGAGAGAATTCAAACTGGCTGCATCACTGCCTGGTTTGGATGTGGGGTGAGGGGAAGCGGCTGCTGCAGAGAGTTGTAAACTTAGTCAGGTCCATCATGGGTACTAGTCTCTGTAGTGTCCAGGACATCTTCAAGGAATGATACCTCAAAAAGGCAGCGCCCATCTTTAAGGACCCCCATCATCCAGACATGCCCTGAAGGCACATATTCATCAATTCAGGAACAGCTTCTTTTCCTCTGCCATCTGATTTCTGAATGGACATGTACTTTAATTCAGGTCCCCCCCCCCCCCCCTTTTTTATGTGTTGCATTGTGCTGCTGCTGCAAAGACAACAAATTTCACAACGTATGCCAGTGATATTAAACCTAATTCTGATTCTGACATTGTTTTGGTCAAGTGATTTTGGATATGAGTGGAGAATAAATTGGTTGGGTTTGTTTTCCCAGAATTAAAACATAAGACCAATAGCAGAATTAGGCTATTCGGCCTACTCTGCCATATCATCATGCCTGACTTATTAGAACACTCAACCCCTTTCTCCTGCCTTTTCCCTGTAACCTTTGACATGCTTACTAGTCAAGCTGAAGGTTAGAATGGACACGGAGTCATTCTGTATTGTGACTCTGAGCTGTTGATGGCTCTGGGCTTGTACTCGCTGGAGATTAAAAAAATGAGTGAGGGGAGGGTTCTCATTGAAACCTATTGAATATTAAAAGACCTAAATACACTGCACGTTAAGAGGATGTTCCCAATCGTAGGAGAGTCTAGGATTGGAGGACATTGAGTCAGGATAAAAGGACATCCTTTTAGAACAGAGATGAGGAAGAATTTCTTTAGTGAGAATGTAGTGAATCTATGGAAATCATTGCCAGAGGCTGTGGAGGCTCAGTCATTGAGTATATTTAAAGTGGAAATTAAAAGTCCTTGATTAGTCAGGGCATCAAAGGATAACGGAAGAAGGCAGAAGAATGGGCTTGCTAGGGTTAATTAATCAGCTATGATGGAATGGCGGAGAAGACTCGATGGACTGAATTGCCTAATTCTGCTCCAATTTCTTATAGTCTTATGGACTCAATGAAATATGTTGGAAATATGTTGTCACTCAGTGATATTTCATCAAAACCTTTGAGATGTAACTGGCTTCAATAAAGTGGAGAACCAGGGAAAGCTGTTTAGGTTTGGGGCAGCGCTGGGTGTGGGGGGGGGGGGGGGGGGGGAGCGGTGGGGAGAGTGTAGTGTTTGCTTGGATTCCCAAAGTTTATATTTGAAGAATGGGCATTTATTGATGGCAATGAGAGGCAGATTATTCATGATAAGCTAAATAATGCTGCTTCAGGTTTGAGTTGAGGAGGTAAGCAAGAGAGATTGACGGAGACAGAGGTAGACATTTGCTAAATAAACTTTATTAATACATTTAGCAAGATGCCACATGGTAGGCTAGTCCAAGAGGTTAAGGCACATGAGTTTATTCAATCTGAGATTGAATCCAAGTTGGTGATGAGAGGCAGAGAGTGATGGTAGAAGGATACTTTTCTGATTAAAAGTCTGTGTCCAGGGATTGATGCTCGGTCCTTTATGGTTTGTAATATATGTTAATGACATGAATGGGAATGTAAGGGGTATATGAGGGGTAAGTTTGCAAATGACATGAAAATTGTTGTTTCATGGATAGAGAGAAAAGTTGTCTTTGTTTCCAACAGGATAAAGTTCAGATAAAAAGGTGGGTGCCGTGTTGATGGATCGGTTTTAATCCTAACAGTTGTGAGGCAATTCATTTTGCAAAGTGACATGTCTAGATGTATACACTGAATGGTAGGCTGCTAAGGAATGTTGAGGAATAGAGTGACTTTGAGATTTAAGTTTGTTCTTTGAAAGTGATAACGCTGTGGATAGGGTGGTGGTGAAGGCAAATAGCATGCTTGTTTTCATAATTTTGGGCATGAAATGGAGACTGTAAATGTTGGAATCTGAAGCTAGAAATAAGCTGCTGGAAGAACTCTGGGTCAAGCATCATCTGTGGAGGCAAAGAAATGGTTATGTTTCAAGCCAACATCTGATAGATGTGGGAAGTGTAAAGAGAGGATGCAGTGTTGAAAACTGCATCATTTAAATGAGATATTATAAGATCATACTTGGAGTATTAAAAACAGTTCTATTTGTCACATTATTGAAAGGATGTGGTCCTTCTGGAAACTGTACTGGGGATTCACCAGGATATTTCTTGGATTGGAGAATTTAATTATGGAGAGAGATTGAAAAGTCTGCGTTCATTTTCTCTGGAGTGAAGAAGGTTGTGAGGGGACCCAATAAAAGCAAATAAAATTATATGAAACATAGTTGGAATAATTTTCCCATTGTAGGGTTTTCAAAAACAAGAGGGCATACGTTAAGGTGAGAAGGAGTTTTAGAGGGGAATTGATGGGGGAAGTCTTGTCGTGTGGTTAATATCTGGAACTTGTCACCACAGGAGGTGTGGGGGATCAGATACAATTGCTACATGCATGAGACATATAACAGGCAGTTAAACAGGCAAGTCATAAATGCAGACCAATACACAAATATGAGTAGTGTAAATGGGCAAACATGTTGGCAATGGTGTAATGACCAGTCTTTCTATGCTGTACAACTCTGATTTTTCCCAATATACCTAGCACACAGACACATCTGATAGATGTGGGAAGTGTAAAGAGAGGATGCTATGTTGAAAATGCACAGGTGATCAGATAGCATCACTGGAGAGAAATCAACAGCTCAAATACCATTTATCAGAATTTTTTTTATGAAACTATATTTCATTAGCATTTCAAAGATGTGAATGAGAACATGCAGACCTAAACTGGATATTAACCAAAGTATTTAAGTGAAAGTTATGTTTAGAAAGAATCGTCCTGACATTTTATTTAACACAACACACAAAATGCTGGAGGAACTCAACAGGACAGGCAGCATGTATGGAACAGAGTACACAGATTTGGGCCAAGACCATCGGGATTTTATTCAGAGAGTCTATTTCTTTTTGATGCATGCTTCTCAGTTGCAGTGGATTAAATTACTGTTGGATTAATAATTAATGTCAAAACATTTCCACAAATTCATATTCTTATTGGTATCTGTGTTTATAGCTTTGCTTCAAAAGAGTGTAGAGGTTGGAAATCCATCTATACATAGGCATTCATTAATAAATGTGGGAATAAAAGACTTGAATGTTCACTGTAATATCCTCATTTTGCAGATACAAAGGCCCACTACTAGACAATGGAGCTCTGGATTTGGCAACAACTAAAGGGGCGGCTTCTCCAGAATATACTAAACTATGTGCCTGGCTTGTAATGGAACTGAAAGCACTTTTCAAACTGGTTGAAAATGTCAATGCAACTACTAGTAAGTTTTTTTTTAATCATTTGTTACAAAATGTAAAACTTGAATGACGATTTTAATCCAGATTGTACATGAAATAACAATATTGGAAAATAATGTGGTTGTAGCGAGGTGCTACACACAGCGCTGAAATAACGACACGCTATTCGTTTTGAGACTAGTTTATTCAAACTTCGCGGCGCTGGCATTTAATCCCTAGCGCCCACCCTCTCCGGGCGGAAATGACGTCAGAGGTGCATTACCAAAGTCTCCCCCGCGCGCTGGCTATTTGTGAGCCAGTTCGCCTGCACAGAAAGTGGGTTGCCACATAACCCCACCCCCAGAACCGGCGATACACCCCCCAATGTCCACAGTCTGGATCAGCCTCTGTTTGGGAGGTCTGCCTCTGCGCCGCGGTGCCTGAACTTCGACTGGCTGCGCCAAGTCCACGTGGGCTGGTTTGAGTCGGTCCACCGTGAAAACCTCCTCTCTCTCCCCAATGTCCAGAACGTACGTGGACCCGTTGTTGTTGATCACCTTGAACGGTCCCTCGTATGGCCGCTGTAGCGGTGCCCGGCGTCCGCCCCTTCGTACAAACACAAACTTACAGTTCTGCAGGTCTTTGGGTACATGGGTCGGGGTTCATCCGTGCTGTGAAGTTGGTACCGGGGCCAGGTTGCCAAGCCTTTCGCATTGTCTGTCCAGGACTACTGCGGTTTCTTCCTCTTGCCCCCTTGGGGCTGGTATGAACTCTCCCGGGACGGCCAGGGGTGCGCCATACACCAACTCAGCTGACGAGGCGTGCAGATCCTCTTTGGGCGCTGTGCAAATTCCAAGCAGGACCCAGGGAAGCTCGTCCACCCAGTTATGTCCTCTCAGGCGGGCCATGAGAGCCAACTTCAAGTGACGGTGGAAGCGTTCCACTAGTCTGTTCGACTGTGGGTGGTAGGCAGTAGTGTGGTGTAGCTGCGTTCCCAACGGGCTGGCCACAGCTGACCACAGGCTGGAGGTGAACTGGGCACCTCTGTTGGAGGTAATGTGGGCCGGTACCCCGAAGCGTGCTACCCAGGTTGCGGTCAGTGCTCGGGCGCAGGAATTGGCAGATGTGTTGGTGAGCGGGACCGCCTCTGGCCACCTCGTGAACCGGTCTATCATAGTTAGGAGGTACCGTGCTCCTCGGGACACTGGTAGGGGGCCCACGATATCCACATGAATGTGGTTGAACCTCCAGTGGGTGGGTTTGAACTGCTGCGGCGGGGCTTTAGTGTGCCGCTGCAGCTTGGCTGTTTAGCACTGCACGCACGTTCTGGCCCATTCACTGACCTGCTTGCGAAGTCCGTGCCACGCGAACTTGCTGGAGACCAGCCGGACGGTTGTCATGATAGATGGGTGCGCCAAACCGTGTATGGAGTTGAAAACTCGCTGCCTCCAGGCTGCCGGGACGATGGGGCGAGGTTGGCCGGTAGCCACGTCGCACAGGAGGGTCCTGTCTCCTGGGCCGACGAGAAAGTCCTGCAGCTGCAAACCGGAGACTGCGGTCCTGTAGCTGGGCATCTCATCGTCTGCCTGCTGCGCCTCCGCCAGTGCTGCATAGTCCACCCCCAGGGACAGGGCCTGGACAGCTGGTCTGGAGAGTGCGTCCACCACGACGATGTCCTTTCCCGAGACATGCTGGATGTCCGTCGTGTACTCAGAGATGTAGGACAGATGTCGCTGCTGGCGAGCCGACCAAGGATCGGACACCTTCGTGAACGCGAAGGTCAACAGTTTGTGGTCCGTGTACGCGGTGAATGCCTTCTAAGAAGTATCTGAAATGCCGGATTGCCAGATACAGTGCCAACAGCTCCCGGTCGAAAACACTGTACTTGAGTTCGGGTGGTCGTAGGTGCTTGCTGAAGAATGCCAAGGGTTGCCAGCGCCCCTCGATGAGCTGCTCCAGCACCCCACCGACTGCTGTGTTGGATGCGTCCACCGTGAGTGCGGTCGGAACGTCCGTTCTGGGGTGCACCAGCATTGCAGCATCTGCCAAGGCTTCCTTGGCTTTAACGAAAGCGGCCGCGGCCTCCTCATCCCAAGTAATGTCCTTGCCTTTACCCGACATCAGGGTGTACAAAGGGTGCATGATACGGGCTGCTGAGGGGAGGAAACAATGGTAGAAGTTCACCATACCAACGAACTCCTGTAGGCCTTTGACCGTGTTGGGCCGGGCAAAGTGGAGGATCGCATTTACCTTGGCGGGCAGAGGTGTTGCCCCGTCTTTGGTAATCCTGTGGCCCAGGAAATCGATGGTATCGAGACCGAACTGGCATTTGGCCGGGTTGATTGTGAGGCCGAAATCACTCAGGCGGGAGTAGAGCTGGTGGAGATGGGACAGATGCTCCTGACGTCTACTGCTGGCTATAAGGATGACGTCCAAATAGATGAACGCAAAGTCCAGGTCGCGTCCCACCGCATCCACTAGCCGCTGGAACGTACATGCGGCATTCTTCAGGCCGAACGGCATTCGGAGGAACTCGAAAAGGCCGAAAGGGGTGATGAGTGCCGTTTTGGGGATGTCTTAAGGGTGCACCGGGATTTGATGGTATCCCCGGACGAGGTCTACTTTGGAAAAGATTCTTGCCCCGTGTAGGTTTGCTGCAAAGTCCTGTATGTGCGGCACGGGGTAGCGGTCTGGAGTTGTAGCCTCGTTCAGTCTGCGGTAGTCGCCGCATGGTCTCCAACCCCTGGCTGCTTTGGGCACCATGGGCTGTCGGACCTCCGTACGATCCCCAATTCCTCCATCCTCTTGAACTCCTCCTTCGCCAGGCGGAGCTTTTCTGGGGGGAGCCTTCGTGCGCGGGCGTGGAGGGGTGGTGTTGTACCCCGTGTCTGGGCATGGCTGCCGTGAACTGCGGTGGCAGAATCGATGGAAAGTCCGCCAGGATTCTGGTGAATTAGTTGTCCGACAGCGTGATGGAGTCCAGGTGTGGGGCCGGCAACTTGGCTTCATCCAGGGAGAACGTCTGGAAAGTCTCGGCATGTACCAGTCTTTTCCCTTGTAAGTCGACCAGCAGGCTGTGAGCTCGCAAGAAGTCTGCCCCCAGGAGTGGTTGGGCCACGGCGGCCAGTATGAAGTCCCACGTGAACCGGCTGGCGCCGAACTGCATCTGCACTATGCGGGTGCCGTAGGTCCGTATCGTGCTGCCGTTTGCGGCCCTCAGGGTGGGTCCTGGCTTCCTGTTGCAGGTGTCGTACCCCGTCGGGGGCAAGACGCTGATTTCTGCTCCGGTGTCGACCAAGAAGCGGCGTCCCGACTGTTTGTCCCAGACGTACAAGAGGCTGTCCTGGTGGTCAGCCGCCATAGTCATTAGCGGCAGCTGGCCCTGGCCCTGGCCCTTGCAGGGCGGGCGATAACGGTGGGCTTTTGTGCCCCACCGCTGGTGGTAGAAACACCACTGTTCACTGGCCTCCTCACTCCTGCCCCTGTGTTGTGTGTGACCCCCCCTGCCGGGCCTGGTCTGGTCTGTTGTTGGGCGCGTGGCCTGGTAATCTGACCAACGGACACCACGCTCTCCCTCTTACCTTTCCACAGCATGTCTGCCCAGGCCGCCACCGTCCGGGGGTCGCTGAAATCTGCGTCGACCAGCAGCAGATGTATGTCCTCAGGCAGTTGCTCTAGAAACGCTTGCTCGAACATGAGGCAGGGCTTGTGTCCGTCAGCCAGGGCCAGCATCTCGTTCATCAATGCTGACGGCAGTCTGTCTCCCAAACCGTCCAGGTGAAGCAGGCGGGCACCCCGCTCACGCCTTGAGAGGCCAAAGGTCCCAATGAGCAGCGCTTTGAATGCTTCATATTTACCTTCTTCCGGGGGCGACTGTATGAAATCCGCAACCTGGGCGGCCGTCTGCTGGTCAAGGGCGCTCACCATGTGATAGTAACGCGTGGAATCAGAAGATATCTGCCGAATCTGCTTGGCTAAACCACACGCGTGGTCGCAGCGTCCAGAAAGCCGTCAGATTTAGCGAAACTGCATGAACAGATGAAGAGTCGGTCATCTTTGGTCCAAATCCCGTTCGGACCGTCGGGGTCACCAATGTAGCGATGTGCAGTCGGTAAGTCGTTTCGAGACTAGTTTATTCAAACTTCGCGGCGCTGGCATTTAATCCCTAGCGCCCACCCTCTCCGAGCGGAAATGATGTCAGAGGTGCATTACCAAAGTCTCCCCCCGCGCGCTGGCTATTTGTGAGCCGGTTCGCCTGCGCAGAAAGTGGGTCGCCACATGGTAGTAATTTTGCACTAACTTGTTGAATAGGTATTCTGATGCAAATATGTTCTGATAACTTTGCAGGCCTTTGTGCTCATTCATTACTCGCTTGTACTTTTACAGTTATCAGTCTGACTTACTGTGCCTTTGTTCAAGTTAATAAAATCACAGAAAATCAATTGATAATTGGTATCGTAAAACACCACCCAGTTCAAGAACAGTTACTACTCCACGATTATCAAGTTCTTGACAAAAGGATAACTACACTCACTTGCCAATCAATTGAAATCTTCCCACAACCAATGATCTCAATTTAAGAACTTTTTATCTTGTTAACTGATGTTCTCATTATTTATTGCTATTCACTAATATTTGCATCTATACAGTTTGTTGTCTTCTGCACTCTGGTTGATTTTCATTGATCCTGTTATAGTTACAATCTATAGATTTGCTGGGGTATGCCCACAGGAAAATGACTATCAGAGGGTTATATGGTGACTTATGTGTTTTGATAATAAAATTTACTTTGAACATAGGCATAGCATGGAAAAAGGCCCTTAGGCCCATTGAGCATCCATTTACACTGATTCCATTTTTATTCTCCCCACATTCTCATTACTCCCTAGATTCTACCACTTAAGTGCACAGGAAGGGGAATTTGTAGTGGCCAATTAATTTAACATCTTTGGGATGTAGGAGGAAAACAGAACACCTAAGAAATGCTCACCTGGTCACAGGGTGAACATGCAATAACCTGAGTGATGCAACTCAAGGGTAGTGGCTCTATTAGTTGTGCCCCTGCATTAAAGTTCAAAGTAAATTTTATTGTCAGAGTGCATATACCGTAGATTCCGGATTATAAGCCGCTACTTTTTTCCCACATTTTGAACAGCTTTGAACTCTGCGGCCTTTAATCCAGAGCGGCTAATACATGGTTTTTTTTCATGCCGCCTCGTAAACATTTTGCCTCGTAACAGTAGACCAATAAAATTGATGAGTAGTTCACAGAGGTCCAATGAAATTGTACGATAAATCAAGCGCACTTTCACAATTAAATTATTGTAAATCAGTCATTTGTACTCACCCTCATCAACATGGAAAACACTCGAAGAAAAGCATTGTGCTGCCTTTATGGCAGTTACTTAGTTTATAATATTTTCGCTTAGTAATTCATTTGTTAGTTAAAGTTAGAAGTGTTTTAACTATATTTGTTTTCTGTACTACATCCCGGGATGCTATGACGTCACACCCGGTTTCGCCGCGTCTTGTGGGATATATACGGGAAGGTGGGGGCATTACGTGAGCGCGTCAGACCCGAGCGCGTCAGACCCGATTAGACCCGATCGCGTTACGCGAGCTCATCAGACCCGAGCGCATCAGACCCGAGCACATCAGACCCGATTAGACCCGATCGTGTTACGCGAGCGCGTCAGACCCGAGCGCGTCAGACCCGAGCTCATCAGACCCGAGCGCGTCAGACCCGAGCACATCAGACCCGATTAGACCCGATCGCGTTACGCGAGCTCATCAGACCCGAGCGAAAACGCTGCTTTTAAGTTAAAGGCGATCAATAACTTTTCCTGGTAGGCTGCAGTATATATATTTTTACCAGTCGCTAGGAGATATTGGAATGTTGTTCATGCTGTTCAGTAAAAAAGTATATGCAACGTAATTTGTGTTACCGATACGTATGTATATTTAAAAGTAGCGGTGCGGCCTAAAATCCGGTGCGGCCTTTACAATTAAAAAATTGATTTTATTTCTAAAATTAGAGCCAGCGGCTTTTAATCAGGTGCGCTCTATAGTCCGGAATCTACGGTATGTCATCACATAAAACCCTGAGATTCTTTTTCCTGCGGGCATACCCAGCAGATCTATAGAATAGTAACTGTAAACTGGATCAATGGAAGATCAAGTAGAGCATAGAAGACAACAAACTGCAAATGCAAATATGAATAAATAGCAATAAATAACAAGAGCATGAAATAATATGCTAGTCATTAAAGTGAGATCATCAGTTGTGGGAACATTATTAAGAGATGTGTGTAATGTAATTTGTGAATCACATCCTCAGAATGTTTGCTGGTATTTCCATTTGATTCTGCAATAGTCTCATTTTGTTTTTTAATATTCAAAGTGAGTGCTCGACTTTTAACTAGAATGCTACATTTTTGCCTACAATATTTTTCAACCGTGATACTTTGATTAGTATGCTGGTCATGTCTGTATCTTACAACTGGAACAATGGAAGAAATGCTGTAAGACTATGTACTAAATGGGTCAATTGGAAAAATATTTAAATATCTAGTTTTAGAACTTGTGACTTATATATTTTTGTCAACTTTGTAGGTCCCACAGAAGCTGAAGAATTTCAACTGGAAGTGAGTGGCTTGCTAGCTGAGATGCAGTGTCCCTATTCTGTTCTAACTACTGGAGATGTCACTAAACGTCTTCTGAACAAAAATAATTGCCTTTTACTACTTAGTAAGTTACAGGAAATTTTCTACTTTAAAATTAAAACTTTGTAATGGTTGGCTATGCTGATGTGTTTAAAGGTAATAGTTGTTGTTCCTTTCCATGCCTTGTGGTGCATTGGGCAGCAATGTTTCTTTAGCATTTTTGTCTTCTGTTTTATTGAGGCTGAGTTGCTAGCTCAATGCTTAACCTAGTACGGATGGAAGGCACGCAAGGAGCCAGCCGTATTTGAACCGGGAACCACTCAACCTTGAAGTCCAGTGCAGATGCCACTACACCACTGACCCAAAGATAATAAAGTGGCCACTTTAATAGGTACTTCTTGTACCTATTAGAGAGGCTACTGAGTGTATGTTTTCTGTCTTCAGCTGCTGTAGCCCATCCACTTCAATGTTTGGCATGTTGTACATTCAGAGAAGCTCTTGGAATTACTGTCACCTTCCTGTCAGCTTGAACCAGTCTGGCCATTCTTCTCTAATCTCTCTAATTCAAGGAATTTTCGCCCACAGAACTGATGCTCATTAGATGTTTTGTTTTGTGCACCATTCTCTGTAAACACTAGGGACTGTATTGCATGAAAATCCCAGGAGATCAACAGTTTCTGAGATATTCAAACCACCCGTCTGACACCAACAATTATTCAGTGGTCAAAGTCACTTGGATCATATTTCTTTCCCATTCTGATTTTTGCTCTGAATAACAACTGAACCTCCTGACCATGTCAGCGTGCTTCTGTGCAATGAGTTGCTGCCACCTGATGGGCTGATTAGATATTTGCCTTATGAGCAAGTGTACCTAATAAAGTGGTCACTGAGTGCATATTCTCTTCAAAGATTTGTGAATGTGCATGGATGCAGTTACTAGTGCTTGTACTGAATGAGCAATCCTAACTTGGATACAGTTTACTATTTTAGTGCTTTAGGTTGAATTGATTAAATCATGAATTTATGATTACAAAGATTTACCAGGACATTCCTTCACTTGGGCAAAGCATTTAGCCCAGGAGGTTTGCTGGCTCTCAGAAACAACAATCCAGTTAATCCTGTCCTTAAGCAGTATTTTCTCCCTTATTTTAGAATAATGAGAGTGTTTATTGATTTCCTGATTGGAGGGAAGTAAGCAGTGTTTTTCCTTGAAGATCATTATTGGGATCTTTTATTTTTCTGTTTTTGTTGATATAAATTAATTATCTAGATTTGGTTTTGCATATTCTAGACAAAGTGAAAACTTCTCATAGTCGGACAGGTCAAAGATCAGAGGATACAGATTTAAGGTGTTTAGAAAAGCACCATGGGTGACACAGAAAAACTTAAGTCAAAGAATTATGATATAGAATTGATGCCTTGAAAGTATGATGGTTGTCCAAAAGGGATTCAACAGCTACATTAGGGGGGGAAATATTATACTCACTGGAAAAAGGGAATTAAGTTGCTGTTTCACAGACCTGGCACAAGCTTGATCGACTGAATGGTTTGACAAATTGTCATCAAAAGAACAACTGATGGTCTCAGAAAAAGGGACAACTTCCTTGGATATTGTCTCAAAAACGTTTGCTACCTACACTTCAATTTATTTGTATTTTTCATTGCAATGAATTCAAATCAAATTTTCTGTTTTTGGTCTTGGACCAAGCTTTCAACTGTGTATACCTTGGGACACATTTTGAATTGCAAACAATAGGAAATAATTCTTTATTTGTACTGCCTCGGAGGTCACTCAGTCCAGCTAATTGTTGAAGAGATCTATAATGCTGCAAGGGTGTGATCAATATTCCCAAATTAGATTTATGTCCTAGCTTTTACAAGGAAATGTTTGCAATTATCCATATAACAATTGCTCCTTCTCTACATTACTTCTAGCAACTGTGAGATTTCTGTATGAATGTGGTTATCACCTGCTTCATTGTTGAATACCTTATGAAGTCTAGCAAGAAAGTGTAATGTTAGGATTCCCAGCCAAAGCTTCCCACTTGCTAGATATCCCTATTTACATACGAATACTTTAATCAATTTTTATGAGTTCCGTTCTGATGCCTTCTTCCAATTCAGCTTCAATTCGAGGATTAGTCCTATCTTTCTGTCTTCATACTAATAGAATGGCCCAAAGTGTTCCCCAACTAATAGTCTGATAGGAAATACATCCAATTTCCTAATTATGCATTACGGTTGGATGTACCATTTTACCTTCAAACCACATTTGTCCTGTTCACTAGATACACAACTTTCTTTTCAGATCAGGAAGCTCTATACTTTTTAGTACCTTTGGCAACTCAAACTGTACCTAACCTCAGCGTCACTGAATAACAGGATTGAAACAAAACTTGTTGAAATCCCCATGTGCACTTAATTGGATCTTGGGGATGGAATTGGGCTAGAAGTGGATGGAATGTTTTTACCCAGATTATATAGCCTGATGATATACGAGGTTGCAAGATTGACTGAAAGGAGTCTGGTAGGTACTCAATCTGTACTTCACCGGTAGACAGTGATTTCATGGAAGGGTGGCATTGGGTTGGGATAAATTCCAACTCATCATTTGTGTATTTCTCTGTATTTTTCACTTAGCTTACCTGATCTCTGAGCTCGAATCTTCTCGGATGCTTGGTGTGAACAACCCACCCAAGAAAGAACCAGACAAGCCAAGCCAATCCTTTGTGGAGTTGAAAACTATATGCATTACTCTGGGTATGTCCAAGCCCCCGGATAACATCACCATGTTCCAGTTCTTCAGTGGGATTGAGAAAAAGGTACAGACAATAGAATTGTCCTAATCAGCACTATTTAAAACTTGATTTATTAAGTCAGACTGTTCAAGTAAAATATCTTTAAAAATGCAATACGTAATGGAAATCCCACTTCAAAAAAATTTTCAAATAAATTACATAAGCAGAAAGCTTATTTGATTTTGACCTGGAAACTGAACAGCTGCTGTAATTTAAAGTGAAGGTCCTATCCTCCCAAGGTGTAATATTAATATTATTTTTAAGCGAATGATAATAGAGGAAACATGATTTTTTTAAGTTTGTGTTCCATAAGGAGGAATGCAGGTTTCAAGCTAATGTAAAGCTGCACTTCTAGATGTGTTATTGACTGGCACAGTTTCACTGCACTGTACCTTATTCTCAGGTGTCCACACATCAGGGTTTGCAACTTCTCTATCTCAGTACCCAGTTCTGTATAGGAGACATTGCATTCTACAAATGAAAGTCCCATTATTTTAGAGCAAAGCTTCTCAAAAAAACTTTCAAAACTGTTTTGGTTTCATAAATTGTTTGATTTGACCATTTGCCATTGATTAGTGGTCTGCCACAAGGTTTGGCGTTGGGACCGCTTCTTTTCACATTCGACAATTTGTCTGAAGGAATTGATGGCCATGTGGCCAAGTTCACGAATGATAACAAAGATAGGTGGAGGGACAAGTAATATTGAGGAAGCAGGGTGTCTGCAAAAGGACTTGGACAGATTGGGAGAATGGGTAAAGACGTGACAGATAGAATATAGTGTAGAGAAGTGCATAGTCATGCACTTTGGTAGAAAGAATAAAGACAGATTATTTTCTAAATTGGGAGAAAATTCAAAAATCAAAGTTGCAAGGATACGCGGGAGTCCTTGTGCAGGATTCAAATGTGCAAAGTGACTTGGAGGTCCTTGTTAACTTGTAGGTTGAGTTGGTGGTAAGGAAGACAAATCCAATGTTAGCATTCATTTTGAGAAGACTAGAATGCAAAAGTAAGGATGTAATGCTGAGGCTTTATAAGATATTGGTCAGATTGTACCTGCAGTATTGCGAGCGGCTTTGGGCCACTTATGTAAGAAAAGATATGCTGACATTGGAGAGGGTCCAGAACAGGTTCACGAGAATTGTCTCAGGAATGAAAGGGTTAACATGATGAGTGTTTGATGACTCTGAGCCTGTACTTGCTGGAGTTAGAAGAATGAGGGGATATCTCATTGAAACCTATCAAATATTGAAAGGCCTAGATAGAGTGGATGTGGAGAGGAGGATGTTTCCGATAATGGGGGAGTCCAGGACCAGAGGGCACAGCCTCAGAATAGAGGCACATACATCTAGAACAGAGATGGGGAATTTCTTTAGTCAAGAGGGTGGTGAATCCGTGGAATTCATCGCTGTAGGCCAAGTCATTGGGTATATTTAAAGCGGGGGTTGATTGGTACTTGAGTAATCGGGGCATCAAAAGTTGCTGGAAGAAGGCAGGAGAAAGGGGTTGAGAGGGATAATAAATCAACCAAATGGAATGGTGGAACATACTTGATAGGCCAAATATTCCTCTCTCTTATGGTCATTTTTTATAATTATGACTGATTTGCCCATCTTGCTGTTTGAGGGAATCATATTCCTTCATTCTTTTTTTTATTTATTAAATTTTAGAAATTACAAGGAATAAATGTGATAATAAAATAGTAAGAAAAATAATGTTGACCCTCCCCCCTCCCCTTAACCCTCCCCCCCCTTAACCCTTATCTAAAGAAAGGAGAAAAAAAAGAAAGAAAAAAAGAAAAAGATTGCCTGGATATCGGAGGACCCCCACATGCTCCATGGAGTTCAAAATAATTTTAATATTTATTTTTACTTTCCCCAATTACTATGATTTTATCTTCAAAGGACCTGTGTATTTAATCCTATCTTTTGTAAGTATGGGAGCCAAATTTTCAAAAATATATCATATTCATTTCTTAGATTATACGTAATTTTTTCAAATGGAATACAACTATGTATTTCATTATTCCAATGATCCATAGTTAAATATAAATCATATTTCCAACTAACTGCGATAACTTTTTTGGCTACTGCCAATGCAATTTTTATAAATTTTTTCTGATACTTGTTCAATTTAAGTTTCGGTATTATCCCCTCAATGTCTCCTAATAAAAATAATAATGGACTATGTGGGAGTTGTACTCCAATAATTTGTTCCAATAAAAGTCTTAAATTTATCCAAAATGGTTGAATTTTAAAACAGGACCAGGTAGAATGTAAAAAAGTACCAATTTCTTGACCACATCGAAAACATTGGTCAGACATATTTAAATTAAATCTATTTATTTTCTGTGGTGTTATATATAATTGATGTAAAAAATTATATTGTATTAATCTAAGTCGAACATTTATTGTATTTCTCATACTATCAAAACATAGTCTTGACCAATTTTTTCCATCAATTTTAACATTCCGATCAGATTCCCATTTTTGTCTTGATTTATGAATTCCTAACTTAATTGTTTGCTTTTGAATCAAATTATACATACAAGATATTGGGGGCTTTAGAGTTAATCAAGAAGAATATAAGATTAATTTATTTGCTGATGATGTTTTGATTTATTTAACAAACCCATTGCAATCCTTGCAAAGATTATCCTTTAGATTGGAAGAATATGGGAAAGTATTAGGTTATAAAGTAAATTGGGATAAAAGTGAAATTTTGCCCCTCACCAAAGGAAATTATAATCAATGTCGATTAGCAACTCAATTTCGATGGTCAATGAATGGGATGAAATATTTAGGTATTAGAGTTGATAACGATGTTAAAAATTTATATAAACAAAACTATTTGCCATTATTAAAAAAAATAAAAGAGGATCTTGATAAATGGATGATGTTACCAATAACATTAATAGGTAAGAGTTAATGCTGTAAAAATGAATATTTTCCTAGATTGCAATATTTATTTCAAAATTTACCAATACAATTACCTCAGAAGTTTTTTCAAGAACTGAATAAATATGTAAGGAAATTTCTTTGGAAAGGTAAGATGTCAAGAATATCATTGGAAAAATTGACATGTAAATTTGATTTAGGGGGGTTACAACTTCCAAATTTTAAGAATTATTATAAAGCAAATCAACTTAGATTTATTGCGTCTTTTTTTGATGAAGAAAAATCGGCATGGATTAAAATAGAATTAGATAAGATAGGAGAAAATATACCAGAGGATTTTATATATAAATGGGAATCCAAATGGATACGGGTAAAAAAAGAATCTCCTATATTAAGACACTTGATTGATTTATGGAATAAGGTAAATATGGACGATGAGATAAAGAAATCTTTATTAGCAAAAAGAACTTTAATTCAAAATAGACTTATTCCTTTTACAATGGATAATAAACTTTTACATAATTGGTTCCAAAAGGTGATTAAATATATAGGTGATTGTTTTGAAGGAGGTATATTGATGTCGTTCGATCAATTAAAAAATAAATATAAAATATCAAATAATACTCTTTTTTGTTATTTTCAATTAAAAGCCTATTTACGAGAAAAGCTGGGACAAACAATGTTAATGCCAAAACCTAGTGAAGTAGAAATATTAATTCAGAAAGGAAATATTCCTTCATTCTTCAAGAAATTCTGAACTGCTTTTGACTAGGATGTTGATGTCCCCTTGAGGAAATTTGTCTTACAAGGAAACTTAAAGATGGCTTATATTTTTATATGAATATTTTTTATCTTTAAAAAAAATGTAAGATCATGCTATAGCTGTTATACTCATTGGTTACACATGAGGATGATCAATTGAGAAAGTGTGAGTTTACAAGAATATAGTGCAGGAAACTGGAAGAACTAATCAACTCTTAATGTCATGAAATCCATCTCCAGAAGCAACTGAGGTTCATTTAATTTCAGCACCTGTACTGGGGTTTGATTGGAAGTTGCTCTTCAGATGTAACTGGATTTAAGTGAAATGAGTAACCTTTGTTTCTGGTAGAAAAGGTTTCCACCAACACGTATGGTCTTTGTGATAGTCATGCAAAATATGGTGGCCCTTTCAGATAGAACCTCACAATGAAACTAAACCAACCACTTCACATTCAAATCTCAGGATGCAGAATTTTGTTTTAAATCCTGCGATCTAAAACAATAAGATGCCATTGGAATTGCAGCAAGGAGAACTTTCAGGATAAGTTGATATCTTCAAAAATTATTTTTTGACAATTAAATTGAGTGAGTTCTCCTAGATAAAGTCCTGTAATCCATTCCAAAAGGTGGGGAATTGGAAAATTCTTAAAATTATTACCTATGTTGCTGACGAGTCTACTGACACTACGAAACAACAGAGGGAGTCTGTCACAGATGTGAAAACAGCATTACGTGAATGTTAATGCTGAAAACCTTTTTACATTCTTCTATACATTTTTAAGCTAAAAAGGTGTGGGATATGGAATTTTGAAAATCTGCACTGTAGTTAACTTTGGATCTCTGTGAAATAACCTGCAACTTCTTTGCAAGTTTTAATTGCATATGCAAAGCATATGATTTTAATATTTTTTCATTTTGTTTGAAATTGTATTCTGAGCATTTGAAATTTGCATTGTTTACAAGTAAATGGCTAACATTTTTTGGATAGTGTCAAGTAATTTTGCTCATAAATCCAGGCCTAACCGTTATGGCTACTGCATCAGTAAGCTTCCTTTTATCATAAGGCGAAAACTACAGATTTTACTTCCTTGATTTGAACTCTGCATTTGGGTTTCTTTAGATGATGTTAGATCATGTGTGGTTTGCAGAAAAGTCAACACCGATACTAGTAGCAAAAAATTTAGTTGTGAGCTGATTTGTCAAATAACATTTGCACCACAAATGGCAGGGAATGATCCTCTTCACAAAAGTAAATGTGACCATCTCCTTTCAGCATTGAATGGCATTATTTTTGTCAAATTTCCCATCAGAATTGAGGTCATTAACCAAAAACTAATTTGGATTACTTGCAAGAACTGGATGTGACTCATGTTATGTCTCTCCCTTTATGTACCCTGGTTAAGTCAGCAGAATGGAAGTGTTTTCTTCCAACACAGTTACTACTACGTATTTGATAAGCTCATCAGCATTCAGGACAAAGCACATGCTTGATTTGTTACCCATCTAGTAGCTTCAAATTCTTTAATTACTAGTGATCATGGCCTTCAGCATTTCTACAAGTTTCTAAACCCTGACCTGTGCCACCAACATCCACAGGAAAATATAATCTAAATGAAGTCAGAGTGTATAATGTCATTTGGAGTGACACACTTGAAGTGAAAACAGAAGGGTGAAATGCTGAGAATTCAGAAATAACATTTTGCTCTTGTTCTGTCCAGTGGTAAGCAAATAGGGACTGAATTGCCAAAGGAGCCCAAATTTACATTAATATTTGTGTTGTTATGTAGTGGAAAAAGTGAGACTACAGATAGTAGGTGCACTGCTTGTAGTTCAATTTAGACAACCAAGCTCACATTATTAACCTTTAAGCAGTTTTGTCTAGGAACTCTTTGATTGTCAAAAGCACTGGTAAAACTTAAGTAACCTTTTCCAAACAGACTTTTGGAGACAGCAGCTATATGTCATCCACTTGTTTTAAATCACTAATTTTGACATTTTGTACTATTTAAATGTCTCAGCTCAAGTGGACAATTTAGAATAAACAAACTTGGGATAGGTCACTTGGCCCCTTGTGCTCACATTTTCAGTGAATAAGATCACAGCTGATCCAACATGGCCTCAATTACATTTTCCTTCTACCTTTCCATTTGTTTTGACTTCTGTAGTTTAGTTTAAATGTCAGGTCTTCCACCTATACATTCCATGACTCCTTTCCACAACACTCTTGAATAGAGAATTCTAAAGATTCTTGATCCTCCTGAGGGAATAAATTTCTTCTACTCTAAAATATTCTGAAATAAGCTCCCTTGTTTCAGAAATAACCCTTGAATCTTGTATTTCAGTAAAATCATTTCAGATGGTTCTCTACTCAAATGAATAAAAGCTCAAGCTGCTTAGTGTTTCTTCATACGTTGGCATCTATCCTAGAAATCAGTATAGTAAACCTTTTCTGCACTGCCTCGAATGCAAGCACATCATTGAATATGGACACCAAAAATGGAAGCAATATATTGTGTGCAAACTCACCAACACACTGTGAGCCTGCATTAAATCTTCCCTACTTTGATACTCCATATCCCTTGCAATAAAGTCAACATCCCATTATACATCTTGCTGTGACCGTGTGCAAATGTTTTGTTTCATATGCTAGGACTCTTTGGTCCTTTGGAATGCAACATTTTGTTGTGTCTCACCATTAAAGTGGATATATGATATTTATCCTTCCAGAGAGGATGTTTGTCATTTGCTTAACATGTCAAAATATTTCTTCATGCTGTATGTCCTCAGACCCTGCTAACCTACCTATTTTTGTACCATCAGCAAATTTGGCTACAATGCCTTCAAAGATGATAAATAGTTGAGCCCCTGGCATTGAACTCCATGGCACACCACTAGTTACTGACAATCATTTATCTTGACTCTGTTTCTGTTAGTCACTCCCTTATCCATGTATATTGCCCCCAACCCTGTGTGCTCTTAACTAAACCAATTGTAGCATGTCCACACTTTACCCTTTAGCCACCCTGTTCATTGCATCCCCAAGAACTCTTTGGCTGAGACGTCCATTCTGTGTTGGAATCCGATTTATTGGCTCTTTAAAAATAAATGTATCTAGCTGGGTGATTTCACTATTTAGATTACTTTGCTTGTTTAATTTTGTATGCCATTTCTCAAATGATTGTTGGTTTACAACTTTAAATAATGTCTTTTGAGTTACTTCGTCTATGCTTTAACTTCAAATATGTTTCTTTCAGCTGAAAGAATCATTGTCAAAAGTACCCCCTAATCATGTGGGTAAACCTCTAATGAAAAAAGCACTTGGCCCTCTTCACTGGGTAAGTAATTTACTTATTAACTATTTGTGATATAAATAATTGTAATCATTTTCAATCTGAATGGAATAAATGATTGGTAATTTTGTTCCATAACTAGCTTTAACTAGATAATTATCCAGTACTTTAATGCACTCTACAATAGTGTTCTTCAGATTACTGACAAAATTTCTTGAGCACTTTCGATGCCAAATCCTGTTTTCAACCATGTTGTTTGTAAATATTGTCAAAGTTCAAGTTGTTAACTTTATTAACTTCTTTGAAATCTGACTGGGATCCAGGCTTTATAAATAGGAAGTAAATGTGGGGAAATAAGTAGTTTAAAATCTTACTAAACTTTTATCTACTAACTGGTTAAACCTTGGATGGAATGCTGTGCATATTTTGGTACCACACACGGTAGGTTGTCAAGTACATGGAGAGGCAACAGAAGAATGATATGTGCACTTTACAGGACTAACTCAGTGGAGGGATGAAGGGATGATGGCCAGCATAAACAAACGAGGGGAAGAGGCAGAGCAATTGGTAAAGCCAGAGGAGGGGTGTTGGACAGATGAAGGGGGGGAAGAGTGGAAATGCCAATAGGATGGGAGGAGTTGGTGGAGTCAACAAAAGGTTGCAGATGATGGAATCTGGGCAAGGAAAAGAAGAGCAAGGAACCGAATAAGGGAGGTGGATAGGCAGATGGGAACAGTAGAAGGATGGAATGTAGTGGTAGGAGTGTATGGGCAGTGGATAGATGGAGTGGGTGGAGGAGAAGAGAGAACCAGGGTGATAGGGAGTTGGGGTGGAAGTAGAAGGAATTGGGTAGAACAGAACAGTGCAGCGAAGTATGGCCCTTCAGCCCATGATGTTGTACCAACCAAAATAAACTTCTCTGTGATCAATCTATCCCTTCCCTCCTACAACCTCATAATCCTTCATGTTTTTTTTCATCCACCTGCTTGTCTAAGAATCTTTGAAACATTTATATTGCATCAGCCTTCAACACCACCCTCAGCGGTGCGTTCCAGGCACTCAACATTCTGTGTTACAAAAACCTACCTCTGATGTCTCCTCCTTCTCTCACTTCCTCTGTCTCTGCTACATCTGCTCTCAGGATGAGGCTTTTCATTCTAGGACGGAGAAGATATCCTCCTTTTTCAAAGAAAGGGGCTTCCCTTCCTCCACCATCAACGCTACTCTCAACGAATCTCTTCCATTTCATGCTTATCTGCTCTCACCCCATCCTCCCGCCACCCTACTAAGGATATGGTTCCTCTTGTCCTCACCTACCACCCCACCAGCCTCCATGTTCAGCTAATAATTCTCCGAAACCTCCGCCCTTCTACCACCTCAACATATCTTACCACCAAACACATCTTTCCCTCCCTCCCTTACCCCTCCCCCCACCACTTTCTGCTTTCCACAGGGTTCGCTTCCTATGCGACTCCCTTGTCCATTCGTCCCTCCTGGCACTTATCCTTGCAAGCAGAATAAGTGCCCTACACTACCTCCCCTACTACCATTCAGTCCTTCCGAGTGAGGCGACTCTTCACCTGTGAATCTGTTGGGTTCGTATACTATGTTCGGTGTTCCCGGTGTGGCCTCCTGTATATCAGTGAGTTCCAACGTAGACTGGGAGATGGGTTCGCCAAGCATCTATGCTCCATCCGCCAGAAGAAGGGGGATCTCCCAGTGGCCACCCATTTTAATTCCACTTCCCATTCTCATATATCCATCCATGGCCTCCTACACTGTCGTGATAAGGTCACATTTAGGTTGGAGGAACAACACCTTGTATTCCATTAGGGTATCCTCCAACCTGATGGCATGAATATCCATTTTTCAAACCTCCAGTTATGCCTGTATGCCTCCCCCTGCCTCCCCCTTTACCATTTCCCATCCCCTTTTCCCTCTCTCATGTCTGCCCATCACCTCCCTCTGGTGTCCCTCCCCCCCCCCCCACCTTTTTTTCTTTCTTCCATGGTCAATCAACTTCCTAGCTTTTTGCTTCATCCCTCCCCCTCCAAGTTTCACCTATCCTGGTGTTCTCTCTCCCCTCCCCCCACCTTTCAAATCTACTCTTCAGCTTTTTATTTTCTCTAGTTCTGGCAAAAGTTTTTGCCTCAAAAAGTCAACTGATTTTTTTTTTCCACAGATGCTGCCTTCCTCCAGCATTTTGTGTGTGTTGTTTGGATTTCCAGCTTCTGCAGATTTTCTCTTATTTCTCTGCTAAACTTTCCTACACTTATCTTAAATGGATGACCTTTGGTATTGGCCTTTGCCACCCTGGGAAACGGTACTAGCTGACCACTGTCTCATAATAACCATTATAAACACCTCTATCAAGTCACCTCTTTTCCTCCATCAGCCAGAAAAAAGAGATAGCCCACTCAATCTTTCCTCATAAGACCTATTCTCTAATCCAGGTTACGTCCCAGTAAATGTCCCCTGCACTCTCTAAAGCTTTCACATCCTTCCTGTAATGAGGTGACCAGAACTGAGCACAGTCTAACCAATTTTTTTTATGGAGCTGCAGCATAACCTCACAGCTTTTGAACTCAGTCCTCTGATTAATGAAGGCCAGCATACAATAAGCCTTCTTAACCACCCTAGCAACTTGTGTGGCAACTTTGAGGGATCTATGGACTTGAGCCCCAAGATCCCTCTGTTCCTCCACACTGCTAAGAATCCTGTCATTAACCTTGTACAATGCCTTCAAGTTCAATCCTCCAAAAGGGATATCTTCACATTTTTCAAGATTAAACTCCATAAACTGCTTTTCTGCATCCTGCCTTCAGCCTAGAACAGTCTTCTGCACTATCTGCAACATCTCCAACCTAAATGTCAGCTGCAAATTTACTATCCAACCCTTCCACTTCCCCATCCAAGACATTTCTAAAAAAAAAAGTCTCAGAGATTAGGGGTATGAGAACAGACCCAAATGGAACATCCCTAGTCGCCAACCTCTAGGCAGAATACACTCGTCTATTATCATCATCTGCTTTCTGTGGGCAAGCCAATTCCAAATTCAGGCAAACGTGTTTCTATAGATCCTGTGGCGGCATATTCTGGTGACTTTGTCAAATACTTAAATTCATATACACCACATCTACCACTCTACCTTCATCAATTTGTTTTATCACCTCCTTGAAAAACAGTTTTAAGCTTCTAAGACACGACCTGGCCCTCACAAAGCCATATTGTCTCTCCCTTCTTCAAATGCTTGTAGAATCCACTCCAATAATTTGCCCACCACTGATGTAAGACTCACTGCTCTATAATTCCCAGAATTATCCTTATTACCTTGATCAAATCAGGATCAGGAAAAGAGGAAAGGGGTGGGGAGCAGTTTATCAGAAATTGGAGAATTCCATGTTAATGCCATCAGGTGAAATATGGAGTACTATGTCTTATGTCTCCAAGATACAAACAATGAAGAGTTTCTGTTACCTGGGGATTTTTCAGAAGCTGGGTTTGATCTCTTTATAGCAGAGAAGATGAAGGAATACTTGTAGTTTTGGTACAACTAATAGAAGAAATATTTTTCATCCAATTAGATGGATAACTGGGACCTTGCATTTAAAATATTTGGAAGAAGAGGGTAAATTAGATTTTCTTTATACAAGGAATAACAATGACATGCATTACCTGAAATCTTAGTTGAATTTGATTCTATCAGGACCCTAATTGTAACTATACTGCAGAGATAAGAAGAGGCAAAAACTGATGAACCATAATCATGATTTTTGTACCAACAATATTCATTTTTCACTTTTGTTGCTAATGATTGAAATTAGTATTTCCAATTCTAGCCAAGAAAGCAGAAAAAAGTTACACTTACAGTAAAGATAACAGCCAACTATCCTAGTTGGGAGCAGTGTTGCAGTACACAGACACGATCTTTCATTATGGTAACGGATTTCAAGATCACCTAATTGTAATGAGCTCCTCTGCTTGCTGCAGAAAGCTAATTTGAACTCACCTTGACTCAACTGCAACCATCAGGACCTATAACATGATAAATTTAATGCTAAGTATTGGGTTGCATTGAAGGAGTTGTACATCATTTGGTCAAAGGGGATTGCACTGCAGCCAACTGGGTCTATTTCATAAAAGAGTGATTCTTTGTTCCCATTTATAATAGGTCAAAATGTTCTGCACATGTAGTCACCACTTACAATCCTCATTTACTCTCTTTCTCGTGTTTTTTGATATGGAGAGCCAAGCAACCCAACCTCAGCACCTGAGATTTATCTGACAGGAAAAGCAGACTCTTAACCAACGAGATCTCTGGTAGTATACAATGGACACCCTAAAATGCCCTGATGGCCCTGACAGCTCACTGATGTCAAAGACTTTTTTGGACAATTTTTAAGATGCTCTAACAGACCAAAACATTTAATATATTTAGACATTATTTGAAAAGCTAAGTATTAAGATTTTTTTCTAAATGTTTAGTTCAAAATGCATAGTTTTACATTAGTTTTATTTTTAATTTTTGCTAGTAAAATTATTTGCACTTGCCTACTTAGACATTTTCCATGGAATTGATCATGCAAATGAGTAATATTGCCATTTGTATGGAAGTCCTTGTTAGTATAAAGCTGTGCAGTTTCCCCTTTTTGCTAGTATTCCACCATTGGGTTTGTCTAGTTACAGAGCCAAAATTTAAATGTAAGGCATTTTACCTTTAGGACATTACAGAATTATATATTTAGATAAGTACTTGGAAGAGAAGGGTGCAGAGGGCTATAGTCCATATGTGGGTTGATGGGATTAGACAAAAGAACAGTTTGGCATGGAATGGATGGGCCAAAGTGCCTGTTTCTGTTCTGTAGTGTATATCTTTATTTCAACATGCATAAGTACATGCCCAAGATGTCTGAAGATGAAACATCTGATCATTAGTGGATCCCTACAGTGTATTTCCATGGCTAATTATTGGAGCAGCATTCTTCTGCATGAAACAAAATTTATAGTTGGTTCTCTCTCTGAACCATTTAAATCTTTGTAATGTTTTGCTGCTAGGTTACAAGTGAATAGTGTCTGCTTATTAAATTTAAACCAAACTGGTATTCTTCCAGTAGGTAGCTAATTTGGAAACTTTAGTGATGTAGACCATGTTGATTAAGTATTTGAGCTTGTGCATATTTTCTTTTGGTGTAGTTATAGTGGAATTTTTGAAGTAATTTGCTCTCTGTTTGTAGGAAAAACTAGAAACCATCAATCAAATCCTTGTTAATGAATATGAAGTGCGACGAAAGATGTTGCTGAAACGTATGGATGTAACCATTCAGTCGTTTGGGTGGTCTGACCGAGCTAAGGTATAGTACTCATTGATTAAGATCTGTATTGATTTTCCCTTTATTCCTAAACACATTGACCCTTGTAAGAAAATCATTTCCTAACAAGATCAATTTCAGAAAAGGTTTTGAACTGTACATGTATGGTTATGAATAATGGATGTAAGCTGGGTGTGCCATTTGTAATCTGACTTGGAGTACCCTATATTCCTTTCACTTAACTGAAAGGCAGCTGCTGGAATAATTTCCATAGTTTCATTAGATTTGCCTTTGAAGATGTGTTTTGTGAAAAAAATTTCACCTTTTCAGGAACTTTGAAATTGGTAGAATTTTTTAAAATAGTAATAATTTGTGTACATTTTTAAGAATCTATTTATTCAAACCATAAGGTATAGAAGCAGAATTAGGCCATTTGGCCTGTCATTTCATCATGGCTGATCCATTTTTCCTCTCATCCCCAATCTCCTGCCTTCTCCCTGTATCCTTTCATGCCCTAACCAATCAAGAATCTAACAACCTTTGCCTTAAATATACATAAGTACTTGGCCTCCACAGCTGCCTTATGGTAAAGAATTCCACAGATTTACCGTTCTCTGGCTAAATAAATTCTTCCTCGTCTCTGTTCTAAAAGGATGCACATCTATTTTGAGGCTGTGCCCTCTGGTCTTAGACACTCCCACCATAGGAAACATCTTCTCCACATCCACTATATCAAGGCCTTTCATCATTCCATGGGTTCCAATTAGGTCACCTAAATTCCAGTGAATACAACCCAGAGCCATCAAACACTCTTCATATGACAAGCCATTCAATCTTGGAATCATTTTCATGAACCTCCTTTGAACCCTCTCCAGTTTCAGCATACCCTTTCTAAGATAAGGGGCCCAAAACTGCACATAATACTCCAAGAGAGGCCGCACCAGTGCTTCATAAAGTCTCAATTTTATATCCTTGCTTTTATATTCCAGTCCTCTTGAAATCACTGCTAACATTGCATTTGTCTTCTTCGCTATAGACTCAACTTGCAAATTAAACTTTAGGAATCCTGTACAAGCACTCCCAAATCCCTTTGTGCTTCAAATTTTTGTATTTTCTCTCCATTTAGAAAATATTCAACCCTCTCATTTCTCCTACCAAAGTGCATGACCATACTGTATTCATCCGTCACTCCTTTGCCCATTCTCTTAATCTGTCTTGTCCTTCTGTAGCCTCCCTATTTCCTTAAAAGTACCTGCCCCTTCACCTATCTTCATATTGTCTGCAAATTTTGCAACAAACCATGAATTCCATCATCCAAGTTATGAGCATGTAACACACTCTGCAGAGAGTGGTGCGGAGAGCCCAGCGCATCTGTAGTTGTGAACTTCCCATGATCCAGGACATTTACAAGGACAGGTGTGTAAAAGGGGCCCGTAGGATCATTGGGGATCCAAGTCATCCTAACCACGATCTATTCCAGCTGCTACCATCCGGGAAGCAGTACCACAGCATAAAAGCCAGGACCAACCGGCTCCGGGACAGTTTCTTCCACCAGGCCATCAGACTGATGAATTACATTGACTGTTCTATTTATTATAAATTACTGTGATTGCACATGGCACATTTAGATGGGGATGTAACGTAAAGATTTTTACTCAAGTATGCGAAGGATGTAAGAAATGAAGTCAGTTCAGTTCAATAAAAAGAATCAGTCCCAACACAGACCCCTGTGGAACATCACTAGTCACTGGTAGCCAACCAGAAATGGCTCCTTTTATTCTCACTCTTTGCTTCCTGCGAGTCAGCCGCTTGCTTTATCTATGTGAGAATCTTTCCTGTAATACCATGGGCTTGTAGCTTGTTAAACAGCTTCATGTGTGGCACCTTATCAAAGGCCTTGTGAAAATCCAAGTACACAACATCAACCAATTCTCTTTTGTCTAGCTTGCTTTAAAGAATTCCAACAGATTTGTCAGGCAAGATTTTCCCTTGAGGAAACCAAGCTGACTATGGACTATTTTATCATGTGCCTACAAGTACCCCGAAACCACATCCTTTATGATCAACTCACAACATCTTCCCAGTCACTGAGGTCAGACTAACTGGCCTATAATTACCTTTCTTCTGTCTCTCACCCTTCTTGAAGAGTGAAGTGACCTTTGCAATTTTCCAGTCTCTGGAACCATTCCAGATATATACAGATTTATATATAATATTGTCTGTATTTTGTAAGCTTGTTTTAAACTTATTTTGGAAAAATGATAAAAAGACTAATTTTACCACATCTTTCAAAGTAGTGCAGTAGGTTTTTGGGATTTTAAGTCTTTCCCTGTCATTTCCATTTATACATCGATGGTTAGTTTGCAGGTTTAGGGGGGAACCTGCTAAATGTAACAAATGATGGACACAAACCAACTAGATACAGCTTGTGGTTATAAAATATCCCCAGGTTCCCCATGCTAAGAAAACTAGCCAGAGGAAAACTGTAACAGTGAAGATTCCAATTTTATGTAGATTTCAGAATTATGATCCAGTATTTTTACATTTAATACCAATGTTTTTTATATATTTTCTGTTCTCTACAGAGCCAGGTTGAAAAATTGGCTAAAATTTATCAGCCCAAGCGTGCAACCCTGAGTCCAAAAAGCACTATTTCTGTTGCACATCTACTAGCTGCTCGAGAGGACTTGTCCAAGATTTTGCGAACCAGCAGCGGCACCACCCGAGAGAAGACTGCATGTGCAGTCAATAAGGTACAGTTACTCATGCCTCTGCCAGTACTGACAAAAGTGGAGCCTTGCTGAACAACATTGCAGTGTGTCATTCATTGTAACAAACACATGTTAACTCTTCACTGGTAATTGTATTATCTGTTTGCACCAGATTGAAGGTTTTAACCCTCAGGATGCAAGTGCCTGAGATACAGTAATTACAATGAAAACTTAACGGTGGTGTATTTCCTCTAAAGTCACCGATACTAATATGGGTACTGTATATAAGGTATAATACCAAGGGCCAATTTATACACCCAAAATTTAGGAAGTGCAGGTGGGTGATGGTCTCCAGGAGAACATGGATAACAGAAATAGGCAGATACATATAACATTGATACAGCAAAGGACAATGATAATTTTGGTTGATATGAAGAGAACATCATAAATAGCTCAATTTTACTGAAGTAGGGCTGGCTTGGGTGGTAACAAGGAATTCTGAGGGTCTTTGGTGGCACAACATATTTAGATAGGCAGTGTAAAAATTGCATGAGATTCTTGAATTAATTATTAGAGGCATAAAACACAAGTACAAATGACACAAAAATGTCATGGCCTTGAACAGAAGAAGTGTATAAGGAAGCATTGGAGTGAATCCCTCCCCACACTGCTTAAACTAGTGGTGATTATTGGCATGAAGAGTATTGATAGTGTAGATCAGAAGCTTCTATAAAAAGTAGCCACGCTTACAATAACAATGAAAAGCATGAGAGGAAAAAAGGTGCAGTGAATTTGTATGATCTGCAATGTAGAGCCTGAGTAGTTGTAATAAGAAGATTTGCTGAATATCAAAACAGAGCTGGATAAACCCATGAAATGGAAATTTGCAGGATTGTGGGTAGTGAGATTACCTATCTAACTCAAGGACCTGGTATGAGTTCAATTGGCGCAGAGTTCCTCCGACTTATCTTAATAATCTCAGAGTTTTTTGTTGTGTTTTGGAATCATGGACTGCACTGTTTAATATTTACTTTGTAGGTGTCAAAAATGTAACTTATAATATTGAAAATAAGTTATTATCCTTGAGTGATTACTCTTCTTGATCTCTTCACTATCCAGGTGCTTATGGGAAGAGTGCCAGATAGAGGTGGTAGGCCAAACGAAATTGAGGCTCCACCACCAGAGATGCCACCATGGCAGAAAAGACCAGACAACGTCCAGTCTGGTGGTGGACGAGGAGGTGGAAGAGGCGGATATGATCAAGGCTCCTACGGAGGAGGTGGAAGAGGCGGATATGATCAAGGTTCCTACGGAGGAGGTGGAAGAGGCGGATATGATCAGGGCTCTTATGGAAGAGGTGGATATGATCAGGGATCCTATGGAGGAGGAGGAAGAGGCGGATATGATCAAGGATCCTATGGAGGAGGAAGAGGTGGATACGATCAAGGATCCTACGGAGGAGGTGGAAGAGGCGGATATGATCAAGGCAGCAGAGGTGGGGGCCGTGGTGGCTATGATAGGACAGAACAAGGAGGACGTGGAGGAGGCAGAGGAAAAATTCAAGGCGGATGGTCAGATGGAAGTGGTCATCAAGATTCTAGCTACCATGGGGGGCCCAGTGGCTACCGAGGTGGTGGCTACCAATCAGGTGGTAGCAGCTATCAAGGGGGTGGCTATCAAGGAGGTGGTTACCAAGGACATCAAGACAACAGGTATCAGGATGGTGGCCATGATCAGGGAGGAGGACGAGCTGGAGGACGAGGAGGCCGCGGCCGTGGGGGTCGTGGAGGGCGTGGGGGTCAAGGTGGTGGGTGGAGCAGCAGAGGTGGACAAAGCTACAACCAGGGAGGACAGTTTGAGCAATATTTCCAGCAAGGAGGCCAACAATATAATTCAACTGGTTTCTATCAAGGTAGGCAGTATTCCAGCTGATAATAGTTTTCACTATTGGCTTCATCCTGCAAGGGGCGCAGATTTGCCCAAGTACCAATTACCAACTGGAATGCCACTACTTTGTATTGAATGAGCAGTGTTGCAGATTTGTTGTCTAAACAAGCAGAATGCAGACAAGCCTTTCCTCCATCAGAAGTGATTTCTTTTCCTGCCTCCCACCCCCACTTCTCACACAAGGGTTTACAATGTGAAACTGTACTTGAAGCGCAGCAAAAAAAAGGTTTTTCTTTTCTGCATGTGTAAATGCCAACGGCACAACTAAAACTCTTAGTTTTTTGAAAGTGCACTACAAACCGAATATTTGAGCCCAAACTGAACCCACCTTCCCCTTTCCGCTGGCTAACATTTTCAGCAAAAGGATTTGCAGAGCTTGTTTCTCTTCTGTTCTCAAGGTTAAGCCACATAATTGTTCTTGCTGGCTGGTAAATGTACATATATGTAAACTTAACAAGCAGGGTGAATGATGTGGTGAAGCTGCATGGGAGGTGAGCAATAAAGTATCTGAATGCTGTTTTATTGTTTGGAATTGTTGAGTTTTTGCTGAACTCAGGATACAGGTGATAAGAGAAATCTTTTGTGTCATGAGAGATTTCAGCATCAACAGTTTTGCTTTAAGTATGTATGTTGTGTTTTGTGTTTATGCCAAGTATGAAATGAGGAATTATGGTGGGGTAGCACCCATTCTGAGTTATAATGTTCATTAGATGCTTACTGTGTATCATCCCATTTGCAAATCCTTGTGATTTGAAAATTGCAGAAGATAGTAACCACAGAAAGGGCTAAGTGTTGGGTTTGACTAATTCAGCCTTAAAATATGATGCACAATGCCTATAATTCTACAGACAAGGGAGAATATTGACCAAGTGGGGCTGATAGCAAAATTCGGTGATTTTGTTCCCGTTGTAGGAAGAAAAATCTGGCATGGACGACTCCATACGTATTTCATTAAAATCGAGTCTGTTTCTGATTGCAGGATATTTATTAATCCGTGGTCAAAATGCTGGAAATAAAAGGAAATTTGAAACAAGTAATCCTTCATGCATGCTGTTGCGTTGTAATTTCAGTCATCTAATTCAAACAAAAGTGTTTCATTTTTTTTGTCTTATTGAGTCACAGTCTTTGTCATCACTGTAGTTTCAGCCAGGAACAACAGTGCAAAGAAGTGTTTTCATCACGGGTTATGATTACATGATAAGATCTGAAAATTATAATAGTTTTTCCTTGCAGTTTACCACTTGTATACTGACTATAGTTCACTCTTGTAATCACATAGCAACAGCCCTTTATCAACTTGAGCTGCAGGACATTAATGGTATGAATGGCTAGAAACACTAATTCACCCGTAGTTTGTGGTTGATTGTGAAGAGATCTTGTCAATCTTTAAAGATTGTATTTTGCTCTTCAAACAGTTACTTAATATTCCACAGACTTGCTTGTGAGGACTAAAACTGAGTATAAAGTGTTCAAATATCATTAACATCTTTTGTTTCCTTGTATGTAAAGTTTCTATTTAAGGAAGAAATGGCGCTTCATTTAAACAATTTATCTATTTTGTCCAAGAAGGATGCTAAAAATTACCAGCTCTAAAGTATACTAAAATAAATAGTATATACAGAAGATTTTGGTTAATTGAGCCATTCGTTAATCGGCGTAGCCACTTGTTTTGGACAATTCTTAACGAACAAAAACTAATTGAGAAACTAGCCAAGATTCTCTTTGTTTATTTGGGACATTATGCCATTTAATTGGGACAGGAAACTCACTGAACATTTTCTGACAAGCATCTGGCTGCGATATCAAGATTTCAGGCTTGAAGATGGCAAAAGTGGCCAGGAGTAGAAATTATTTCACTACTTAAAATAAGTTAGGAACTGCAAAGAGTTGTCAACAATCATTTTGAAAGTGATTTAGAAGGTGCAATCAGCAATAACATTGTATGAAGGCATTCCAGTATCTGCTCTAGGGTCATTTACAGTCAATCTAAAGAACACAGCCATGTACACTTGATGAATTCCTCCATCAATAACTATCAGGAATTAATACAGTTTTATGGTATTGTAATAATATTTATAGTGTTCTAATTTGTTCTGTATTTCTTTTAAAAGCATAATATGTTACTTAATTTGTCTTTTTTATACTTTAGCTATTTCCATGAAACTTTGGCTAGTGCCCCAGTTTACTGTTCCTGTGTGGATTAAAAGCGATTAAAGATCCAACTGCCATTTAAATGGGGGGGTGGGGGGGGGGGGGAAGAGGAGGAAATTCCTAACTGATATTTGGATGGCCTGCATTTGAGGAACTGACTCAAGGGTGGGAAATTGGGCTTGGCTAATACAATGTAAATCCTCCTGAAATATAGAACCATATGTAGATTTAATCTAACACAGAGCTACAGATAACTGAATCAAACTTTTTCCTTGCTAATGCTGTTGTATTGAATGCTCCAGAAATGCATCATTCATGTCCTTATTTTGTCCTGCTGTTAACTGATGTCAGCATGGTGGCTTGTAGGGGTATTGCAATTTTGAACTGGAAGCAAAATAAATCAACCGGGATTTCCCCTCAATGTTATCTAACCATATAACAATTACACCATGGAAACAGGCCATCTCGGCCCTTCTAGTCTGTGCTGAACGCTTACTCTCACCTAGTCCCACCTACCTGCACTCAGCCCATAACCCTCCATTCCTTTCCTGTCCATATTACTTTCCAATTTTTTTTTTAAATGACAAAATCAAACCTGCCTCTACCACTTCTACTGGAAGCTCATTCCACACAGCTACCACTCTCTGAGTAAAGAAGTTCCCCCTCATGTTACCCCTAAACTTCTGCCCCCTAACTCTCAACTCATGTCCTCTTGTTTGAATCTCCCCTACTCTCAATGGAAAAAGCCTATCCACATCAACTCTATCTATCCCCCTTCATAATTTTAAATACCTCTATCAAGTCCCCCCTCAACCTTCTACGCTCCAAAGAATAAAGACCTAACTTGTTCAACCTTTCCCTGTACCTTAGGTGCTGAAACCCAGGTAACATTCTAGTAAATCTTCTCTGTACTCTCTAATTTGTTGACATCTTTCCTATAATTCACTGACCAGAACTGTACACAATACTCCAAATTCGGCCTCACCAATGCCTTGTACAATTTTAACATTACATCCCAACTCCTATACTCAATGCTCTGATTTATAAAGGCCAGCATACCAAAAGCTTTCTTCACCACCCTATCCACATGAGATTCCACCTTCAGGGAACTATGCACCATTATTCCTAGATCACTCTGTTCTACTGCATTCCTCAATGCCCTACCATTTACCATGTATGTCCTATTTTGATTATTCCTACCAAAATGTAGCACCTCTCACTTCTCAGCATTAAACTCCATCTGCCATCTTTCAGCCCACTCTTCTAACTGGCCTAAATCCCTCTGCAAGCTTTGAAAACTTACTTCATTATCCACAACACCACCTACCTTAGTATCATCTGCATACTTACTAATCCAATTTACCACCCCATCATCCAGATCATTAATGTATATGACAAACAACATTGGACCCAGTACAGATCCGAGGCATACCACTAGTCACCGGCCTCCAACCTGACAAACAGTTATCCACCACTACTCTCTGGAATCTCTCATTCAGCCACTGTTAAATCCATTTTACTACTTCAATATTAATACCTAATAATTGAACCTTCCTAACTAACATTCCATGTGGAACCTTGTCAAAGGCCTTACTGAAGTCCATATAGACAACATCCACTACTTTACCCTCGTCAACTTTCCTAGTAACCTCTTCAAACAATACAATAAGATTTGTCAAACATGACCTTCCATGCACAAATCCATGTTGACTGCCCCTAATTAGACCCTGTCTATCCAGATAATTATATATACCATCTCTAAGAATACTTTCCATTAATTTACCCACCACTGATGTCAAACTTACAGGCCAATAATTGCTAGGTTTACTCTTAGAACCCTTTTTAAACAATGGAACCACTTGAGCAACTCTCCAATTCTCCGGCACCATCCCCGTTTCTAATGACATTTGAAATATTTCTGTCAGAGCCCCTGCTATTTCACTAACTTCCCTCAAGGTCCTAGGGAATATCCTGTCAGGACCTGGAGACTTATCCACTTTAATATTCTTTAAAAGCGCCAGTACTTCCTCTTCTTTAATTATCATAGTTTCCATAACTTCCATACTTGTTTCCCTTACCTTACACAGTTCAATATCCTTCTCCTTAGTGAATTTGTTCAAAATCTCCCCCATCTCTTTTGGCTCCACACATAGCTATCCACTCTGATTCTCTGTGGGACCAATTTTATCCGTCACTATCCTTTTGCTAATAATATAACTGTAGAAACCCTTTGGATTTATTTTTACCTTACTTGCCAAAGCAACCTCATCTTCTTTTAGCTTTTCTAACTTCTTTAAGATTCTTTTTACATTCTTTATATTCCTCGAGCACCTCATTTACTCCATGCTGCCTATATTTATTGTAGATCTCTCTCTTTTTCCGAACCAAGCTTCCAATATCCCTTGAAAACTATGGCTCTCTCAAATTTTTAACCTTTCCTTTCAACCTAACAGGAACATAAAGATTCTGTATCCTCAAAATTTCACCTTTAAATGACCTCCCCATAAAACAAATTGTCCTAATCCACACCTTCTAAATCCTTTCGCATCTCCTCAAAGTTAGCTTTTCTCCAATCAAAAATCTCAACCCTGGGTCCAGTCCTATCCTCCTCCATAATTATTTTGAAACTAATGGTATTGTGATCACTGGACCCGAAGTGCTCCGCAACACATAACTCCTTCACACAACCTATCTCTTTCCCTAACAGGAGATCCAACACTGCCCCTTCTCTAGTTGGTAACTCTATGTATTGCTGCAAAAAACTATCTTGCACACATTTTACAACTCCAAACCATCCAGCCATTTTCTAGAATGGGCTTCCCAGTCTATGTGTGGAAAATTAAAATCTCCCACAATTACAACCTTGTGCTTACTACAAATATCTGCTATATCTAGTATATTACTAGATATACAACTAATTCTGAAATGGAACAAAGATCCTGGAATTGTGTATACAGATTCAGGAAGTATTCTCATGTCCATGTCCATGTAGATAAATAGCCTCTCTAATTTGTGTTAAGAATGGTATCTGAGGGATCACAACCATAGAGCCAGTTTCTGGTATGTTACCATCCTTGCACAAAGGGGCTCCAGTGCCTTTATTGTAAATACCCATGTATGCTATTTTTCCTGTAGTAGTGTACAAAAAATTCATTAGTACTGGCAACAGGATGAAGCAGTTGCTAAAAGGGCTTTAAAGCTTGTAGTAATGTGTGGGTTAAATATACAAAAGTATTCCGCCCCACAACTATTTTCACATTTCAGTGTCTTATTTTCTAAATTTAAAATGTATTGAAATAGGTTTGAGTATATCCACAAAACTTTGTGCATCATGTGAAAATCAAAAGAGAAGTTCCAAAACCTCTCAACAATTTGCTAAAAATTAAAAACCAAAATTGAGGCTCAAAGTATTCATCCTCTGTAATTACAATGCTAATTTTTGTCAGGTGCAATATAATTTGTTTTAACCTACTCATCCAATTTGTTGATGTAAAAAAGATATAGGAAGATCAATGAATTTGTAAGGATATATGCCCCCCCCCCCTCAAAGATCCAACAGTATGGTAAATTTTCAACAGACCAAACCAAATTGAAGACAAAAAAGCAATCTAGACAAGTTAGGGAAATGATAATAGAGAAGCATAAATTTGGAGACGGGTACAAGACAATCACAAAGGCACTGAACATACCTCAGAGGTCAATGCAGTCCATTATGGAAAAAAAATGAAACCACAGCCACAGGTCAGGCCACCCCTCTACACTTAGTTGCTGGAAAAGAATGGCGCTAATTAGAAGCTACAGTGACACCAACAGTCGGAGTGGGCTGTAAAAGTCAGTAGCTGCAACTGTAAATTAAGTTCATGGCTTTACAATCTCAAGGCCTTACACAAAAAGGGTATTTATAGAAGAGTGGCAAGTAAGAAGCCCTGGCTTTAAAAAAAAGCATGCCCTTGGTAAGCAAAAAGACTGCAAAGAGTCACTTAGAAGACACTGTAAAGATGGTCTAGTTGGATGAGACCAAAGTGGAACATTTTGCCCTCAATACTAACTGGTAGGTGTGGTGTAAATCCAATACTCCACATCAGCCCAGTAACACCATTCCTACTGTAAAGTATGGTGGAGATAGAATCATGAAATGCAGTTGCTTTTCTGCAGCAGGGACTGGAAATCTGGTCAGTATTGATGGGAAGATGAATGCTGCTAAATACAGAGAGATCCTGGATAAAGTCCTGCTATCTTCTGCCCGAAAGCTTCAACTGGAAAGGAAGTTCATCTTTCAGCAGGACAATGTTCCAAAACTGCCAGAGCAGTGGTGTCAGATGAAGAAAATAGGTGTCCATGAGTGGCCCATTCAGAGTCCTAACTTTAACCGGATTTGAACTCTGGAAGACTTCAAGATTGTTGTCTACTGTTGCTCCCCAACTAACCTGGCACAGCATGAACAATTTTGCAAGGAGGAATGGAGAAATCTAATGGAGACGTCCAAAAAAAACTATGGGCTGTAATAGTTGCAAGAGGTGGTTCAATTAAGTACTGAGCAAAGGAGAATGAATACTTTTGAACTGCTGACATTTCAGTTTTTGAAGTTTTAGTTTTTTGTGCTTTACAATTTTCTGTTTTTTGGGCTCTACGGTGTGTGGGGGGTGGGGGAGAGGAGCATGTGATTCACGAATAAAAATTCTCAGTTAAATTGATCAAAATCCCTGGTTATAATTATGTGAACAAAGGGTTGAGGGCAGAATACTTTTACAAGGCATTGTATCGTCTGTGTAAGTAGATCAGATATTATAAGTTTGAACCCTGATTGGTTGTCGAAATGCATAATACTTGGGGCTACGCCTGACTATCTGCCCAGGTAGAAAGTATTGTACTGTGAAGTGTCTGACTTGCCAACAGAACATCAATGTCGGATTGAGTCATGATAATAGCCAATTACTCATCCAACTTCTCATTTAATTCTACTGAATAGCTTTTATGCCAAAATAAGTGCCAAGAAAATTATTTAATAGATTTCACATTGTGCTTAATTTTAATTGCACTCTAATTTCAAAAAGCATTTTATTAGGATTAAATATATTAATATTTCATCCTAGTGCAATATCATGTTTTTTAAAAATTTAAGTATTTTAATTATTTCCCCTCTATCTTAACACTTATGCCTCTTGCAACAATGTGAATCTTCCAAGATTTTATAAACATGAAACTGAATTTGTGTTGCCTAGTGGGCTAATTGATGTATTATGCCAACTGTATTGACAGAAAATATGGGAAGTATATGATTTAAAATATCCATGAGAAATGTAATGATTTTTGCACTAAATTTTTTATATTTTATGATTTAGTATAAATGCTTATGTCAAATTTTTGTGGTGATTAACTTCCATATATAGTATATTAAATGTTCGATGCTGTTTCCAAGTCAGTCATATTACTAAATTAATTTTGTAGTAAGGATCATATTAAATTAGGGTCTGTTGACTTTAGACCTGAGCCTCATTAAAGCTGCTAGAGTTGTGAAGCTACAATTTTGTTTTTCTTCAGAGTACATGGTGCAAAGCAGCCATCCATTGTTATAGAATCACTTTATCTGGAGCTTGTGGAAATCACTACCAATTCAAACTTCTGTATGCAGTGCAGAGAATTGAATGGAGTTACACCATAGAATATAGAAGAATACAGCACGCATACAAGCCCTTCAGTCCACTATGTTGTGCTGAATCAGCAAAAACATAAATCAAGAAAACCCAAAAAACTAATCCCCCCCCCCCACCTGCACAATGTCCATATCTCTCCATCTTCCACACAGCCATGTGCCTATCTAAACAACTCTTAAAAGCCTGTAATGTATTTGCCTCTGCCACACACCAAGCAGCATCTACCACTGAGTAAAGAAACTTACATGCCCTTTGAATCTACCCTCTCACCTTCCATGCATGCCTTCTGGTATTAGACATTTCTACCTTGGGGAAAAGATATACCTTGTATGCTCTATCTGTGCCTTCCATAATCACATAAACCTCTATCAGATCTCCCCCTCAGCCTCTGCTGCTGCGAAGAAAACAACCCAAGTACGTCCAGCCTCGCATGAAGCACTGTCCTCTAAACCAGGCAGCATCCTGGTAAACCTTCTGCACCCTCTCCAAAGCCTCAACGTCCTTCCTATAGTGGGCAACCAGAACTGTATGCGATACTCTGGATGATTCCTAACCGGAGTTTTATAAACTTGCAACATGCCCTTTTGATTTCTGAACTTGAAACCCCTTTTTACTGGGTGTCTCTAGAAATGACTCATTAGCCCCTGGCTAACAGCCACCGGACTCAGCGCTGAGAAAACCCACCTTTCTCTGGCTTCATATGTCTAGGGTGTATATGACTTTGGTCCCGCCAAATCGGTGAGACTGGGATGTCTCGCCCACTCAAGCCCCAGTTTGTGTGAATGTCATGTGACATACTACCCTGCAATAGCCCGTATACAAAATTATAAAGCACTATATTTGTAGAAGTTCCTCCGATCACCAATTCTTGGCAGACCTCCACGTCTTGGCTCCATTGGATTGTGTTTTCTCACCGGATCAAATCCTACAACTGGTTCTCTCCAGCATCTTCTCTCTTCATCTCCTGCCAAACAAAGCCATAGACCCACACTGGTGTCAGTCACAAAGCCGCTCCCCCAGCCTTCTCTAGAACCTTACCCCTGTTCCACTCTCCTGATTTGATGACCCACATTCCTAAACATCCCTCATCTCTAACTCACCCAAACACAGCTTCTACAGGAAGACCATTACTTGAATACCCTACAACATTAGCAGTAAAACCTTTGGTAGGACTTCTCTAAACCATGAGATGGCTCAATTGCTTTGGGAGATTTAGGGTAGCAAGCATTCTCATTCAGGCTTCAGAAGGGCATCAAGTAAGCAGACTGATATACTGAATGGGTGACAAAACATGACATCATGGGTGGATTACGACTGACAGATATTCAGAAAAAAGTACAAAATATGTAGGACAATTTCAAAGAATATTTTAGAGGAAAGCAAAATGTGATGAGAAGAAACAAGGGCAATCAGAAAGATTACAGAAGGGACAATAGAGCTCAGCTCAAATTAAGCAGATGTGAAACAAAGAGCAGGTAAAATATCCAACTTCAGGAGATGCAACAAGTCTCTATTCTTCATCAAAGAGCTCCGTCCAGCAAAATAAGTGAAATGCCACCAATACAATAGAGATGGCTATTAGAAAAGTTAGTGTCACTCAAAAACAGTTCTTCAGGAGGTCAAAGAAGACCATGATTCAGACAAAAAGAGAGCTTTTTCCTTGGGACACTAGAGTCAAGTAGACAAGGTTGCTATTTTACAGTTCAGTTGCAAAATGAACAGTGGGGCCTATGTCACAGACAGCCCTGAATGTCAGTACACAAAACAGGTGAAGAAAACAGGGATTACGCTATATCCGGCATGAAGAGTACTCGTGGGGCCAGGGGAACAAAAGTTCACTATTTCCATTTTTTTTTAAAAAGGCAAAACTTGTTCAGAATGCCTATGTTCAGAATCTCTTCTCACCCCTGCTGGGACGATATACCATCAAGAAACTGAAGCTCATCGCAAGGGTGGGTTCACTAAACAATGTTCACAGGCCTGAGGTACTGAAAGAAGAGTACCTTACCCAACTGAAGCCAGGAGTGATGCCTATTTTCTGACCACACCAAAGGTTATACCAGCCCAACTGATGAACAAAGTCAAAGGTGAACTTGAGAGAATGGAGGCACTTGACATCATAACTAGAGTGAATATGAACCTACTGACTAGTGTGTGGGCATTGTTCCTGTTCCCAAGCCAGATAGCACAGAGAGGGTCTGTGCTGATCTAACAAAATTGTATCAGGTAGTGAAGTGGGAGAAGTTTATTCTTCCCTCTGTTGAGCACGTATTGGATATGCTGGGTGGAGCAAATTTCTTCACCAAACTAGGGTTCTGGCAAATCCGTTTAGATCCTGAGTCACAGAAGCTCACAGAAGCTTAGGATTTTACCTATTAATGTATTTTAGTAAACTATTTAAGAACTTTTTAAAAGCTATTTATTAATGCTTTTTGAGAGGGTGATTTTAGATGCATATATTTATACTGAGTTAAGTATTGTATGTAATTAGTTTTGCTACAATAAGTGTATGGGACATTGGAAAAAATGTTGAATTTCCCCATGGGGATGAATAAAGTATCTATCTATCTAACCTTTATCACACCATATGGACACTCTGCCTTTAAGAGACTCCCTTTTGGGATCTCATCAGCCCCTGAATTCTTTCAGATGAGTTTGAAGTAAATTTTGGAGGGACTGGAAGGAGTAGTCTGCCAAATGGACGGTATGCTCATCTTCAAAAGCTCAAATGGGGAGCTTGATAAGAGTGAAAGCTGCCTTGGAGAAACTGAAACAGACTGAACAAAAAGAAATGTGAATTGGTGAAGTTGGAGGTGCAGGTCTCAGGCCACCAGCTGTCCTCAGAGCGAGTACAACCAGATTCAGACAAACTGGCAGGAGTTCAGAACATGGAACAACCTACGAATGTATGAGAGGTCAGCAGTTTCCTTGCCATGGTAAGAAGCTGGGAAAGTTCATTGCAGATTTGGCAGAGAAAGCAAAGTCACTATGTGACCTCCTCTCTCACAGAAAAAATTGGACCTAGGAAGCACCCCAGGAGATGACATCCTCATCACTTAAAGCAGAGCTTATCTCACCACCAACATTGGCGTTCCTTGATCCAAACAAAACAACCATTGGCCTAGAGGGGGTGTTCATGCAATACTACAGTGGTGTATGGAAACCGGTGGCATTGCACCATGAGCACTGACTCTGACTAAACAGCATTACACCCAAATCGAAAAGGAGATGCTGCCTTGTGAACACTTTAGCAGCTACTTGATAAGCACTACATTCCTCCTTGAAATAGACTACAAGCCACTTTTCAGCCTCCTCAGCTTGAAACACTTGGATGACTCACCTCCACATCTGCAAAGATTCAGAATGAGGCTTATGTAATACTGTTATGGCCGTGATCATCTTTCACAACACTGGACACTCTGTGGAGGATGCCATGCAAAAGTGAGTGGACGGAAACTGACTCTGCCCTGATGGAAGAATCCAAAATCTATTTAGCTCAGGTAAATGAAAGCTTTCCTGCATCACAAAGTAAACTGGACCAAATTTGCACTGAGTTGAAAAAGGACCAAATTAGCAGCGAGGTCATGCAACACAGTGAGCATGAATGGCCAGCTATTCCAAAAGGAGCTCACCAACTCAGATCTTACTGGCTTGAAAGAGGCACACTCACCATTCATGATGGTTTGCTGCTAAAGGGCTCCAGACTCATCACTCCTGCTTCTATGCACACAAAAATCATCAGCCAAATCCACCGAGGACATCAAAGCAGAGAAAAATGTCACCCAAGAGCAAGGCAACCCGTGTGGTGGCCTGGTCTGAGCACACTGCTGGGAGATTATGTAAAGCAATGTGAAGCTGCAGAAAAGGTGGACACCATGGAGGGATTGTCTACAGAGTCTCTGTGGGTGGAGGTTAGGAACAGGAAGGGGTCAATAACTTTACTGGGTGTTTTTTTATAGACCGCCTAATAGTAACAGGGATATTGAGGAGCAGATAGGGAAACAGATCCTGGAAAGGTGTAATAATAAGAGTAGTCATGATGGGAGATTTTAATTTCCCAAATATCGATTGGCATCTCCCTAGAGCAAGGGGTTTAGATGGGGTGGAGTTTGTTAGGTGTGTTCAGGAAGGTTTCTTGACACAATATGTAGATAAGCCTGCAAGAGGAGAGGCTATACTTGATTTGCTATTGGGAAATAAACCTGGTCAGGTGTCAGTTCTCTCAGTGGGAGAGCATTTTGGACATAGTGATCATAATTCTATCTCCTTTACAATAGTATTGGGGAGAGAGATAGGAACCGACAAGTTAGAAAAGTGTTTAATTGGAGTAAGGGGAATTATGAGACTATCAGGCAGGAAATTGGAAGCTTAAATTGGAAACAGGTGTTCTCAGGAAAAAGTACAGAAGAGATGTGGAAGATATTCAGGGGATATTTGTGCAGTGTTCTGTATAGGTACGGTCCAATGAGATGGAAATTCTGGTAGGGTACAGGAACTGTAGTGTACAAAGGCTGTAATAAATCTAGTCAAGAAGAAAAGAAAAGCTTACAAAAGGTTCAGAGAGCTAGAAGATTATAAGGCTTCTATGAAGGAGCTCAAGAAGGAAATGAGGGGCCATGAGAAGGCCTTGGCGGGTAGAATTAAAGAAAACCCCAAGGCGTTCTACAAGTATGTGAAGAACAAGAGGATAAGATGTGGAAGGACCTATCAACTGTGACAGTGGGAAAGTGTGTATGGAACCGGAGGAAATAGCAGAGGTACTTAATGAATACTTTACTTCAGTATTCACTATGGAAAAGGATCATGTTGATTGTAGTGATGGCTTGCAGCAGACTGAAAAGCTTGAGCATGTAGATATTAAGAAAGAGAATGTGCTGGAGCTTTTGGAAAGCATCAAGTTGGATAAGTTGCCGGGACCGGACGAAGTGTACCCCAGGCTACTGTGGGAGGCGAGGAGGAGATTGTTGAGCCTCTGGCGATAATCTTTGCATCATCAATGGGTACAGGAGAGATTCCTTAGGGTTGGAGGGTTGTGGATGTTGTTCCTTTATTCAAGAAAGGATGTAGAGATTGCTCAGGAAATTATAGACCAGTGAGTCTTACCTCAGTGGTTGGTAAGTTGATGGAGAAGATCCTGAGAGGCAGGATTTATGAACATTTGGAGAGGTATAATATGACTAGGAATAGTCAGCATGGCTTTGTAAAAGGGCAGGTCGTGCCTTACGAGCTTGATTTAATTTTTTTGAGGATGTGACTAAACACATTGATGAAGGAAGAGCAGTAGATGTAGTGTATATGGATTTCAGCAAGGCATTTGATAAGGTACCCCATGCAAGGCTTATTGAGAAAGTGAGGAGGCATGGGATCCAAGGGGACATTGCTTTGTGGATCCAGAACTGGCCTGCCCACAGAAGGCAAAGCGTGGTTGTAGACGGGTCATATTCTGCATAGAGGTCAGTGACCGTTGGTGTGCCTCAGGGATCGGTTCTGGGACCCTTACTCTTTGTGATTTTTATAAACGACCTGGATGAGGAAGTGGAGGGATGGGTTAGTAAATTTACTGATGACACAAAGGTTGGAGGTGTTGTGGATAGTGTGGAGGGCTGTCAGAGGTTATAGCGGGACATTGATAGGATACAAAAATGGGCTGAGAAGTGGCAGATGGAGTTCAACCCAGATAAGTGTGAAATGGTTCATTTTTGTAGGTCAAATATGATGGCAGAATATAGTATTAATGTCAAGACTCTTGGCAATGTAGAGGATCAGAGGGATCTTGGGGTCCGAGTCCATAGGACTCTCAAAGCAGCTACGCAGGTTAACTCTGTGGTTTAGAAGGCGTACGGTGTATTGGCCTTCATCAATCGTGGAATTGAATTTAGGAGCTGAGAGGTAATGTTGCAGCGAGACAGGACCCTGGTCAGACCCCACTTGGAGTACTGTACTCATTTCTGGTCCTCTCACTACAGGAAAGATGTGGAAGCCATAGCAAGGGTGCAGAGGAAATGTACAAGGATGTTGCCTGAATTGGAGAGCATGCTTTATGAGAATAGGTTAAGTGAAATCGGCCTTTTCTCCTTGGAGTGAAGGAGGATGAGAGGTGACCTGATAGAGGTGTACAAGATGATGAGAGGCATTGATTGTGTGGATAGTCAGAGGCTTTTCCCCCAGGGCTGAAATGGTTGCCACAAGAGGACACAGGTTTAAGATGCTGGGGAGTAGGTACAGAGGAGATGTCAGGGTTAAGTTTTTTACTCAGAGAGTGGTGAGTGCATGGAATGGGCTGCTGGCAACAGTGGTGGGGCAGATGTGATAGGGTCTTTTAAGAGGCTTTTAGATAGGTACATGGAGCTTAGTAAAATAGAGGGATATGGGTAACCCTAGGTAATTTCTAAGGTAGGGATGTGTTCGGCACAGCTTTGTGAGCCGAAGGGCCTGTATTGTGCTGTAGGTTTTCTGTTTCTAAAACTGCACAAAAGTTGAGCCTCTGTCCTGCAGAATTCCAAGACTTTCCATGGCAAATCGAAAGCATAGACATTTCTGAGCTGAAAAGAGACAAATATCTTCTCACTATGGATTACTTCTCACAGAATGATGAGATACCCAAACTGTGCTCTACATGGTCAGCAACAGTTATACAGCTGTTATAAAGCTGTATTCACTCACCATGGAATACCAAAGACAGAGAATATGCAGAGAGTGGTGAGTGTGTGGAATGGGCTGCCAGCAATGGTTGTGGAGGCAGATATGATAGGATCTTTTAAGAGACTTCTGGATAGGTACATGGAGCTCAGAAAAATAGAGGGCTATGGGTAACCCTAGGTAATTTCTAAGGTAAAAACATATTCGGCACAGCATTGTGGGCCGAGAGGCCTGTATTGTGCTGTAGGTTTTCTATGACACTTGTGTCAGACAATGATCCACAATTCAGCTGCTCAGAATTCAAAGCCTTTGCTAGGGACTATGTGTTCAAAAATCAGACAAGGTACCCACAGGCAAATGGAGAAACAGGAAAAGCAGTGCAAACAGTTAAGAGTCTCCTGCTGAAGGGAAAAGACTCCTACAAAGCACTGCTAACTATTTGCTCCATACCTCTTATGAATGGTTACAGTCCCTCAAAGCTGTCAATGGGCAGGAGACTGAGAACAAGCCTGCCGGTTCTTCCTTCCCTGCTCCAACCTCACTTACTTGAGACAACACAGCGTAAGAAAACAAAGAGCATGCACGATCTCAGACACAGAGCAAAATCTTTGTCGCCACTCGAGAGTGGTGAACCTGTTTGGTTTCAGACCATTCCACCAAAGGAACAGTAGTCCAGCAGCATGCACCACAACTGTGATCAGAGCATCACAAGGTGAAATCAGATGGAACGAGGGTGCGCCTTCAAAGGTAGAGGGAAAAATAGAGTGGCCTGATCCTCATAAAAGGACCACCTACCTGAGGTGCACACACCTGTTCAAGAAACTCCATCCGCTCCAACACTTCTGAGTACCTACATGCAGATATGCCTCTTTATCTGTTGCACCACAGAGATATACTCCATAGCCTAATATCTTAGGGCAAGTGACTAAAGAGGCAGAATGGTCATCTCACTTTGCTGGAGTTTTCAGGTACCCTGACCTCCATTAGTGGTTTTTTTTTAAAAAGAGTTCTAATGTTGAAAACATTTCACCGAATGAGACTGATATTAATAAAGGAATTGGTAAAAAAAAAGAGGAATACAAAGAGAGTGAGACCATTAAAACAAAGAGAAAGACAGTTACAGTATTGGCAATTCTATTTTTACATCTATGTAAGGAGGATAAGTTTTGTGCTATGGGTGAACTGAACTGAATCATGCAATTTCAGTGACTATAATTGCAAAGTAGTTTTATGGACAAGAAGTACATACCTAGTTTTTCTTTTTTTCCCGAGAAAGGGAGATGCTGGGGTGGTGTCATTCAGCTCATCACTCCCACATGGGAGGAGTTCAATAAAATTCAGTTGGATATCCTGCAATACTGGTCTCCTGGTGTGTTCTCTGCTCTGTCCCTGAGTAACAAATACAACTCTCCAGCCTTTCCTAATTCCCTCCTTCAGTTCCTTTCTGGCTTCATGTGCTCTGTTTGATCCTAACTTCTGAAGTCTTATATAATTTTCCTTTTACTTCTTGACTAGATTCATCACCTCTCTAGACATCCAAAGTTCTCTATTCCTTCCATCCCTGTTCTTCTTTCTAACAGGAACACACCTTTCTTGTTAATTGATATTTAAGGACCCTCTGCATGTCTGATGTGGATTTGCCAGAAAAAAAAGGTGTTTCCAATTAACTCCTCCTAGTTCCTGCATAATGCCGTCGTAATTTGCCCTACTCCAATTTAAAACTCTCCCACAAGTACCATACCTACCCTATCTATAACTACCCTGAAAGTTAAGGAGTTGTGGTCACTGTTCCCTAATTGCTAATTGAAAGGTCAGTAACCTGGACAGGCTCATTATCCAACTCCAGGCCCAGTACAGCCCCTCCTCTCATTGGACCATCCATATATTGATGTAATAAAGTTTCTCAGATACACTTAACAAACTCTGCCCCAACTAAACCTCGCACTAAGAAGGTCCCAGTTTATATTAGGAAAGTTGAAATCTCCCATGACAACAACCCTACTATTTTTACACATTTCCTTCATCTGTTTATAAATCTGTTCCCCAATGTGCCAGTGGTTATTTGGGGGTCTGTAGTACAATCTCATCAATGAGATTACACCCTTCCTATTCCTGAGTTCTACCAAAATGGACTCAGTGTCTGAACCCTCCAAAAAGATGGCACCAGAGGATTCTGCAGACCCACACGACTTCTTCCAGTTTGTCCTCGAAACAACTTATTCCTCTTTTCTCATGTGTCTTTTTCCTTTTCAAGGTAGTCACTGAGTTATGCAGCACAGAAACAGGCCCTTCAGCCCAACACATCCATGCTGACCAAGTGGCCAAACAAAACCATTGTCAGTTGCCTGCAGAGGCAAACTGCAGTTACACTGATGGGATTATCGTATTGGCCCCCAATAACCACCGGGGGGTGGTGGAACAGAGACTTTTATGTTTATGGAGAGGTGCCAACCAGGGCTGTCATAGTAGGGGACTTTATTTTCCCTAGAATTAATTAGATCTTTCTCAATACTTAGATGCGCAAGATTTCTTCAGTGAATCTGAGGAGTGTTTGAAATATTATGTACAGAGCCCAACCGGAGAAGAGAACATACAGGAATTAGTTTAGGGAAGGTAGCTGGGGTCCTGTCGGAGTCTGTGATCTACAGCTGCAGCTCAGACTACAGCTCTCCATGAGTGGGAGGTTCCTGTTCTCGGAAGATATGCACCTTTGGGTTGTGGCCCCGTGGACAACTTGGTTCTTGGCCGATGTCACCGATTGAAGCGTCATGGGGGAGTGAAACATTGGGACAGCAGGCAGTGTGCGCCACTGTCGGAAAACGGCTTCTGCACTCGAGCAATCCCTCCCTATGGTTCAGAGAAATGTTGTCTCATTGCTATATGCATTATATGATTATATACTTCAGAGAGAAGGTATAGGAACCTGAAGACACACACTCAGCAATTCAAGATCAGCTCCTTCTCCTCCGTCATCCGATTTCTGAATGGACATTGCAACTGTGAACACTACCTCACTACTTTTTTTTCCTATTTTTTTGCACTACTTATTTAATTTAACTATATTTATTTATTTATCGTAAATCAGAGTTTTATTTTTCTCTCTATTATCATGTATTGCATTGCACTGTAGCCACAAAGTTAACAAATCTCACGGCCAGTGCTGGTGATATTAAACCCAGTTCTGATTCAGATTCTGAATTTTCACTTACTGATTCTCCGCAGGTCAATACAACTGCTTTTGTTCTGCTCGGTGAATGGAAGGGAGATAAATTTGTTCCTTCACCATCAATTGGTGACAATAATGTAAAATGATCCACTTAGAAACTTCAGCTTCTGAAGTTTTGAACTTTGAGCTTTGAACTTTTAGAAATGTGGTTTTATTGAATTTGTTTTGCCCGTTAATGGGATTATGATGAAAATATTATAGTCATGCCATTATTTCACACACAAGTGTTTTGTTACTAATTTAGACAACTACAATGATGCAATTTTAAATTTGGGGGGAGAATTTTTTTATTCATTGTTTCCTCTGCAGACAAGTTCTCCTTTGAGGAGTCTAACAAGAAATGTGGTTATTGTGTGAATTGAGCAACTCAAGAAACTCTCTGTCGGGATGATGCTCTCTGCTTAAACTCCTGCAAATGAATCCTCCTCCCTGGTTGACTAATTTGTGATTCCAGTGGTTTCCGCACTTAGATCCCTGTGGGCATTAGATACGCTCAGCCTGGGTCTCCGTTTTCCTGGCTTCTTGGTACAATACACCTGATTAGCAATGATGGAATGTAACTTTGTTCACAGATTCAGTAAGGACAGAATAGTAATTGCATCAGCAGTTGCTATGTGTTTGTGTTTCTCTCTGGGACCATTTACACCTGCGTCATATGCACACATTCAGGTGTGAAAGATTTCTTCTTAGAGGAGTTGGATCTGTGATTTTGTTTGTTGTTTTGATGCTTCACCAAAGGTCAGAAGATTAATCATTATTTTTTATTTATTTATTGAGATACAGTGTGGTACAATTTACAACAAACAATTAACATACTAACTAGTACGTATTTGGATTGTGGCGCCCCAAGGAAGCCCGGGCAGTCTCAGGGAGAATGTAAGAACTCCTTACAGGCAGTGGGGGGATGGAATTGATCCCAGGGTACTGGTGCTGTAAGTCGTTGTGCTAACCACTACACTACCGATACTGATTACACATATTGGTTTAGTGATATTGCATACCATTTGTTAATGCTGAATTTAGAGCAGCTTCCAGCAGTGTACTTATCCTTTTACAGCACCACTTCCAAAAATGCATTGCCGACTTCAATGCAACACTATGATGTCAGTTCAGGAGGAAAGTTCCTGTTACCTTATGTGTGGAGACTAATGAAGAGAAATAACAATGAGCTTAATGACCCTTTTGTCTCATGCGGACAAGCAACCTGCATCTCTTAATACAACAGGTGGACACCATTACTTTCCATCCTGCAATATGGCAAACAATAGTGAAGAACATTGCTCTAAAGAAGATGGTGGACACCAACAAGTTTGAATCTGCATTAAGTAACTAAGCTGTTCTACTTGCAAATCCTGCAATTATCAGCAGAGGGCACTATCAAGATCTTGCCCTGATCCTAGGGGTAATGAAGCAAGGACTTTAACCTTTTGATTTCAATTATTGCATCTGTATCCTTCTGTGATTCCAATAATCCAAGAACCAAAACTGTCATCTTTCAGTTTTACCTCAACAACTGACAATCACGTTAAACGCAGATACTGCTGCAAAAGTTCAAAGTACATATATTATCAAAATTTGTATACTATACATTCCATGGACACCTTAAACTGTACAATTGGTTATAGAGTACAGCACAACGGCACTTTATCAGGCCATTGTATCTTTTACTGAATTTTAGACAGTTGTAAACTTGCCAGTAACTTTACACTAGCTAAAATATTTATATGAAGCTTTGTTAAAGTATGGCAAGTTTCCAGCTACCGTCAACTTTTAAAGATTAGCTTGACTTGTCAGATGTTCGTGGAAGTGCACAGTAAAATATTTCATTTATGTCAATGATCAGCACAGCCCAAAAATGTGCTGGGGCAGCCTGTAAGCGTTGCCAAGCTTCCAGCACTAACATAGCGTGTCCACAACTTACTAATCCCTAACCAATATATCTTTTGGAGACGAACCTGCACGATGACGGGGAGAATATACGCCTCTCTGATCTGACCGCTCAATCGGTAAAACTGAAAGAAGTAGATGGATAATGATGCGAAGTGAAAGAAGGGGTTTTGTTTATTGTCAGCTCGCAAGAATTGGCTCAGTTGCCAACTACATTCTACAAAAAGAAATCAATATATATTTACAAAACACCGGACTTGATATGAAATATCGAACACATTAGTATAAGGTCATGTGTATGTAGCATTTCAACAACTGTACACCACATACAGCTGCAGTAAGCCATGTGACCCTTCGAGTAGGCTCGAGCATACCCACTGAGGTGGGTTCCTCTTGGAGAATAAACATCTGAGAAAGCAAAATACTGCAGGTGCTGAAGATTTCAAAAGAAAACTCAAGCATCTTCCGACAACCCAATAATTTTATTTTACAGCAGTACCAATGAAAGACCAAGATGTCTTCACATGGGGCAACATATTTGCAGTATGTATTCATCGAGCAACACCCCCCACCCCACCCCCCAAAATAGTAGGAGTTTGATCTTTCAGTCATTCTTTAAGATCATGGCTGGCTCTATCTATCTATCTATTAGTCCCTTATGAATGAACTCAGTGTCTGAGATTCCTTCAAAACCTCTCTTCATCTAAACCCTATGCCAAGGATGCAGCCTAGAAGACTAGCGCACCTTCAGGGTTCTGGGATTTCACGGCTCGAGAGGCGGGCAGTCTCGAGGTCGGTGCCGTCGCAAGAAACTGGTGTGTCATGGGAGACTGAAGATCGACAGCAGCGAGCTGCCTGCTGGCTGTGTGCTCAGCGACCCAAATTCTTTCGGCGCAGAGCTCGGAAGAAGTGGCGCAACAGACTTGTAACATCATAAACCAGCAAGTTGCTTTGTTATGTTTCTGAAACAGGGTCACCACTTTTTCCTTTATTAGAGAGAGAGAGAGGGAGCCTATGGTACATCGAATTACCGGGTGAACGAGTCGTCTTTGGGGTACTGCAAGTTTCTGTCTTTACTGATGCTTTGCTGCACACTTGAGTGCTCGGTGGTGGGTGCTGATGCTTTTTTTTGCTGGTGAGGGAGGTGGGATCATTCCTTTGCTGCTGCTTACACTTGGGGGTGAGCTCTGGGGGTGACTTTGGGGTTCTAACATTTAACTGTCATTCATTCTTTGGGGGACTCCTCTGTTTTCGTGGATGTTTGCGAAGAAAAAGAATTTCAGAATGTATATCGTATACACTAAATGTACACTAAATTCTCTGACACTAAATGTACCTTTGAAACATTAAACCCTTTAATCTGAGAACATGGTCCCTAGTTCTAGACTCCACAATCAGAGAAGCAACCTCGCTGATCCACCATGAACCCTCCCAAGCTTCACTGAGATCTCATGTTTCTCAGCGTTAGGGATTACACAGCTCATCTAATGGGCATTTCTTCATTTGACAAATCTGCCCTGCCTGAAATCAGTTTCCTGAATGCATTGGGCTCTCTCAATAGCAAATTACTCCTCTCTTAGCTGGGGAGAACAAAACTGTGCACCCATTGTGACTGCAGTTAGGCTTCTTTACTCCTCCAGTCAAATCTTTTCTTACACCTGCATGTTGGCTTTCAATTACTTCTGTGCAAGCACGCCTGGACACATCGGTCTCATGGAACATGAAAAGCAGCAAATCTCTCACCAAGAGGTGACTCTGCCTTCCTGTTTTGTGCACCACACTTGGCCATGTCCCCTGGATACTCCCTACCTCCTCCACCATGCTCATAATCACACCAGGTTTTATATCATCAGCAAACTCGAGAAGTATTTAGTTCCTCAGCCATATTTTGTGTGGATTGCGAGTGGTGGTTGGGACAATCATCCATCCCTGCATTTCCCCATTCATCAGAACCTGGCAACCTTTTTATTCTAGTTTATATTTTCTCTCTGTTAACCAAGTCCATAAGCTGGAACCTTCTGGATCAGTTACCATATAACCATGTAACAATCACAGCACAGAAACAGGACATCTCGGCCCTTCTAGTATGTGCCGAACGCTTACTCTCACTTAGTCCCAGCTACCTGCACTCAGCCCATAATCCTCCATTCCTTTCCTGTCCATATACCTATCCAATTTTTTTTTTAAATGACAATATTGAACCTGCCTCTACCACTTCTACTGGAAGCTTGTTCCACACAGCTACCTCTCTCTGAGTAAAGAAGTTCCCCTTCGTGTTACCCCGAAACGTTTGCCCCTTAACTCTCAACTCATGTCCTCTTGTTTAAACCCACCCTACTCTCAATGGAAAAAACCTATCCACGTCAACTCTATCTATCCCCCTCATAATTTTAAATACCTCTATCAAGTCCCCCCTCAACCTTCTACGCTCCAAGGAATAAAGACCTAACTTGTTCAACCTTTCTCTGTAAAACCTGTTAGCTTGTTTGGGACCTTATTGAAAGTCTTCTGAAAATCCAAATGCACTACATCGACTGGCTCCCGCCCTCAATTAACTGTGCTCTTACGTCCTCAGACACAGTACTTAGGTCTGAGGTATGGGACTATGCAAAAGCCTTGGGCAAATTACCATAGCTCGGGTGCCAAGACTTTTGCACAGTAGTGTTTCTGTCAACATGGAGCAGAGAGCGAGTTTGTAAGTCTGGCGGCAGCAAAGGATGTTGGGAATGGCGAGGGTGGAGCGCCGCAGGAGGGCGTGGGACAGATGGCAGAGAAGGAGTGCCAGGAGTGTGGCTGGTGTGGCTGCAGACACACCCAGAACTGAGACATCAGGCAAGGTATTTTGATTCCAAACAACTTATTTATTGAACATTACAGAATGTCTCTCTGGTTCTTCTCACTCCCTCCCCTCTCCCAACCATGATTCCCCTCTCCCTGCCCCCTTCCCACTCTCAGTCCACAATAGAGGCCCATATAAGAATCAGGTTATCATCGCTCTCATATGTCATGAAATTTGTTTTATTTTTAATGGCAGCCATACAGTGCAATACATAAAATTACTATAGTACTGTGTAAAAGTCTTAGGCAACCTATGTATGTGTATGTGCCTAAGACTTTGGCACAGCACTGTATACTGTTCAGTTGTTACTACACATTGTGCACCAGGCATTGAAAATGGAAGTCTGGCTCTATTTATGCCATGTACTTACCAGCTTCTAAAGATTCAGTTTGTGTTGTTTGGCAATTCCGAGATGCTTTGATCCACCAAACAAATACAAAATGATTTCTAATCCAGCCTTAGGGATGCTCAGCTTCCACCGTTGTGTGGTGCAGAGAAGCAGAGATTCATGGCCTCAGGGAGCTACCTTCAGTCAGTGATTTCTTTTCCTGAACCTCTACCCATTGCAGAGAATATAGAACAGTAAGTCACAGTACACTCTCCTTTGGTCCATGTTGTACCAGCTTTTCAACCACCTCCACGATCCATCTAACCCTTCTCTCTTACATAGCTCGTAATCCCCCATCTTACTTTCATCCATGTGTCCTTTAAATATCCCTAATGTATCTGCCCCGAGCATCAACTTGGCAGTTCATCCCATGCACTTACCACTCTGTGTAAAACAAAAACATCTCCCCTAAACCTTCTTCCACTTGTTCATTAGTTCCAGGTTCCCCTTTCAGGGCAAATTGGCTTTAACGTGAGACTTATACCTTGCCAGACACTGAAGCTGTTGGTTATTAATATAAAGTAATCATGAGCCATTTAACAAAAGGTTTGAATGGACATCTCAGTTCAGTGAGAGCATGATTCATCGTGTTGGTATCTATTGATTTGTCCCATATGAACTTTCTTGGAAAGAGTTTTGCCTGAGAGTCTGCCGCAACTTCATCAAAAGGTAACACCAAACAGAATTGTATATCAAATGGATCCAGTTTAGAGGAAATCTGATTTTCTGCATCAAGTAAAGGTCTTTCATTTGAGGATCTGACTTGGCGAGATTGCTCTAATACACATCTCTGCTATTTTTAAGTCTTAAAATTGTTTAAATTCAGTTATTTGCCTTTAAAAGTAAAGCAAAATCTAAATATCACAATGTGTAATATTTGAGGGGACACAAAATGGCAGTTGAGGTTATTAGAAACAATACCACAATGGTGCAGCAGGTGACGCTGTAGTCCAGTAGGGCTACAGCGCAACGTGGAATAAGGCCTTATTCTGCATCAGGTTATCTCCTGCCTGATTTACAACGTTTGAGATTTGAGACAGAAAGGGAGAACCAGCCAGCCAGGAGGATTAGCTCTCTAACACAAAGACATGTGGAAGCCTCTTGATTTGGGGTGGTGACAGGCGCTGTCCACACCGGGGAATTGTGCTGAGCAGAAAGTGACATTGATTAATTTCTCCATGACGTGTTTCTTGTTTAAAGCACTTGGCCCGTCGTTTGCCCTCAGACAGCCTGTCTGAGTGCAATCAATAATGCAGCCCCTTTCCGCGATGCTACAACCTGGCCCAGTGAGGACCCAGTTTGAGGGCAGACCTCCCTTTGCAATTACACCAGTGAGCCTCTGAAAGCTGGGTGGGACAGCAAAGGAGGGTCATGTCGAGGATTTTCCCTCCAGGTCTTCATTGCTGGAATTCTCCCTGGAACCGATACCAATGGAAGCAATGGAAAAGAATCGCACACTGCGTGAAAGGATCTGACAATTCACAATCATCCGATATGCTCAAGGGAGTGTGCCGTATCTGTGTGTGTCACACACCTTGTACTTTCCAAGTTTCGTACCTTGGAAACATGGGAGCAACCATCCCATCTTATAAGGCGTCTTAGCGATAGGGATTCTTACCCTATGTCTTTGGTCAAAGGACATTCAGGCACTAAGGACAAGCACTAGGTAAAGCAAGAAATTCCCATGTAACATTCTTTTTATCCAATTACAGAGCAATCTTTCCTCCTCCCCACCAGGGACAACATCTCAATGATACCACATTTCATTACAGGGGAAACAAAGATCAGCTTCTCATGTGACTTCATGTTTCCATAGCGAAGGGGTATCTCTGCTCCCACATCTTCAAAGAAACTCAATTAGTTTTGGACAAAATACATGTAAAAGGATTAACACACACAAAATCCCAATGGTGTCCTGATGGCCTGGAACATCGACTGTTTACTCCTCTCTCCATAGATGCTGACTGACCTTCTGAGTTCCTCCAGCATTTTCTGTATGTTACATTGTATTTCCAGCATCTGCTGAATCTCAACTATTTATTTGAAAGGTTTAGTATCCTAGATGGTGGGAGATAACCTTTAGGCTCCAACTATGCCGGTGGCATCCAGCTTTATTGTTCCTTATCATTCTCACCTTTACCTGACCTTGTGTGTGGAAAGTGAAGAGTTTCATTCACTTGAATAAAAAGTAGTCTCTATTGTTTGTCCCAGCTGAATAATCTCAGAAGTCTGTGGCATGGATTTTGAGTTTTATAAAGAATTTTGTCAGTATCAAAGCCTTGGAAATGGAAATTCCATTCCAGGCAACCTCCAGACTTGACTTTCCAGCAAACTGGAGGCATTTCCCTGTCTGACCTTGTTACTACTGGCCATGTGTGCATTGATGATGAGCGTTTATAGTACGCAACAGCTTGTTTGTGGCTTCCTGTCAAAAGCGTTCCATCTGCACACTCACTTCGTGTATTTGGTGCTTTTTCAGTCCTGAGGTTTGATCTCCCATGGCCGTTTTTTCATCTTCCAACTAGTTGTGAGCTCGATATGCGATTCACTTGTGAAGGGTGATGGCTGGGACATGATGGGTGCGGGTGTTCGAGGCCTGGAAGATTTTGATTGATAAGAGAAGCCATGAAGGAGCCACAGATTTATACAAGATCTTTGTCACTTTGACACTTGGCAGAAGAAGCTGGTTTGAGCAATTTGTACAGGATGAAAAATGACAAATAGTCAAACACACAAGGCAGTCAATGAATAAATATCCTGTTAATATTAACCCTGAGCACATAACCAATTTCTTGTAATTCCCATAAAATTTGATGATGCATTGTGCACTCTTGGAGTTTGCCTTGAGGGATGCACCCTCACTCATCTTCCTCATTCACCTCGGTCCCGTTCTGCAGTGGTTCACGCTCCTCTTCTGTCTTAGCACATCTGCTGGGCTTCTCATTTTCCCACTTTGCAAAGCCCCTGCTCTTCCCGCCTTTCGACTTCATTTTTGGGAAGGTGTGTGACCCTGAGTCGGCGCCGGCCCACCCACTTTCCTGCCACAGTGGCTCCGTCTGTGTGGCCTGGCTGGCGGTGGCCCTCTGTAAGCGCACCGAGATTTTTTGAGCTGAGCCCGTCATTAGGGTAATCGAGCGGCCATCAATGGCCTGGTTACTGGTGCTCTGGGGGAAGTTGAACATAGCTCCATCTTGAACTGCAGGGGGAGAGAATGAAAAAAAAAACTGATTTCAAATTGCAAGGGAGGACTCATCAAAACCAAGCTGTACAATCAAAGATTAAGCATAGAGCCGGATTCAGAACATCAAAAGGCAGGAAAAGCCAAGGAATTTATTTAGCCCAAGCTCGAGGATACAAGATCAAAATGAGAAGCAAGGTTAGGCTTTTAATAACCTGGCACAGGCAAGCACAACTTCTCCCTTTCAGTGAAAATATGAACCATCTTTCAACAAATATTGAGATTCCTGCCTCAATCGATGGGTTCATTCGCAAACTAGCTCAGCAACAGAGATGAAAGGAGACCCATGCAGTGAACCATATTGAGGCAGGGCAACCATTTCACAAAGTAAAGCTGGTTTCTCCAAGATTTACTTCTTAGCAGTAATTCTTGAAGATATCACTGCCAATACAATATACAAATTTATATTTAGCAGAAGCCCAAAGGTCCTGTTTCTTGATGCCAATTGATTGTGTTCTGATGTCAAGTGATTGCATAGTTCTACACTACAGTTTGGACAGCTTGGTGTGAGCAGTCTAACTGAGGGTCACTCAGCTTCATCTGGACCCCGGCCATCATGTAAACTGGAGTGTGCGTCAGCAATACTTACAAATACGCAGTGTTTTTACATGAGATTTGTTTATTCTCATAAACAGCAGGGAGAAAAATTCATTTGTTACTCAAGTGAAGTTCACAAAACTTTGTGCAAGCACAACATTCTGATTCCATCATTTCCAAGATGCTGCACAAAACGTTTTGTGTGAAATGTCTTGGAACTAATAGAATCAGAATTAGATTTATTATCACTGAAATATATTGTCAAATAAGAGGGGTGTCCCTTTAGAAATGAGATAAAGGGGAATTTCTTTAGCTAGAGGGTGGTGAATCTGTGGAAGTAGTTCCCACTGGCAGCTGTGGAGGCCAAGTCTTTGGGTAAACTTAAATAAGTGGTTGACAGTTTCTTGATTAGCCAGGGTATGGAAGGTTACGGGGAGAAGGCAGGAGAATGCACCTGAGAGGGCAATGGTTCAGCCATGATGAAAAGGCAGAAAAGACTCGATGGGCCAAATGGCCTAATTCTGCACCTATATCTTATTGTCTAAGTGTGGTCTGACCAATGCCTTATAGAGCCTCCCTGTTTTTATATCCTAATCGTCTGGATATGAATGCTAACCCTTCAAGACCTTGGGATATGTCCAGTATTACAACAGCATCATTAGCAGGGATTTTTAACAGTTATGTCGACCCTGATTCATTTGCATTTCCTGCTGCAGCTTCAGCAGGGGACACATCAGCCCCCACGGAGACGGAGCCCAGCAACTGATGTTCTCACGATTGTTAGACCACCCACCCAGTCAAAAAAACACAGGCTCATTATATTTGAACGGCAAATTGAATGTGTTTCTGGATTAGGGGAAATTAAGGAAATTTTCTCCTTTTAAATGATATACAGAGTTATCAGTCTGGCTCAGTCGTTTGCATTTCCACCCCCCCCCCCTTCTCGTGATGGAGGAGGTTGTTCAATCCATAAAGTTTATGCTAGCTCTCAGAACAATCCCATGCCCCCTTCTGCCCAGTCACCTATTCTCTCTTTCATTTTGTTTTTATTTAGAGATACAGAGTGGGAAAGACCTTCAGCTCCTTGAGCTGACTGGCAACCTCCGACTTCTCACTAGCCTGATTATGGGGCAATTTACAAGGACCAATTAACCCACTAAACATTATGATTTTGGACTGTGGGAGGAAACTGGAGAACCCGGAGATAACCCATGCATTCCACGGGGAGGACATACGGATCACTCTGAGACTGAACTCTGAACATTGCTAGCCCAAGCTGTAACAGCGTCACGCTAGTCGCTGTGCTGCCATGTTGTTCTAACAAAACCATCCATCTCCTCACACACCCCACCGAATTTCCCGCCACTCACCTACACCAGGACTGATCTACAATAACTAATTATCTTATGGGAGGAAACCAGAGCACCCAGCGGAAGCATTCATGTTACAGAGAGAACATGTGAACTCCACATAGACAGCACAGAAGATCAGGATGGAATCCAAACCAGGTTTATTAGGGCAGTCTAACATGAGGCGAAATTTGCTCCTTTGCGGCAGCAGAACAGTGTGAGCTGTGGTCTGCTGGTGCTGCCGACACTACGCTGATTGGCCTAGTCATCAAATAATTACGAGGTGGCCTACAGAGGGGAAGTCACCACCGTAACAGAGTGGTGTCAAGAAAACAACCTCTCCCTCAATGTCACAAAAACAAAGGAGCTGGTTGTGGACTACAGGAGGAATGGAGACAGGCTAATCCCTATAGACATCAATGGATCTGGGGTTGAGAGGGTGAACAGCTTTAAGTTCCTCAGCACACACATCACCGAGGATCTCACGTGGCCTGTACATGCCGGCTATGTGGTGAAAAAGGCACAACTGCGCCTTTCACCTCAGAGGGTTGAAAAAGTTTGGTATGGCTCCCCAAATTCTAAGAACTTTCTTTAGGGGCACGGCTGAGAGCACCCTGAATGGCTGCATCACTGCCTGGTATGGGAACTGTACTTCCCTCAATCGCAGGACTCTGGAGAGAGTGGTGCGGACAGCCCAGCACATCTGTAGCTGTGAACTTCCCATGATTCAGGACAATTACAAAGACAGGTGTGTAAAAAGGGCCGGTAGGATCGTTGGGGACCCGAGTCACCCCAACCACAAACTATTCCAGCTGCCACCATCCGGGAAACAGTACCACAGCATAAAAGCCGGGACCAACCGGCTCCGGGACAACTTCATCCACCAGGCCATCAGACTGCTTAACTCAGGTTAACTCAACTGTATTTCTATATTGTATTGACTATCCTGTTGTGCATAATATTTATTATAAATAATTATAATTGCACATTGCACATTTGGGCAGAGATGTAATGTAATGAGTTTTACTCCTCATGTATATGAAGGATGAAAGTAATAAAGTCAATTTAATTTGATTTGGTACAGCTGCGATGACCAGCTCAGGGGCTTTGCACTGAGGGTACAAGGCAGCACTTCAGGATCGCAGGTCGCTTCTGACTGCAAATGAACTGTATAAACATGAGGCACATAGCACAATAGCGTTATTGTTTCACACTATTTGTCTCATGGTAAACAGCAGACAAGCTGTTTAGAATGGATGCAAGTCATTGAAGAAAGAGGACATTTTGTTTTACTGTAGGAGTCAACAACAATAACGTCACTGAACAAGAAGCAAGATGATAAAAGGCAGAAGACAAGAAGAAGAATGATAAGAGGGAGAAATTGATAGGACAGCCAGAGGCGTGTTCCCAGACGGAACTGGCTAAATCTAGGGGGCATTATGCTAGGGCAATCGAAGGGAAGTATGGGGGGGGGGGGGGTGGGGGAAGTGTCAGAGGGACTTTTTTCACTGAGAGTGCTGGGTGTGTAGAATACCCTGACGGGGATGGCGGTAGTGGCAAATACACGGATGACAGAGAAATGGAGAGCTATGTAAGAGCAAAGAGTTAGGTTGAAGGGTTAGGTTTAAAAGTTGGCACAACACTGTGGGCCGAATGGCCTATTCTGTAGTATTATGTTCGAAGAAGCTAATAATTCACATAGAGAGTGAATTGTGGAGCAGGAACTGTTTGCCGAAAGTTGGCCTTGTGGAGGATATGTGATAGCCATGATAAGCCCCTGTATCATTTTTGCAATTAATCTGCTAATGGAAAACCTTACTGGCCTAATATCATTTAAAAAAATACTGAAATGATCTAATTTCCTTGAATTTTAAAGATTGCTTCCTTGGATGGATTTTGGAGCCCGTCCAATCGAGCTGATATCTAGTTCTGTGATGCCATAGGAAAGAAATGCCCGTTGTGGATTAGTACTCCGGACTAAATTGGTGCTTTAATATTGAGCTTATTCCAAACAGTGTTAATCCTTTCCGAGAATACGGAAAATGGGCTCGAGGACCCATCAAAGTGAAGGAAAACCATAGGGATAAATAACAATGAGCTGCTTTCAAAGGGGAACTTAGATCATTTCAGTTGCATTTTATTAATAAAGGAATCCAAACAGGGATCATAAGCCATCGCGTGCTGTAAGCTAACCCTGTTTAAACTATTGTTCCATGGCCCTTGCCTTCACTCTATTCACGGCCTGGGTTCCTATGGCAGGTACTTCAGGGATGAACGGGAGATCCGGATGGAGTTACGATGAACATTCACTCCAAAGTGACTCTTGCGTCTCTGACTGTACTGCCGGCCGTGGTGATGGGGTGGTGCGTGGATGGCATATCACTTGCAGTTTTCTACGTGTGCTATTCATGAAAAGATCAGGAACAGGGAAATAGAAAGTAACTGGCATTTCTGCAGTACTTGCCGTTCAATATCCCACAGCACTTTACAGACAATAAGGTATGTTTGCAGTGGTGTGGCAGGGTCCGTGACCAGCAAAGCAAGAACGATCACACTGTTTCACTGATGAACGTTGGACAAATGTCCTGGGGTAACTTGTCTCTTCCTGGTGTGGCCTTTTGTTGTTTCTATTATGGTTATTATTCTATTATGGACTTATTGAGTATTCCCGCAAGAAAACAAATCTCAGGGTGGTCTGTGGTGCCATATATAAGTTTGATAACAAATTGACTTTCAACTTTAAAACAATATCCTGAGTAGGCCAGCAGGCTCTCCACTTCAGTCAAATGTCAATTGCTGTGACCTTCTAGTGTGGCATCTGGGTCACCAGCCCAGATCTTCGAAATCAGCTCTCTAGAATGGGACTTAAACCTCATCACTCTTGATTGAAGAGGCGTCCAGCTGCTTTTGAGCCACGGCTGACATTTAAACATGACTTGCTTATCTGTTAGTTATTATAGGTAACTAATATAGTTAATCAGTGACTCAACAGGAATGTGATTTTGACTCTCTCCTATATTAATAGTTTCAGTAATATAAATACTGCAGATGGGGCTCATCAGTCATAGTTGGCAGTTCACCTAGCAGAAAGAAAGCTCTGATCTCAAATCACCACTGCCTTGGGGCTATACCCACTCATGAGGAAGGCTTAGGGAGTAAACCCCGAGGGAAAGATCTGGAGCTGTACTCCCTAAGGCTGTCCTATATCGTGTCCAATGCTGACTGGCAACTCCCGCGACATCGCTGGTACCAACAGTATCGGCCTCTGCCGTTCCTTTGGATTCATCAGATGTGTGGAGAGAAGGAGCCTGCTGCACGGGCAACAGCTTCCTCTTCAATCGTACTGCCCTGGCTTGTGTACCAGCTTGTGTATCACGCAGGCAGGTACAACATGATATCCACGGTCAACCCTGACCAATGGAAATCCTCATAAACATAATTACTCTAAACACAATAACTGCTTTTCAATAGCAAGCAGTGATACACTCTTATGTTTCCAAAGGTCACACTTCTAACCCGCACCATTTAGCAAAGAGACGGCATATTTTCCATTGGGTTGAGGATGAAATGATGGGATAAATCACAAGGGAGCTCCCCAACTAACAAGGTTCCTTTGATCACATCGGCAACCCTTACCGTTTCCACAGGAGAGGATTGCTGGACTGCTGGGCAGGGAGCCATGGCTGTGCGAAGGTGGAGAAGGACTCTCTAGAGAGGTGCTCTTTCGCAGTTTCCGACACGCCAACACCAGCAGGTCTTTGCATTGCTTATGGCAGTTGACACCGCAGTCTGTCAAACAAGGAAGCAGAAGTGAGACAGTGCGATTAATGGCAGAGCCACAGCACCCAGTGCCAACGTCTCTCAGTATTTAACATTTAATGCTCACAAAATCTCACCACTACTATGGAGAATAAAAAGTGGTATTAAAGACAAGAAGGTGGTTGAAGGTCAGTACAGACTCACTGAACCTAAGGGACTGTATAAAAACACAAGATGCTGGCAGAACTCAGCAGGCCAGACGGCATCTATGGGAGGAGGTAGTGACGACATTTCGGGCCGAAACCCTTCATCAGGAGTCTCTTGATAAAGGGTTTTGGCCTGAAACATCGTCACTATCAACTCTTGATGAAGGGTTTCGGCCCGAAACGTCGTCACTACCTCCTCCCTTAGATGCCGTCTGGCCTGCTGAGTTCTGCCAGCATTTTGTGTTTTTATTTCCAGCATCTGCAGATTCACTCGTGTTGCCTCAGGGCCTGTATCTGTGCTATCTCCTCACTTACATTCTGCAGCTCAGCTGGGACGTCTGTTGAGTGTCAGACAAAGTCACCTGCTAGTGTATACCCCTTCCCCTACCACCCCCACCCCCCCACACCGCCTTCTTATTCTGGCATCTGCCCTCTTCCTTTTCAGTCCTAGTGAAGGGCCTTGGTCCAAAATGTCAACTGTTTATTCCTCTCCGTAGATGCTGCCTGTCTTGCTCAGTTCCTCTATCATTTTGCATGCATTGACAAAGTCGGTGCCTTCTAGCTGGGAGTTTGTGAGGAGTCCACAGTTCAAGTCTTGGCTTTGGAGTGGGTATATGTGATGTGCAGAGAGCCATCAACAGTGTGTTAACACCAACCCCGACCTAAACACATCCGAGACCTGGACGACATATTGCAAGACTCTGGAGAAGTAGCACAGATGCTGTCTGTGGAAAATCCATGCACTCAGTGTCATTCAGCACCGAATCAGAAACTTAGGCTGATCAAGTCTACCTAAACCACTGAGTACCTATTGTACACTCCAGCATTCCCTCCCGCCTCAACATCTCCAAGCTCTAATCAGGACCAATGATTGGTCCGCAATGTTCATTTGCCCGACACCAAGCTTCACAGACACTCTGTCCACTGAGGTCTGTGATGGCACAAGGGTTCAGGAAAGTTCTCAAAGCCCCCTTGAGAATGTGCAACATCTTCACTAATTCACGACAGCTTCTGCCCCACAAATTCAAAATGGAGGAGCATTTGCGAAGGTAGGTAGAATGGCGAATCTCCCTCTTCAGGCACACACAGAAGCCCAGTGCAGAAAACAGAGGGAGTATAACACCTCCCAAAGTACACACTGGCCCATTCTAACTGTGGGAGAGTCCATGGTTACCACCTTAGAAACCAAAAAATTAGGGGACAAGGAAGATATCCTCAAGACTGAGAAACTGTCCAGGATGGGAAAGGTGCTCAATGATGCACCATCAATAACTCATTCTGAGACGTAAGAAGCGAGATATCGGCTTTTATTGACTGGAAGAATGAACAACACTACATCCTGGAGAATGAGGCCGGGCTCAGGCCTCAATCGCCTTTATACAGGGGTCTGTGGGAGGAGCCACAGGAGCAGTCCAGACAGGTATACGTAGTTCACCACATTCACCCCCCCCCCCTTTGTTTTAAAAAGAGTCCCCAGGTGGCGAAGTTTCTTACAAGTATATTTACAGGTTAAGTCTATCAGGTGGTCGAATCTGTCGCTGCGATCTACGTAGCTCCGGCTGCGATTGCACAGGTGCCGGAGGTGGTGATTGCACAGGTGCCGGTGGTGGTGATTGCACAGGAGACGGAGGTTGTGCTGGTTCTGGCCTAACTGGAGGTGTCAGGGATCCCTCACGTCTGTGCGAGGCGCCCGGAATATACGCGTACAAGATGCCTGGTACATGAGCGTCGGGAGGAGTCTGTGTGGGGCACGGTGTGCGCGGTGTCACCTCGGGTACAGGGTTCATAGTTACCGTGGAGTGTACGGGATAGTGGTCTGCTGCTCCTGCGGGCGCCAGGTCGCGGACAGAGACCGTGTCCTCCCGCCCATCAGGCAAGACCACGTAGGCATACTGGGGGTTAGCATGCAAAAGGTGAACCCTCTCGACCAGCGGGGAGTATTTATTACTCCTCACATGTTTACGTAGCAGCACTGGCCCCGGGGACGTCAGCCAAACTGGTAGGGTGGTCCCAGTGACAGACTTCCTGGGAAAAGAGAATAGGCGCTCGTGAGGGGTGGCATTGGTGGACGTACATAACAGGGAGCAGATAGAGTGGAGTGCCTCAGGGAGGACCTCCTGCCATCGAGAGACCGGCAACCCTTTGGACTTAAGGGCTAAAAGTGTGGCCTTCCACACTGTGGCATTCTCCCTCTCCACCTGTCCATTCCCCCGGGGATTGTAACTTGTGGTTCGACTAGTAGCAATGCCCCTAGCTAGCAGGAACCGGCGCAACTCGTCACTCATAAAGGAGGACCCTCTGTCACTGTGGATATAGCAGGGATATCCGAACAGAGTGAAGAGCTGGCGCAGGGCTTTTATGACGGATGCGGTAGTGGTGTCGGGGCAGGGAATGGCAAAGGGGAATCGCGAGTACTCGTCAATAATATTGAGAAAATAGACATTGCGGTCGGTGGAGGGAAGGGGGCCCTTAAAGTCAACACTCAGTCGCTCAAAAGGGCGGGTGGCCTTGACAAGTTGCGCCGTGTCAGGATGGTAGAAGTGCGGTTTGCACTCAGCACAGATTTGGCAGTCCCTGGTCATCATCCTGGTGTCCTCCAGGGAGTACAGCAGGTTCCGGGCTTTCACGAAATGGTAAAATCGGGTGACCCCCGGATGGCAAAGATGTGCATGGAGGGCATACAGCTGGTCGAGCTGTGCGCTAGCACACGTTCCCCGGGATAGGGCATCAGAGGGTTCATTGAGTCTGCCAGGCCGGTACAGGATATCATAATTGTAGGTGGAGAGTTCTATTCTCCACTGCAAAATTTTATCATTTTTGATTTTGCCCCGCTGTTGGTTGCTGAACATGAACGCAACCGAGCGCTGGTCAGTCAGCAAGGTGAACCTTTTGCCGGTGAGATAGTGCCTCCAGTGCCTAATAGCTTCCACTATGGCCTGGGCTTCTTTCTCCACCGCGGAGTGCCGAATTTCAGAGCCTTGAAGGGTACAAGAAAAGAATGCTACTGGTCTGCCTTCCTGATTGAGGGTAGCGGCAAGCGCGAAATCGGAGGCGTCACTCTCTACTTGGAAGGGAATGGTCTCGTCCACCGCATGCATCGTTGCTTTGATAATGTCCCCTTTAATGCAGCTGAAGGCCGCGCGGGCCTCGGCAGAGAGGGGAAAAGTGGTAGACTTGACCAGGGGGTGGGCCTTGTCTGCGTAATGGGGGACCCATTGGGCGTAATAGGAAAAAAAACCCAGGCACCGTCTGAGGGCTTTGAGAGTGGTGGGAAGAGGGAGTTCTAACAGGGGGCGCATACGGTCGGGGTCAGGGCCAATGACCCTGTTTTCCACGAGATACCCAAGGATAGCGAGTCGGGTGGTTCTGAACACACACTTGTCCCTGTTATAAGTAAGGTTCAAAGCTTCGGCCACTTGGAAAAATCATTGGAGGTTGGCGTCGTGATCCGACCAGTCGCGACCACAGATGGTGATGTTATCTAGATAGGGAAATGTGGCCTTCAGGTTGTACTGGTCCACCATCCGGTCCATTTCCCTCTGGAAGACAGAGACACCATTGGTGACACCAAATGGGACGCGCAGGAAGTGATAGAGCCTGCCGCCCGCCTCGAAGGCGGTGTAGGGGCGGTCCTCTGGGTGGATGGGGAGCTGGTGATAAGCGGATTTCAGATCTATTGTCGAGCTATCTGGTTGACCATATCCACGATGCGGGGTAGGGGGTACGCGTCAAGCTGCGTGAACCTATTGATGGTCTGACTATAGTCCACAACCATCCTATTTTTCTGCTCAGTCCGAACAACAACCACCTGGGACCGCCAGGGGCTTGTGCTTGGCTCGATGATCCCCTCCCCGAGCAGCCGCTGCACCTCTGACTGAATGAAGGCCCTGTCCCCTGCGCTGTACCTCCTGCTTTTAGTCGCCACCGGTTTACAGTCGGGGGTCAGGTTGGCGAACAGCGATGGGGGAGGGATCTTGAGGGTGGACAGGCTGCAAGTAGTGTCAGTAGCACAGCTATCGGCATGGTGCTGGGCGGGACGTGTGGTTCGGTGTGTATGTCTGTGCGGTAACGGGGTATATGGCGAAGTCCCACCAAACTGAGGATTCCTGACAGTGAGCGGCGGGAGGGGCCCATCATATGCCATAGTCACACTTTCGAGGTGGCTCTGGAAGTCCAGCCCCAATAGCACAGGTGCACACAGTCGAGGCATGACCAGTAGTGCAAAGTCCCGATATTCTGTGCCCTGCACCACCAATGTCGCTACACAACCCACCCACCCGGATGTCTGTGGAATGCGACCCAGAAGCTAAGGTGATCCTGTGACTTACCGGCCGTGTCACGAGTTGCACGAACCTCCTCCAAGTATGATTGGAAGCATGCAAGCCAGAGTTCAAAGGCAAGAGCTGCTTCAGGGTCTTGGGGGTCCAAATCCAATCTTTCCGGATGTAAAACGGTTTCCATGTTTTAACTTCCAGTCAATAAAATTGATGCACCATCAATAACTCACTCTGAGACGTAAGAAGCGAGATATCGGCTTTTATTGACTGGAAGAATGAACAACACTACATCCTGGAGAATGAGGCCGGGCTCAGGCCTCAATCGCCTTTATACAGGGGTCTGTGGGAGGAGCCACAGGAGCAGTCCAGACAGGTATATGTAGTTCACCACACTCAAAATATTCTCTGCTGCTTTAACAATGTCACCACATCCCCTCTAGTCTCCACAGCGAAGGTTAAAAACCCATTGTGGCTCCTGCAGAAGCAAATTGGCCTTTTTGCCCGATTTTATCGGACTGTAGATGTTACTGCCTTCTGGGCCCTGCTTGACAAGGCCCCAGATCCCCCAGCTGCATATCCCTAAAACTTCCTCTGCCAACATTAATACAATAGCCATCTGAGAAAAAAAAAGAGAGAGTTCTTATTTACCTTTACACTTGTGTCCCTGTTTGATTATACCCCAGAGCTGCAAAGAGAGCAGAAGAATGTTAGTGAGTTGGTAGGGGAACCGGAAGGAAGGTGAAGTAATGAAAGAGGAAAGAGCTGTGGCCTGCAGCAACACAAACAGGATGGAGCTGCTCACAACACCCTTCCTGACACATGGAGCTGGGAATCGTTGTTTCAGGCCTGCGCTGTCTGCTCCATTGCTCGCTAACTTCTCTCAGAACGGGGGTGACACTTATCAATGACATTTAAAAGGAACCTGGCAGATGAACCACGCCAGGCTGGGAGTGATGGGCTGACATGGCAGGGTCACGATTAACACCCTAATCTGCTCCATTGCAGCCGTTTCCATTCACCACGATTACTGTTTACTTCTCTCCAGCAGTGGAGCAAAAGCTTAAGGAGGGGTGTGAAGCTGGGATGAAACAAAGCAAATAGTGTTGTGGGAGATGTAAAAGCAGATGCAGGGAACGCCACAGCCGAGGCTAAAGGCAGCCAGCTTCGACTGGCAGGGAGCCAAGTGGCAGAGACCTGCACAGACAAATCATCTCTGTCTCAAAGCTTTATAATTTCATTTATTGAGGTAAATATGGAATAGCCCTTCCGGTCCTTTGAGTAACCCCTCCCCCTAATTTAACCCTAGCCTAGACACAGGACAACTTACAATGACCAATTAACCTACCAATAACACGTCTCTGAACTCTGGGAGGAAACTGGAGAACCCGGAGGAAATCCACGCGGTCACAAGGAGAACGTACAAACTCCTTACAGGCGATGGCGGGAATTGAACCTGGGTCTCCGGTACTGTAAGGTATTGTGCTAACCACTATGATACTGTGTAATGTAGCAGAAATGAAATTGTCCCAGAGTGACAGAATGAGTATCAACTGATTTCCCTTCACAAATGGTTTTGATCACAGCTTTTCAGAAACAGCAGGCATGAAGAAATCCCTGGCAAGATGTGGATAGAAACTTCAAACTGAGCATGGGCCCCCCCCCCCCCCCCCCAGGGCTGCGTGCTCAGTCCATTGCTGTTCACTCTGCTGACCCACGACTGTGCTGCAACACACAGCTCAAACCACATCATCAAGTTCACCGATGACACGACTGTGGTGTATCTCATCAGCAAGAACGACGAGTCAGCTTACAGAGAGGAAGTGCAGTGGCTAACGGACTGGTGCAGAGCCAACAACCTGTCTCTGAACGTGAACAAAACAAAAGAAATGGTTGTTGACTTCAGGAGGGCACGGAGCGACGACTCCCCACTGAACATGGACGGCTCCTCGGTAGAGATTGTTAAGAGCACCAAATTTCTTGGTGTTCATCTGGCAGAGAATCTCACCTGGTCCCTCAATAGCAGCTCCATAGCAAAGAAAGCCCAGCAGCGTCTCTACTTTCTGCGAAGGCTGAGGAAAGTCCATCTCCCACCCCTCATCCTCATCACATTCTACAGGGGTTGTATTGAGAGCATCCTGAGCAGCTGCATCACTGCTTGGTACGGAAATTGCACCATCTCGGATCGCAAGACCCTGCAGTGGATAGTGAGGTCAGCTGAGAAGATCATCGGGGTCTCTCTTTCCACCATTACAGACATTTACACCACACGCTGCATCCGCAAAGCAAACAGCATTATGAAGGACCCCACGCACCCCTCATACAAACTCTTCTCACACCTGCCATCTGGGAAAAGGCTCCGAAGCATTCAGGCTCTCACGACCAGACTATGTAACAGTTTCTTCCCCCAAGCCATCAGGCTCCTCAATACCCAGAGTCTGGACTGACACCAACTTACTGCCCTCTACTGTGCCTATTGTCTTGTTTATTATTTATTGTAATGCCTGCACTGTTTTGTGCACTTTATGCGGTCCTGGGTAGGTCTGTATGTCCAGCGTAGTTTTTTTTCTGTGTTGTTTTTACGTAGTTCAGTGTAGTTTTTGTACTGTTTCATGTAGCACCATGGTCCTGAAAAACGTTGTCTCATTTTTACTGTGTAACATACCAGCAGTTATGGTCGAAATGACAATAAAAAGTGATTTGACTTGACTTCTTTCCTTTTAGGGTAGTGAATCTTTACTAGGCATCTGTTCGTCTCAAGGGACCATGGATTTGTGCCTTGGAAAGTTTCCAGGGCACAAGCCTGGGCAGGGTTGTATGGGAGACCGGCAGTTGCCCATGCTGCAAGTCTCCCCACTCCACACCACCGATGTTGGGCAAGGGCTGATACAGCTTGGCACCGGTGTCGTCACAGAGCAAAGTGTGGTTTGCTCAGGGACACAACACATTGCCTTAGCTGAGGCTCGAACTAGCGACCTTCAGATCACGAGACCAACACCTTAACCACTTGGCCACGTGCCAACACGCCAACAAAGAGGAAGCATGGTGGTCAGAAGCTGCGCTGCAAAGATGTGCTCAAACGCCATATGAAGAATACTGACATGAATGTCAACAACTGGGAGAAAGATGCTTTGGACAGAAGAAGTTGGTGCTGCATTGTCAAGAAGTCAATCCCAGCTATCGAGGAGAAAAGGCAGAAGAAATATGAAGCAGGTCATGTACACAGATATTTGGTGCTAGACCAGTCAAATCACAAATGCAACCGATGTGGGAGACAGTGCCGATCCAATGCTGGTCTTGTGGCCCGTAAACATGCCTGCAGAGACTAAACTCTTAGCGCAGTCAATATCAAAATCAATGGACAGTCGAAGAAGAAAGAAGAAGAAGTGAATCTTTGTAACTCTCGGGGGAAGAGGGTTTCAGGGATTTCAAAGATCAAAGTTGAATGGTAAGATTGGACAGTTATGGGTATGCTATGTTAGTAGCGCCTGGAACCATGGCAACACTTCTGGGCTGCCCAGCATTCAAGCAAACCATTTCGCTGTCTGTTTCAACGTGCATGTGACAAATAAAGCTAATCTTTAAATTTTATCATGGAAGGCGAGTGAGTGTTCAGCGCCGTCTACCAGTCTCTCGCTCGCTGCTGCTGGAGAAGGAGTCTGTGTGTTATGGTCTCTCTCCCTCTCCCTCGTTGCCCATGAGGGAAGGTCCTTGCATTCGAGTGATCTCTCTCTCCCTCGATGCTCTCAGTGGATGAAGCCGGAACAAGGTTTAATCGACGGAAATTGTAGATTTGGATTCTAATTCAGGATTATGATGTGTCCTAGTTTCCAGTTAAAGTTCTGGTCGCTCTTTTTTGTCTCTGCTTTGGGTGACTTTTGAATTGGGACAGCCTGCAGATAACGAACACTGAGCTGAACTGTATGGAAATATGCTTTTTGATTCTGTGTTTTATATTCTGTGTTTTTGCTCTGTTGCTGTTTGCATGATTTTCTTTTTTTTTTGGCATTTGGGGGGCAGGGAGTTTAAAGTTTGATGGTTTTCTTTGAACAGGTTGGGTCCCTGGTTCTTTGTTTTGTGACGGCCTGTGGGGAAGATGAATTTCAGGCTTGTATACTGCAGACAAACTTTGATAACAAACGTCCTTTGAATGTCTTTGAATAGATAAATATTTGAAAGATTGAGAAATTGAGGACCATGTAGAAGTGGCAGAAAGAGAAGTTGAGGCCAGCAAAGACTAGCTATTGAAAGGCAGGCCAGGTTTGAAGGGCCTTTTGGCCAACTCTTGCCCTTTTGTTCATTGTTTCGCTTCCTCTAGCATGGGCTGCTTAATTCTTACCCTCTAGTGTCACTCATTAGCATTGGTCAATCCAGAATAACTTGTTTCCATGGAGGAGATTCAGTGATGAGAACATTCAAGCACATGGGGCAGGGAAATTGAATGAATGACTAACCATGAATTTCCTGATCTAAAACACATTGGTGGCCACAGGAGTGGGGGCGGGGGGTGCGTCACGTAAACTTCTTGATTGCAAACTCAAGCGGAAACAACACCGTCAGGACCCTCCCACGCAGGTTCTGGGATTCCATTCAGAGCAGTGCCGTGTTCAGTATTCTGAATTAGTCTTTAGGACACCTGCTTCAAGATTAGGGTGGCATGGTGGAGATACGTCCCTACCAAAGGAGGTGTAAGGTGCTCCTACCCTCCACAAGCCTGTGGGCCACCCTTGGGCAATGTGAAGCACCACCTGCCCCCACCCATCCAGGGTTACAATGATCCATGGGAGCAGGTGGTGGATGGCTGTATGATCAGCTGGTGCTCATCACAAGTCCTGGTTATGTGACCACTGACGCCAGGCAGGCAATCTCCGAAGAGTATTGATAATGGCTGGGGTCACCTGTCTTGTAAAGACACTGCCCAGAAGAAGGCAATGGCATGCCACTTCTGTAGAAAAATTTGCCAAGAACAATCATGGTCATGGGACCATAATGGCCCACATCGCATGACATGACATGTAATGATGACGATGATGTGGAAATTAGTAGTGCATTCTCTCAAGTCAAGTTTGATGTTCTCTTAAGAGGCTGTCTATTGATGGGTCCTCAGCTGGCTGTAAAGGCCACTCCAGGATACACATATTTGGGTGAGCTCCCTTATTGGAGAACACCTTTGCATGGATTTGTTTAATGTGGGTAGACTGAAGCACATTGACAGATCGGGATCAGCATCCAGTGGCATGGAACACAAGAGGACTGGGTACCCTTCACTGCTGCAGCCTCCCTCCAATCTCACTGTGTCGTCACCTTCTGCCAGCTCCACCATTGAGGGCTTGCTTGGATCGTTCTTTGTCTGGAACCTCTCCCTTGACCTTACCACAATGGGTGACCCCAGCAGGAGATAAGTGTCAAACGACATCGCTCACAGGATCTCAGGAACTCTCAAGCCTCTCCTCCCTCCATGACAAGATGATGATCCTCGAAGAAGCATTAGAGATTCCTCCAGTCGCACAGTCAGGACTTCTAAAGCCTTTTGTAATATTCTCCAGTACAATTGAGCTTTGGTAGCTCTTTGCACAAAGAAAGAGAACATTTAGTGCAAAAGTCTGTAGATTAACAACGTTTATCACTTGAATCAATACTTTGATTCTATGGCAGAGTGGAATATCATGTTGGTAAGATAGCTAATGAGGCAGATCTATGTGATATTTCTAGTAGGTATTTAAGAATTACCTCGCACACTATGTATGAGCCACAGATCAGAAATATTGTTAATGTTCTGATCAAATCGATATACACTCAGTGGCCACTTTATTAGGTACACCTGCACACCTGCTCATTGACACAAACAACCCAATCAGCCAATCATGTGGTAACAACTGAATGCATAAAAGCATGTAGACATGGTCAAGGGTTCAGTCATTGTTCAGACCAAAGATCAGAATGGGAAAGAAATGTGATCTAAGTGACTTTGACCATGGAATGATTGTTAATACCAGATGGCGTGGTTTGAGTATCTCAGAAACCGCTGATCTCTTGGGCTTTTCATGCACAACTGTGGAGTTTACAGGGATTGGTGTGAAAAATATTAAATATCCGGTGAGCGGTAGTTCTGTGGGAGAAAGTACCTTATTAATGAGAGAGGTCAGAAGAGAACGGTCGAACAGGTTCAAGCTGACGGGAAGGTGACAGTAACTCGAATAACAACACATTACAACAGTGGTGTGCAGAAGAGCGTCTCTGAATTCACAACACTTTAAACCTGAAATGATGGGCAACAGCAGCAGAAGACAACTAATGTACACGTAATGTATTTGGTACAGAAGGCAACGTGGCTAATGAGAGAATGGGGAAGAGAAAGGTAGTGGATTTATCTACCTGGGGTGTTCTCACATATATAGTGTGCTACTGCTCTCTGGTTTTGTGCAGCGTTGTGTCTGGGCATTTAGACGTGGTCAGCGAGGGATTTAGCAAAACTTAAGTGTGGGTTTATGGTGATTATTTTAATATAGAGTTTCCGAGGGAAGACATCTAGACTCAAGCACATTGGAGAAAGCTCAGGGAGAGTCACTGCAGCACCATCATTTCAGTGGATGTACTTACAAATCCTGCACAGTGCTCACAGAACGTGGGCTTGAGGTACGTCATCTCTTGAAAATTGTGAATAAAGCCCGGTCCCATTTTGCACTGGAGCTGCGATTTAGCCCTCAGGAAATAGGCCATCATTTCATCTTTACTGATCCGCCCGTCCCTGTCGAAGATAAGGGGGAACAAAGACTTAATTATCGCACAAATGCACAGTCATCTACATAACTTAGCCTAACATAACATTGAACTGTTCTAACCCAGAGGAGGAGATCAAGATGAATTTCCTCAGCCAGAAAATGGTGAATCTGTGGAACTAATTACCATAGACAGCTGTAGACGCCATGTTATTGGGTATATTTAAAGTGGTATATTTAGGTTGGTGAATAGAGATGTAGAGAGGAGATTGCCCGGAAGAGACCAGTTCAGTTATGAGGAATGACTGCACATTTAGGTGACTGGATGAGCATTTGAAACAGCAGAACACAGAAGACCAGAAGACCATAAGATATAGGAGAAGAATTAGGCCATTTGGCACATCGTGTCTGCTCCACCATTTTATCATGCTGATCGATTTCTCTCTTAGCCCCAACCTCCTGCCTTCACACAGTATCCCTTTATGCCCTGACTAATCAAGAATCTATCAACTTCCGCCCTAAATATACCCAATGATTGGCCTTCACAGCCACCTGTGACAATGAGTTCCACAGTTTCACCACCCTCTGGCTGAAGGAGATGGACTGAGTGCTGGAAAGTGGGATGGGTCTTCAATGTTTAGTTTGGTCATGATGGGCTGAAAGGCCTGATGCAGTGCTTCCTGCCTCTATTCTGTTGTATTTGTGAAGTGGGCCACCAAGATTACTTGGAATTCATTGATTCTACCTGGAAGGTACTCTGTTGTATGCCCCAAGGTCACAACTTAATGGACTCGCCTCACCTTATGCTGAAAGCCACGTGCCAGAGTGTTCCTCATGTTCTCAGTCTCCTGATGCCCCTTAGTTATCTGTATCCATTGATTATTTGACACTGCCAATCACACTGTTTACAAGGTGCCTATCTTTGCATCAGCAGCAAACATGGATAGGGAGATTTCTAGTCCAAAACACCCCCAAAAAGCCTCGACAATCGTACCCAACTTTAACAGTGATATCAGTATGGAGTAGCCATAGAGTCATAGAAAAGTACAGCACAGAAACAGGCCCTTTGGTCCATCTAGTCCATGCTAAAAACATTTTAACTGCCTAATCCCACACACCTCTACACCTGTGTATCTATCCACATTTCTTTTAAACATTGAAATCGAGCTCGCACGCACCACTTGTGCTGGCAGCTCATTCCACACTCTCACAACCCTCTGAGTGAAGAAGTTTCCCCACACGTGCCCCTTAAGCTTCTCACCTTTCACCCTTAACCCATGACCTCTGGTTGTATTCCCGCCCGACCTCAGTGAAAAAAAAGCCTGCTTGCGTTGACCCTATCTATAGCAGGGATGCTGAACTTTGGCGTGTCGAATAGGATCAGAGGGAGAAAGAGCTCCACAACGTGTACTTCATCAACACCAACTCTTTCTCATAACACAAGAACATGATTTTATAAAAATTCTTGAACTGGTTGTTGGACTGGTAGTGGAGCTAGATCATGCCACTCCTTACACTCCCACAGAACCTTCCATACTTTCCTTTTTGATGGGATAACATTCAAGTTTGCTGATGACACCACTGTTGTGGGCCAAATCAAAGGTGGTGTGTTTGAATCAGCATACAGGAGGAAAGTTGAAAGTTTGACTGAGTTGGGTCATAACAACAACCTCTCTCCCAATGTCAGAAAGGCCAAGGAACTGAATTACAGACTTCAGGAGAGGAAAACCAGAGGTCTATGTGCTAGTCCTCATCGGAGGATCAGAGGTGAAGAGGGTTAGAAATTTGAGATTTCTGCGTGTTACTATTTCAGAGGATCTGTCCTGGACCCAGCATGTAAGTGTAATTATGAAGAAAGCATGGCAGCACCTCAACTTCCCTTGGAGTCTGCGGAGATTCACCATGACATCTAAAACTTCAACAAACTTTTAGAGATGCGTCATGGACAGTCAATTGACTGGCAGCATCACGGCCTGGTACGGGAACACCAATACCTTTGAATGGAAAATCCTACAAAAGGTAGTGGATTTGGCCCAGTACATCATGGGTAAAACCCTCCCAACCATTGAGCACATCTACATGAAACACTGTCATAGGAAAGCAGCAACCATCATCAGAGATTCACAACAACTTTTCTCACTGCTGCCATCAGGTAGAAGGTACAAGAGTTTCAGTACCACCAACTTCAGGAACAGTTACTACCCCTCAACCATCATGCTCTTGAATAAAAAGGGCTAAACTACACTCATTTGCCCTTCCATTCAGATGTTTCCACAACCAATGATCTTACTTTAAGAACTCTTTATCTTGTTATCTCATATTCTCGTTATTTATTGTTAGTTATTTATATTTGCATGTGCATCGGTTGTTGTCTTCTGCACTCTGGTTGATCTTCCATTGATCCTGTTATAGTTACTATTCTATAGACTCGTTGAGTATGCCCACAGAAAAATTAATCTCAGGCTTGTATATGGAGACATATATGTACTTTGATAATAAAACTTACTTTGAACTTTGAATTTGAAGTTAAACCCAACAGTGAGATCAAGTGATAAAGTATTTTCCTTCTCACCTCCTGCAACTGGTAACAATCATACGGCCCCTGAATAATCCCAAAAGCAGAAAAAAAATGTAAATGTAGCTCATGAGGCTTAGTGGGGCACTGGTTCCTTGGGAAAAATCATTCTCTCTGTTCACAAGCAAAGTGTCACATGTATGTCATGCTGCTAACAGAAATAGCACACAGTTGCTCTCTCTAAGATTGAATGTCCCAGGGTATCAACGTGCCTGGGGAAGAAATTGCAGTTGTTTGAATCATAATATTCCAAGGATCACTAGCAATGTTCCAAGAGCTTTAGAAAATTATACATATCACTCAGTTATTCAGAAACGAGGAAAGAAATGTTCAGGCAATTACTCCATAAGAATTGAGGCCTTTAGTGAAATTTGTCAGAAGTTGTCTGATTTAGCTACCAGAGCAACACAAACAAAATGCTGGTGGAACTCAGCAGGCCAGGTGATTGTGACTGAGCTATCAGATGACCAAAGAATCAGGAAGGACAGATCATGTGCAACTCATCTGGTTGATAATCATCATCGTGGTCAATCTTGGAATGTCTACGGGTGTCATCTGTACAGATTTCCAGAAAGCATTTGTTAAGTTTTTGCATAGGATTATGCAAAAATGAGAATTAGATAAAAACTTATGATTATGGAGCTGTTCAGGCTGGGTGGCATGTTGGAGATACGTCTCCTTCCCTCCGCTAGTCTACTGGTCAACCTTGGGCAAAGTATACCACTTGCTTAGGGTCACATGAAGCCATGGGAACAGGTGGTGGATGGTCGTATGAGTAGCTGGTGCATATCACAAGTCAATAGACAATAGACAGTAGGTGCAGGGGTAGGCCATTCGGCCCTTCTAGCCAGCACCGCCATTCACTGTGACCATGGCTGATCACACACAATCAGTACCCCGTTCCTGCCCTCTCCCCATATCCCTTGACCCTGCTATCTATAAGAGCTCTATCTAACTCTCTCTTGAATGCATCCAGAGACTTGGCCTCCACTGCCTTCTGGGGCAGAGCATTCCACATATCCACCACTCTCTGGGTGAAAAAGTTTTTCCGTATCAAGTCCTGGTTGTGTGACCACTGACGTCAAGGCAGACAATCTCTGAGGAGTGTTGATAATGGCTGGGGTTACACACTGCCCAGAAGAAGGCAATGGCAAACCACTTCTGTAGAAAAATTTGCCAGGAACAGTCATGATCAAGGAAAGACTATGAATGTCCACCTCATACAACATGGAACATAATGATGATGAACTGTTCAGAAGGTAGCATACAGAGAGTAGAGGTAAATGTTCACTTGATTGATGGGAGGTAACAAGCCAGGTTTCCTCAGGGATCTGGACTGAATCCTCAGCTTTACCCTTTCATGTTAATGACTTGGACATCCACATAACCAAATCTGCAAATGACACAAAACTGGGAACATAATGAACAACATAGTCAAGGAAACAGTCATAATTATGGATGAAACAAAAATGGAGGGCTATGATGGAAGGAAATGTTAGATGATCTTGGAGTAGCTTAAAATGACGGCACAAAATCAGAGGCCAAAGGGTCTGTAATGTGCTGTGATGTTCTATGTTCTATGAAAGATGCAAAATGTGAGACATTTAGGTTTAAGAAGGATTAATCAAAATAGTGACAGAAGGAGTAAATGGTATCCATGCACAATCATCCCTAAATGTTGATGCACAGCAAAGCAAGATAATCAGATCAGGAATATAAAGTACTGGAACCACTCAGCTGGTCAGACAGTATGTGTGGAAAGAGAAATAAGTTTAACGAGCAGGCTGTTTCTACAGGTATTGCCCACCCTGCTGAGTGATAGAGTCGTTCAGCATTAAAACACACCACTTGGCCCACCATGTCCATGCGAACCAGTGAGGACCATTCATAATCAATCCCATCTTCCAGCTCTTGGCCCACAGCTTTCTTTGCCTAGGTGATCCAACTGGTTATGTAGACCCTTCTTAACTGCTTTCAGCAACCCTGCTTCCATCCCTCTCCCAGATGGTGCATTCCAGTCACCCTTCAGTCTCTTACCTCTTACCCTAAACTTATGTCCTCTCGGCTATGGGGTAAAGTCTCCTGCTGCGTACCTTAACTACATACCTCTATCATGTCTTCATAACTTCCTCCCCCCAGGGAAAACATAGCTATATTCACCAGTCTCTCCCCAAAGACGGCCTCCACAAGTGATCCAAGGCAATGAATTCCACAGATACACCACCCTTTGGCTAGAGAAATTCCACTTTGCCTCTATTCTAAAGAGATGACTCTGCCTAACTTCTTTGATACCCCTTTGTATTCCGAGGCAGTGCCCGCAGGTCCGCACGTTGGGAACGCAGGTCGGAGAGTTGCTCAGAATTCATGGCAGCCGTAAGGAAGGTGTTTCATCCCACTGGAGCAGGCTGAGCCTCAGACTACCTGATGGAGGTTCGATAGGGGGGGACAGTCAGCGGCCATTTGTGTGATTAAATTTCGGACCTTGGCCCAGGAGAGTGTTTGAAACGGGGAGGCCCTGTTCATGTTTCATCCCACTGGAGCCGGCTGAGCCTCAGACTACCTGATGGAGGTTCGATAGGGGGGACAGTCAGCGGCCATTTGTGTGATTAAATTTCGGACCTTGGCCCAGGAGAGTGTTTGAAACGGGGAGGCCCTGTCCATGTTTCATCCCACTGGAGCCGGCTGAGCCTCAGACTACCTGATGGAGGTTCGATAGGGGGGACAGTCAGCGGCCATTTGTGTGATTAAATTTCGGACCTTGGCCCAGGAGAGTGTTTGAAACGGGGAGGCCCTGTTCATGTTTCACCGCCACTGCAGGATGCAGAGAACTTAGAGGTTCTGATCGACCAGTCCACCCGTCTCAATAATCATCTGGCAGAGCGCAAGTGGGACTACTTCAGGAGGTGGAAGAAAGCCATTCTGAGCCTGGTGCCTACACATTGCAGTTCTGCTCTGCAGCCTCGGACCACGACCAGCCTGCCACCTGCTCAAGATCCAGTCGCACCCGTGCGGGGTGGTTGCACGAGACTCTCCGCCGATGAGGTCCCGGCGTTGTAGTCAACGTCACTGCCTTTACTGCAGGGAAGCAGGTCACCTGCAGGCCGAATGTCCAAATCTGCGGCCACCTGGAGAACTGCTAAACCGTCCAGTGTAAGGAGGACTGTGACAGTGGCAGCCACTATTCCCAATCCCACGGATTCTGGTTCCGTGCTGAAGGCGGAACTCACCTTGGGGTCAGAGCTTGAGGCAGGTGAAGGCTTTCATGGACACTGGGGCAGCGGGTAATTTGCTGCACTTCGTAATCACCGGTCAGCTCGATGTACCGCTACATGAGTTGAACCAGTCCTTCCCCACAGCCATCTTGGACAGCTAGGTTCCGGGCCGATCCAGCAACAGACTGTGATGTTGCAGATGAGGATAGGGAATCGTGTGAAGACACTAGTTTCTACATTATTGACTCCGCACTCATACCCCTGACCCTCGGGTACAGTTGGCTGCCTCAGCATAACCCATCAGTGGACTCGGGGGAGGGGAGAATCATTTCTTGATCCAAGCATCGTAAGAGTGTTTGTTCGTGGGCCTTCAGTGTGAGGTACCCTGAGGCCCTCTAGAGACCTTGTCCTGCCCTCATGGGGCTGTGCATGTTCTGACTTTGTCTTGTCAGGACTGCACGGGAACTAGAGAGAGGGAAACTCTTGTTTGGGAGAAGACCAAGGAGATGCCCAAAAAGTCTGGAAATCTTGCAGCTAAGGCTAAGGAATCCAGCCACCGGACCTCGAGGAAAGGAAAGACCCCTATATGCAGATCCTTGAAGCCAATACCCTGTGCAGGGGGAGGCAAGGACCATTTGTAATACCTCACTGCCATCACCCGAGGATACAGACGAGGGATTTGGACTCTGATTTGCCCACTGTTTCTATGAATTAGTTTTGTGAAGCTGGTGGGGAGGGGGGGGAGCTCTGAGGGTCTGTTGAATCATTGTGGTTAAAACAGTGCAAAAATAGTAGATGTTTTTCTGCAGGAAGAGGTGTGAAGGGATGGAATTCTCATCTCTGTCAGCATGTATTGTTCGTTGAGTGCTGTTTGTACATGCTCTCAGGCCAGAGAGAAATGCAGTGGTAGAGTATATAAAGGAGGCTCTTGCCATGGTCTTCTTTCTGACCTTTGCCTGTCCTGCGGTTGCAAGCTTCTCCTGTGTACAAAAGAAAGATGGGAGCCTGCGGCCCTGCATTGACTATAGGGGGATTAGCAGTACAACAGCCAAGATTTGTTACCACCTTCCACCCATGAATACGGACTTCAAGATGCTCCAAAGAGTGAGAATATGCACAGAGATAGACCTATAGAGTGCATACAATCTGGTCCATATAAGGGAAGGCAATGGATAGAAGACTGCATTCAATACATTGACACAGCACTATGGGTACCTGGTTATGTTCTTTGGCCTTGCGAATGCTCCAGCCATGTTCCAGGTCTTTATAAACAGCAAGCTCCAGGATACTCTCCGTAAGTATGACTTTGCCTATTTGGATGATATCCTAGTCTTCTGGAAATCCATGGAGGAGCACGTCACTCATGTCATGGATGTTTTGAAGAGGCTTCCAGATCGTGGACTTCGTCAGGTTGGAGAACTCACCCAGTGATTGCTAGGACCCTTGAGTTTATCAAGAGGAAGTATTGGTGCCCGAAATGACAAAGGAAGTCTGACAATACATGCAGGCATGCGAGGTGTGCACCCAGAACAAGAAGCCCCGTACCTGACCTCAAGGTCTCCTCCACCCCCTACCTATTCCGGAAAGACCACGGGCACACTTCTCCATGGATTTTGTCACGGGTCTTCTGCCATCCAAAGGGAAGGTAATTGTCGGCCAGTTTTCCAAAGCCTGCAATTTCGTTGCCTTGGAGAAGCTACCATCTGCAGTGGAAAAGTCCGAAATGTTCCTGGACCAGGTCTTCACGATCCATGGACTCCCGGTGGACACTGTCTCGGATTATGGTTCACAATTTGCATCACATTTCTGGAGGGTATTCTGTAGGCTGAGAGGGTCAACAGCAAACCTTTCCTCAGGGTGTCACCCACACTCCAACGGCTCGATGGAGTGGACCAATCAAGCTTTAGAATGTACCTTAAGATGCCAGGCTTCAGAAAGACCTGATGAGTGGTGCGACCACTTGATGTGGGGAGAAGCCGTCCACAACACCTTACGACATTCGGTGTACGGGCTGTCACCATTCGAGTGCCAGTTCGGTTATCCTCCACCTCTCTTTCCAGAACAGTGCAAGCAAAAATGGATTAGAGCAAGATGATTTTGCCAGCCTCTACCCAGAAGATGGAGACCAAGATGAATTGAAGGAGAAGACAGAAGCCCGGGCAACAGGTCTGTGGGTCCACTCATGAGTTGCCTCTCCAGGTGGAGTCTAGGAAGTTGGCGCCCAAATTCATTGGACCTTTCAAAGTCATGACATTTGCATCCAGCCTTCATCCATGAGCAGTCCAAATAGTCGGGTAGGTCAGGAGTCAGCCGTAGGGGAGGGGTCCTGTTACAAGATGCTACCAACCACACCAGTTTCTGGGACTCTCGAGTATGGTTAGCTGGTACAGTGACTTTAAGGGTTCAGGACGGTTCTGTTAATTGGCAATTTTGTTTTGGCCACCAAGAAATGAGTAATTAAAGAGCACCTGAACTGAGGTTTGGCGCTCAATCACAAGGCCTACTAGTGATTTAGTCTCGGATTTGTTTTGTGCTCAGTTCTCAATCCAGTGTGATACCGTGTCTGGAGCCTTGCTTCCAATACTCCAGCATTTGGGTCAAGCCATCCTCGTCAAGGCCTCTCATCACAATGCTTCAGCTGAGTTTACGTGCTATATAAAGCTTGGTCAGCGTGGCCCATTCATTTCCCTGAATAATGAAGAACAAAATCCTGTATGTCTTCTTCACCACATGCATCCAACATTGTCAGATTTTATTTCTGCTGTTTCTGCTTTAGGTCTTCATGGTCGACACAAGGACACTGATTGAAAGCCCTTATCTCAAAGTCAGTAATAAGGGTCAGATTTGGGCATAATGTCGAGGAATAGGGAAGTCCTTTGTCACTCAGAGTACCTCATACACATTGTGAGTTCTAGATCACAGGCGTGGCAGTAGAAAATAAATGAAGTGTTAGCCATATAATAAGAGTGTGCTTTGTGGTGAAGCATCTGGCCAAATGCAATTTTTTTCTGACCTGAATAGATTTTGGGATGTCGTTTCTGCCACTTTACTTTTCTACGAAAGAACATGAGAAATAAAAGCAAATAAACTACAAATTCTATAGAGTCAACTTGAGCCATTACTTAAACAAAAGCTGAAAGTGAAAAATCTATTATGGCCAGTGCACTTACAAGGTAATGTACTACTATTTGTTTTCACCTACATTCTTTTAAAGCTCAAAAACATCAAAGTTCAGAATAAATGTATTATCAAAGTACATATATAACACCATCGGAGATTCAACTTCTTGTAAGCATTCACTGTAGAAAAGGAAATACAACAGAATCAATGTAAAACTACACACAAAGACTGACAAACAATCAATGTACAAAGAAGATAAACTGCAAATATAAACCAAACAAACAACTAAATAAATACTGCTGGACATGAGTTGTAGAGTCCTTGAAAGTGAGTCTCCAGTTTGTGGAATCAGTTCAGTGTTAAAGTGAGTGAAGTTATTCAGGCTGGTTCAGAAGCCTCACACACAAAATGCTGGTGGAACGCGGCAGGCCAGGCAGCATCTATAGGGAGTACAGTCGACGTTTCGGGAGTCCTGACGAAGGGTCTCGGCCCGAAACGTCGACTGTACTTCTTCCTGTAGATGCTGCCTGGACTGCTGCGTTCCACCAGCATTTTGTGTGTGTTGCTTGAATTTCCAGCATCTGCAGATTTCCTCGTGTTTGATTCAGAAGCCTGATGGTTGAAGGGTAATAACTTTGATGGTATTGATCCCACAGGTGGGCTGTGTGGTTATCGAGTATAGTCAGTGGTTATTATTCTCTCAAGGACTGTTGACTAAAGGTATATTTACTCTTTGGTGTGCTACTTTTCTACCTCAGGTTGAGATAGAATGGGAAACCCTTTCCAAGTGAGTATTGGTTCTGACTGCAATAGTCAACAGGGCCTTCAGCCCATTATATCGTCATGGACCATTATACCATACTAATGTATAATTACTATACATTTACCATTACTACACAAATCCCATTTACCCACACTAGATCCATGCCCCCTCAATGTCTTGGACATTCAAATTCTTGTCTAGATGCTTTTGAAGTAAAGTTGAAAAGGTGAAGCACTCTTGGGAGGAAACTTCCTTTGATTATGTGATTGTGACCGCATAAGGTTGTCTCCTTGCGAAAATTTTCACATTTTAACTATGAGCAATTTATCTAAAAACCAAGCAAAGAGAAGAGGGTAATTTCTTATACACTTACTGGTCTTTGTCCAAAACGCAGAAGGAGTCCAAGAATGGGAAGTTGGCAGTTATGCTTTCAAAGTCTTCTTGGGAGATGTAACCATCGTGATCATGATCATAGTTCCTAAATACAGACTAAAAACTAAAATGAGCTTTCAGTGGAGACAGAATAAACAAGGCAAAACAATTTCACTGCGATAATGCACCAGCCACTTGGCTGAAGTAAATGACAAAGCACCTAAGAAAAGGTGAAGCAATGTTCAGGAACACAAACATCCTGTGAAGAGTCCTAAGGAGTGTTTGATTGGCAGCAGAGAACCTTTGTCACAGGACAGGGTCTCAGCACTGTGTCAAGATGCATCACTACCAACACTCCTCTGGGAATTCCAAAGAAATTTCCCCCCAACTTCCCCCCCCCCCCCCCCAGGAGATCAAGACTGAAATACAAGATAGTGAAGCCTTCAGATGAAAAAAGTGGGTTTGAAGAGGATATTGTATGATCAAATTGGAAAATCAAGCCATTAATAAGATGGTCTCTTTTCCAATTCTCTCCCACAACCATGAGGAGCTGAAGAGAGGAAACTCTGAATTATTGCTCACAAAATCACAGGATCCACAGGAAGAAAGTGGCTAACAATTTCACAAATAAAGGGATCCTGACAGGGTGGATGTGCTGTTTCCATTTGTGGGATAATCTAGAAGTAGGGAGGACTGTTCCATAATTAGGATTCATTCACTTAACTTATTAAGTAATTCATCAAAATACTCTGGAATCGAGGCTACAAATCCGAGGTCAAAAACAGCCAAGAAGTTTTCCTTTCCACATGGAAGGTTAGTTAAGAAGGTTCAGTCATTAGGTATTAATGCTGGAGTAATAAAATGGATTCAACAGTGGCTAGATGGGAGATGCCAGAGAGTAGTGGTGGATAATTGTTTATCGGGATGGAGGCCGGTGACTAGCGGGGTGCCTCAGGGATCTGTTTTGGGCCCAATGTTGTTTGTAATATACATAAATGATCTGGATGATGGGGTGGTAAATTGGATTAGTAAGTATGCTGATGATACTAAGGTAGGAGGTGTTGTGGATAATGAGGTGGGTTTTCAAAGCTTGCAGGGAGATTTATGCCGGTTAGAAGAATGGGCTGAACGTTGGCAGATGGAGTTTAATGCTGAGAAGTGTGAGGTTCTACATTTTGGCAGGAATAATCCAAATAGAACATACAGGGTAAATGGTAGGGCATTGAGGAATGCAGTGGAACAGAGAGATCTAGGAATAACAGTGCATAGTTCCCTGAAGGTGGAGTCTCATGTAGATAGGGTGGTGAAGAAGGCTTTTGGAACGCTGGCCTTTATAAATCAGAGCATTGAGTACAGAAGTTGGGATGTAATGTTAAAATTGTACAAGGCATTGGTAAGGCCAAATTTGGAATATTGTGTACAGTTCTGGTCACCGAATTATAGGAAAGATATCAATAAATTAGAGAGAGTGCAGAGACGATTTACTAGGATGTTACCAGGGTTTCAGCACTTAAGTTACAGAGAAAGGTTGAACAAGTTAGGTCTCTATTCATTGGAGCGTAGAAGGTTGAGGGGGGATTTGATCGAGGTATTTAAAATGTTGAGAGGGATAGATAGAGTTGACGTGAATAGGCTGTTTCCATTGAGAGTAGGGGAGATTCAAACGAGAGGACATGATTTGAGAGTTAGGGGGCAAAAGTTTAAGGGAAACACGAGGGGGTATTTCTTTACTCAGAGAGTGATAGCTGTGTGGAATGAGCTTCCTGTAGAAGTAGTAGAGGCCAGATCAGTTGTGTCATTTAAGGTAAAATTGGATAGGTATATGGATAGGAAAGGAGTGGAGGGTTATGGGCTGAGTGCGGGTAGGTGGGACTAGGTGAGATTAAGAGTTCGGCACGGACTAGGAGGGCCGGAATGGCCTGTTTCCGTGCTGTGATTGTTATATGGTTATATGGTTAAGAAGTGTGGGTGCTCTGTGGGATCCCTTCCTTCAATGTCTCTGCTTCCTTTCAGTTTCCTCCCTTAAGACACCACCCCATAAAAACTGAGTTTTTATAGACCATAAGGCCATAAGACATAGGAGCAAAATTAGGTCATTTGACCCATCGAATATTGTGTACAGTTTTGGTCTCCAGGGTTAAGGAAGGACATCCTGGCTGTAGAGGAAGTGCAGCGTAGATTCACGAGGTTAATTCCTGGGATGTCTGGACTGTCGTACGCAGAGAGGTTAGAGAGACTGGGCTTGTACACACTGGAATTAAGGAGATTGAGAGGGGATCTGATTGAAACATATAAGATTATTAAGGGATTGGATAAGATAGAGGCAGGAAATATGTTCCAGATGCTGGGAGAGTCCAGTACCAGAGGGCATGGTTTGAGAATAAGGGGTAGGTCATTTAGGACAGAGTTAAGGAAAAACTTCTTCTCCCAGAGAGTTGTGGGGGTCTGGAATGCACTGCCTCGGAAGGTAGTGGAGGCCAATTCTCTGGATGCTTTCAAGAAGGAGCTAGATAGGTATCTTATGGATAGGGGAATCAAGGGATATGGGGACAAGGCAGGAACCGGGTATTGATAGTAGTTGATCAGCCATGATCTCAAAATGGTGGTGCAGGCTCGAAGGGCCAAATGGTCTACTTCTGCACCTATTGTCTATTGAATCTGCTCCACTATTCCATCCACTTACTATCCCTCTCAACCCCATACCCTGCCTTCTCCCTGTAGCCTTTGACACCCTTACTAATCGACAATCTATCAAAGTCCGCATTAAATATGCCCAATGTCTAATGACTTGGCCTGCACAGGCATCTGTGGCAATGAATTCCACAGATGGACCACCCTCAGGCTAAAGAAATTTCCCCTCATCTCTGTTCTAAAGGGACGTCTTTGTATTCTGAGGTCGTGTCTTCTGCTCCTTGTCTCTCCCACCTTAGGAGACATCCTCTCCACATCCACCCCATTTAAGCCTTCCAATATTCAATAGCTTTTGGTCAACTGCTTCTGTGGCTTGACATCCAATTGTATTTGATGCTATGCCATAAATACACGAAATAAATGAAGGTTGTTCTATCAGGTGAGCTCAGGTTTGAGTTCAGGGTTTTGCTATCCTGTTGTCCTACCACACCAACCCCTGATGCTTCCCTCCAGCTTCACTATACCAACACTATTCTTTCCACTCACATAAAAATATATTCCCTGGAAAGCTATGGTCCAATGGCTCCAGATGTGTCAGCACCTTCAGAAGCCCAGTTGACTAAGTCAGGCCTGATTGACGCAATCATGAAGAAGGTATACTCCATTAGGAGTTTCAGGAGTTTTGGTGAGTCACCAAAAATTCCAGCAAATTTCCACAGATGTACTGTGGGGAACATTTTGACAGGTTTCCCTTACTGCCTGGTATAGAGGCGCCAATGCATAGGATTGATAAAAGCTGCAGAGGTTTGTAAACTTAGTCAGCTCCATCATGGGCACGAACTTCTCCACCACTGAGGACATCTTCAAAAGACAATTCCTCAAGAAGGTGGCACCAATCATAAAGGACCCTCACCATCCTGGACATGCCCTCTTCTCATTACTACCATCAAGGAGGAGGTACAGGAGACTGAAGGTGAACACACCAAGTTTCAGGAACAAATTTCTGAATGGTCCATTAACCTCACTATTTTTGCTCTTGTTGCAGTTCTCTATTATAACTTAGTGTTTTTTTAATGTATTGCATTGTCCTGCTGCTGCAAAACAACAAATTTCATAACATATGTCAGTGATTATAAACCTGATTCTGATTCTGGGTATGAGTAGCAGCCCTGTGAAGTAATCCTTCAAACTCGCAGCAGGATCTCTGCTACTTCATCATGGTTTTACCCCAAGCAGGAATGTTTACTCTTACACAGAGTCTGGCCTTTCAATAGATCATACCACTGGCACTAAAACTTTAGACATACACTACTGTGCAAAAGTCCTGGGCTAAATGTCTACATAGCCAGGGTGCCTAAGACCTATGAACAATACTGTTTTTGTCAATGTGGAGCGAAGAGCGAGTTTGTGAATCTGGCTGGAACAAAGAATGTTGGGAATAGTGAGGGTTGAGCACTGTGGGAGGGGTGTGGGACAGGTGACAGAAAAGGAGTGCTGGGGCAGGAGTGGCGTGGCTAGAGACACACACAGCCCCAAGACACCAGGCAAGGTCACTTGATTCCAAACAATTGGTCTATTGACCAATACAGAACGTCTCTCTGATGCTTCCCACTCTCTCCCCTTTCCCCAACCATGATTTCCCCCCCCCCCACCCCTTCCCACTCTCAGTCCACAATACAGACCCATATCAGAATCAGGTTTGTAATGAAGTTTGTTTTTTTTTAGTGGCAGCCATACAGTGCAATGCAGAGAATTACTATGGACTGTGCAGAAGTGTTAGGCACCCAAACCATATAAACGTGCCCAGGACCTCTGCACAGTGCTGCATTCTACAATGCACAGGACTGGAAGATAACTGGCTTTGATTTAAGTGTACTTACGTCAACTGTCTTCCGGATATGTTTGTTAATGATGGTGGGATCTGGCTTTGGTGTCAGTCCAGGTTCCCAATCCACAAGCGCTACTGTTTTGTTTGGAGTGGTCGGGGTGCTGGGCTGTGAAGACACAGGTCCATGTGCAAGTCATTACACTTCACGTATTACATTTCACATCATACAAGCACAGGTGGAAGTCATTTGATCAATGTTCGACATGAGCCTTTCCCACGATCTCACATTCTTCTGTTCCTTTGGCTCGTACTTACCCACCAGAGTTCCCTTTCGCACTGCAATCCTGTCAAACAGCACTCAATGAACAGTACACGCAGACAGTGAGGAGAATTCCATCCCTTCGCACCTCTTCCTGCAGAAGGACCTTTGCTATTTTTGCACTGTTTTAACCACAACGTTACAGACTCCCTATCGAGGAATGACAGCAACACAGCTGATTTCTGCTGTTCAGGAAAAGTTGACAGAGGGGACCCTGGAGATATTATCATTACCATCATCATTATGTGCCGTGTCATATGACATGGGCGATCATGGTCTCATGACCATGATTGTTCTTGGCAAATTTCTCTACAAAAGGACTTTGCCATTTCTTCCTTCTAGGCAGTGCCTTTACAAGATGGGTGACCCCAGCCATTATCAGAGATTGTCTGCTTGGCTTCAGTGGTTGCATAACCAGGACTTGTGATCTGTACCTGCTGCTCGTATGACCATCCACCACCTGCTCCCATGACTTCACATGACCCGGATCGGGGGGCTAAGCAGGTGCTACACCTTGCCCACAGGCGACCTGCAGCCTAGTGGTGGGAAAGAAGGCATCACAACTCCTTTGGTAGAGTCGTATCTCCACCCTGGCGCCTGTGGTAGCACACACAAATGCACGAGGATCTCAGCAGGTCAGGCAGCAACTAGGTAAGCAGGACAACCTCTGGGGAGCTGAAAAGATTCTGGGAAGGAGGAAATGGGATTAGTGTAGATGAGTGCCTGCTGGTTGGTGCAGACATCAGACTGAAGAGCCTGTTTCCATGCTATAGCATGGACTGAAGATTGGGTGACTGGCAGAAAGCAAAGAGAGGAAATAAAGGAGGCCTTTCCTGTTTGGCAGCCAGTGACCAGTGGTGTTCTGCAGTCATCAGTATCAGGGGGTGCTACTTTTCACATTACTTGTTAATGATGGAATTGATAGCTTTGTGGCCGGATTTGCAGATGATACAAAGGTGGGTGGAGGGGCAGGTGGTGATTAGGAAGCAGGGAGTCTACAGAAGGACCTGGAGGATGGCCAAAGAAGTGGCAGATGGAATACCGTATAAGAAGTGTACTCTCAAGCGCTTTGGTAGAAAAAAAATAAAGGCATAGACTACTTTCTAAGTGGGCAGCTGATTTTGAAATTAGAGGTGCAAACGGACTTGGGGGGTCCAAGTGCAGCATTCTGTAAAGGTTAACTTGCAGGCTGAGTCAGCAGTGAGGAAGGCAAAAGCAACGTTAGCATTCATTTCAAGAGGACTCTGCTGGGGTGTAAGGTTGAGACTTGGAAGTGCATTGGTCGGACTACATTTGGAGTATTCGAGGCAGTTTTGGGCCCAATGTCTAGGAATGAATGTGCTAGAATTGGAAAAGGACCAGAGGAGGTTTACAGAAATGATCCAGGGAATGAAAGCATTAACATATGAGGAGCCCTGGGCATGTGCTGGGTGGAGTTTAGAACAATGAGTGGGGAATCTCATTGAAATGCACTGAATATTGAAATGTCTAGATAGAGTGGATGTTCCCCACAGTGGTGGAGTCTGGGACCAGAGAACACAGCCTCAGAATAGAAGGATGTCCCTTTAAAACAGAGATAAGGAGGAAATTCTTCAGCCAGAGGATTGTGAATCTATGGAATTCAATGCCATATATGCCTGTGGAGGCCAATTCACTGGGTATATTGAAAGTGTAGGTTGATAGGTTCTTGATTAGTAAGCGTGTCAAAGGTTATGGGGAGAAGGCAGGAGAATGGGATTGAGAAGGAAAATAAATCAGCCATGACCAAATGACAGAAGGCAGACTCGATGGGCTGATTCTATGTCCTTTCCCTTTTTATAGTCATCCATGGAAAGGAATAAAGAGTCAGCCTTTCAGGCCAAGACCCTTCATCAGAATCCTGTAGATGTTGTGTATTTAGATTTCCAAAAGACCTTTGACAAGGTGCTATATATGAAGGTGGTGCATAACTTAAGAGGCCAAAGTACTGGCGTGGGAATGTTAGCATGGAATGAAAACTGCCGGTCACATAGAGAACAGATTCAGAATACATTTGTCCTTTTCAGGCTGGAGAGATGTAACTAGGAGCACCAAGGGATACGTTTCTTGGCCCTCAGTTGTCTACTATTTACATTAATGACCTGGAGGAGTGAGAGAAATGTGAGGTTTCCAATGATATGAATTCTGGGTAGAAGGACAGGGTGTGATGGGAATATTGTGATTCTGCAAAAAGATTTAAATTGGTAAAATGATTGGGTAAAAACCTGGCAATTGGAAGTGGGGAAGTGGAAGGTGATGCACTTCATTAAGCAGAGTCAACAGGCAGATTATTATCTAAATGTAGAGCGACCGCACATGAGGGCAGCTCAGGAGAATCAAGGTGTGCTAGCCCATTGCGGCTAAGCGTGCTTGACGAGGGTCACCAGTTAAAGAAAAGAACAGATGGTAAGCCGCAACAGCACGCTAGTGCGAGGGGTTTTATTTAGTTCCAGGTGAAAAAAAAAGCAAAAGCTGCCCAACAGCTGTGAAGAAAAGAAGTATTTACAAATAGGCAAATGAAAACAAACTTGTACAAAAATTTACAAATATTCAGAGGCTTCCTCCATTTTGTCATTAACTTCCCAATATAACTATTCACCAACTGTCAAATCCAGCCTCCACACCCCTCAGCAAAGCCAAACTGAGGGTTTAAATCTGCCTGTGTAGGGTTTAGGGCACCTGCTCCCACTAACCCGGACATTATTTTAGGATACCCCAAACTGTCCCTCACGTCTTTTGGGGACATTCTGCTGTCTATAAACCGATGTACCAGTGTCAGTAAAAATAAATAAAACTGTTTGGGATGAATGTGTCTAGAATCCTTATTTTTAAGAGTTATAAACCAGTAGAGCACATTAACTGGAGGGATTATTTTGATTAGCCAAGCCAGCAATTGTTTTACTGTTGGGGTGTGCAAAGTTTGTGAACTACTGGGGAAACTACACCAGCGACAGGACGAGGAAGAGTGACTAACTGGGTAAAGGAGAAAGGTTAGCGGGGCAATTAGCCTTGCCAACCTGCTCTGTCACACCCATAAATCACAAAAGTTTAACAAGCGGGAACAAGTGATTAGGAATGCAAGTGGCATGTTGGCCTTTGTTGCAAAGGTGCTGGAGTTAATGAATATGGAAGCTTTGCTGCCATTGCACAGCTTGCTGGTGAGGCTTCACCTCGAATACTGCACCCTTGATGTTAAAAAGGATGTGCATGAGGAAGGTCTCTAGTCCAGTATGTTTAGAATCTGAGCTATATTAATTAACTAATTTTAATTAAGATCTAAGATTAACTTAGGTCTGTGTTAACAAATTTCACATCACATGCCGGTGAAAATAAACCTGATTCTGATTCTGAGTCTAATTGGTTGCTAATTAGCCTACAATGCAGTTTTGCCACCATAGCCAACATCATTTCCATTTGAGGGAAACTCCAGGCTATAGCCAATTCTCATAAAATTACACAACTCACTGAGTGTAAATGCTGAAAGAGAACTGTTCTCTTACTTATTGGGAAGGTAACCATGGGGAATTTCTGTGGCCTGACACCAGTCAGGTTCCAAAGGTGCCAGACAGAAGCGTTTCAACTTGCCTTACCATTGGATCCAGTCCAAAGGAGATTAACCATGTGTGATGGAAAGGTTCACCTCAGAACCCCAGTCTGCCAGGGTCATGTATTGTAACCTATGCACGCGATGTGGCATCCTCTACATCGGTGAGACCTGTCGGGGGACCGCTTCGTCGAGCAATTTGCACCACCCACCGCAAAAGGCAGGATCTCCCGGCTGCCTGCAATTTCAAATTGACATGTCTAACCACAGCCTTCTCTACGGTCATGATGTGGTCAGAGGAGCAGCGCCTCATATTCCTTCTGGGTAGCCTCCAACATGATGGCATGAACATTGATTTCACTAGCTTCTGATAACTTCTACCCCCTTTCCCCTTCTCTCTTTTTCCATTCCCTCCTCTGGTTGCCCTCTGACTCCTTCCCATTTCTCACCTACCCAATCACCTCCCTCTGGTGCTCCTTCTCCTTCCCCCACACCCCCCCCCCCCATATTCCACTGACCTTTCCTCTCAGATTCCTTCATCTTCAGCCCTTTACCTCGTCCACCTCCCGGCTTCTTACTTCATACCTCTCCCCCACCCACCCACCTTCCCCCTCACCTGGTTTCACCTATCAATTGCCAGCTTGTACCCCTTCCCCTCTCCCCCACCTTCCTATTCTGGCTCGTGACCCCATCCTTTCCAGTCCCGATGAAGGGTCTTGGCCCAAAAAGTCGACTGCTTATTCCCCTCTGTAGTTGCTGCCTGATTTGATGAATTCCTCCAATATTTTGTGTGTGTTCTGTCATCTGTAGATTAGGTCCGACCAAGAGAAGCTGGACAATTTGGGTCTGTATTCCTTGGAGTTGAGAAGAATGAGGGGTAACCTTATTCAGACAGACAAGATTCTAATGGGGCTTAAGAACATTAGGACATAGCTACAAAGTAAAGTATCAGTCACTTAAAACTGAAGTACATTGAAGCATCATTTCTCAGAGGGTAGCGAATTCCTTGGAATTTTCTGCCAAGGTTAGTAAATATATCAAATATATTTAAGTTGGAGATAGATAAATCCCACCACCCAGCCATATTGTTTTCTCCCTCCTGCCATCAGGAAGAAGGTACAGGTGCTTTAGGACTCACACCACCAGGTTTAGGAACAATTATTAACCCTCAGCCATCTGGCAGATGTAGAAGGGGATGTAGAAGCTATGGAAAGGGTGCAGAGAAGATTTACCAGGATGTTGCCTGGTTTGGAGAACAAGTCATATGAAGCAAGGTTAGCAGAGCTGGGACTTTTCTCCTTGGAGCGTAGAAGAATTAGAGGGGACTTGATAGAGGTCTACAAGATTATGAGAGGCATAGATAGGGTGGATAGTCAGTACCTGTTTCCCAGGGCACCAATAGCAAACACCAGAGGGCATATGTACAACATTAAGGGAGGGAAGTTTAGGGGAGACATCAGGGGTAAGTTTTTTACACAGAGGGTTGTGAGTGCCTGGAATGACTTGCCAGGGATGGTGGTGGAGGCGAAAACATTAGGGGTATTTAAGAGCCTCTTGGACAGGCACATGGATGAAAGAAAAATGGAGGGTTATGGGGTAGTGTGGGTTTAGTACTTTTTTTTAAGGACTATATGGGTCGGCACAACATGGAGGGCTGAAGGGCCTGTACTGTGCTGTAGTGTTCTATGGTTTTATAACTTCACTCAACTTTACTTGCCCTATCATTGAAATACTCCCACAACCAATGGTCTCACTTTCAAGGACTATTCATCTCATGTTCTCAATATTTATTGCTTATTTATTTATTATTACTATTTCTTCTTTTTGTATTTGCCCAGTTGGTTGTTTTCTGCACTCTGGTTGAATGCCCTAGTTGGGCAGTCTTCCATTGACTCTCTTACGGTTATTATTCTATAGGCTTATTGAGTATGATAATCAATTTACTTTCAGCTTTGAACTTAAATAAAAGAAAGATCAAGGAATTGAGGATAATGGGGAATAGAAACATAGAAAACCTACAGCACAATACAGGCCCTTCAGCCCACAAAGCTGAAGTCTTTACTTTAGAACTACCAAGGCTCACCCATAGCCCTCTATTTTTTTAAGCTCCACGTATCCATCCAGAATGAGCAGCGAAGGGCACTGAAAGCCAGCAGAGATGAGCCATGATCATACTAAATGCTGGGGCTTGAGGGGACTGGGGTCCTACTCCTGTTCTTATTTTTGGTGTTCTTGTGTACCAAAGCTCATGGTGAAGAGATTCTGAGATGGCCAGGCAGAAATGGTCCTTAAACATAAATTCTGCTTTGTAGATCCTACTCAGGACAAGGGTTGTTTCGAGGCGCCTCAGAGTCAAAGTGGTACAGTCTTCAGCCCATTGTGCCCACACTAACTTTTTTGCCCATCATTACAACCCCGTTTGCCTGCACTGTCCATATTCCTCTTGTGCCTTGCTGATTTATGTAGTGATTATATCTGATACCACCACTTCATCTGGCGGCAAGTTCCAAATATTAACTATTTTGGGGGGAAAAGAAACTTTCCCTTCAAATCACCTTTAACCCTGAATCATCATCTTTATCTTAAATTATGCCCTCCTGTTTTGCATACTCCTACCATTGGAAAATGATTCTATCTCCTGTAGCCATACCTCTAATAATTTAATATAACTCTGCAAGATCTCCGCTCAGCCTCGTTGCTCCAGGGAGAACAAAGTGAGCCATCCGGTCTCTCTCCAAGACTAACATCCCATTTGTCCACCAGAGTTGGTAACCTCACACTTATCCGCATTGTCATGAATCTGCCTTCCCCGAACTGTCCAACTTACAAGCATCCTCCTCCCTGCTCACACGCTCCTCCAGCTTTGCTTCATCTGCGAAGCTGGGAATACTCCCTCAACTAAATTGGTAATACATATTGTAAACAATTAAGATCTGAGCACTGGCCCTGCATTATCCCACTTTTCACGGCCAGCCATGTTGAAAAGGAGTAACAATGGAAATAATTTGGAAAATACGTAGCTTGGGTGGTTGATGGTTGCAAATATTACGTCGGCCAAACTGGGAGAAAACCATCCACAAGGATCCATGAACATCAACTGGCTGTAAGTGGCATGACTAACTCTCCCTAATCTCTGCCCATGAAGATCAAGAGAAGCACAAGTTTGACCGGGCATTAGTGAAAGCAGCACAAGGGGGAACTTCTTTACTCAGAGAGTGGTAGCTGTGTGGAATGAACTTTCAGTAGGAGTGGTAGAGGCAGGTTCAATATTGTCATTTAAAAAAAAATTGGATAGGTATATGGACAGGAAAGGAATGGAGGGTTATGGGCTGAGTGCAGGTCGGTGGGACTAGGTGAGAGTAAGCGTTCGGCACGGACCAGAAGGGCCGAGATGGCCTGTTTCCATGCTGTAATAGTTGTATGGTTATAAAGTCATGGCACAAGTGCACATGTGGCATGCAAGAGAGTTCCCAGAAGCATGGCTTTCCATGAACACTTCCGTAAACAAATGTGTATACCGCGATCCTATTTATGAGCCAACACGGGCAAAATTCCAGACCACAGCCACAGAGTTTGCCACGCAACAAATCAGTGATGAGATTTCCTCCCCGCATCACAGCTGAGTTTCCAAAATGGTGAAAGATCAGTTGATTGGAAAGTATATGAAGGCCAAGCATACAGAGTACACTCCACAGTGAACAGTGCTCTCACTGTCGATGTCTCCTCACAAGGTGACGAAGCGATTGTAAACAAATAGCCAAGAGCGGAGAACAACTCAACCCAGCCAGGAGCAACAATCTGCTGTAGGAACTCAGTGAGTGGAGCAGCACCCAGGGGAAGAAAGGAACTGCTGGCATTTTGGCTCAGCCTATGGAGAAAGAGTGTCTCCTCTCTCTCCTTGTTTCCTGTATGGTGACCAGCGCTCTCTCTATGTCTGTGCATTAACCTAATACCCTGTGCTTTAGTTTTGCACTCTAACCTCCTGATACGGGACAAGGAGAAGCAAGGAGAGAAACTTGCACTGTGCCTCTCAAGCCTGCCTGCTCCAAGCGAATTTGGTACCATCTTCTCACTGTGCATTCCATGGAGAGTCAGGAATGGGGAGAAGACACCCTACGTCTATTGTGGGGCAGATTCACGTGCTGACAAGTTCTGGGATGTGTCTATGCACTCAGCTCAATGGCAACAATACCCACAAAAGTTAGCAACAGGAAACTGAGGTCTGCGCCTACCATTGATTTTGGATTTCTTGGTTCACGGAGTAATGATAGTTCATAGATTTCATCCTCTGTGTAATATAAATCCAGGGACAGCTGCAAAAAAACACACACAATTAATAAGGTCTTTAACATTCATTGGCTGCACACAGTAATTATCAATTCCAGTTTAGTCCTGGGTAGGACTACCCAACGGTGGTGATGGATCTGGAATATGAGATCTATGAGCTATGCAATGCCAGTCTCCTATCCTGCACAGCTGGGGCTGCTAACATCCATTTCACCATCTTCAGCTTCCACATGCCTTTAAATACTGTTCCACTTTCCGACAGCTCACATATAGAACAGTACAAGCCCTTCGATCAGTGGTCATGCTGACCTTTTAACCTACTCCAAGATCAATCCAACATTTCCGTCACACATAGCCCTCCATTTTCCTTTCATCCATGTGCCCATCTAAGAGTCTCTTCACTTGCCCCCTCATTAAAATGTTCCCACAACCAATGGACTCACTTTCAAGGACAATCCATCTCACATTCTCAATCCCTTATTTTATTGCTTATTCATATATTACTATTATTTCTTCCTTTTGTATTTGCACAGTTTTTTGTTTCCTGCCCTCTGGTTGAGCGCCCTAGTTGGGCAGTCTTCCATTGATTCTGTTATTATTCTATAGATTTATTAAGTATGCCCACAAGAAAATGAATCTCAGGGTTGTGCATGGTGACAGATACAGTATGTACTTGGATAATAAAGTTTAATTTGAACTTTGAGAGTCTCTTAAATGTCCATAATGCATCTGCCTCCACTGCCACCCCTGGCGGTGTGCTCCAGGAAGTTATCTCCCTGTGTAAAAGACTTACCTCTGACATTCCCCCTACACTTTTCTCTAATCACCTTAAAATTGTGCCCTCTCACTTTAGCCTGAAGCAAAGGCTGTCCAATCTAGCCATGCTTCTTATAATCTTGTACACCTCAATCAAGTCACTTCTTAATCCTCTTTTGCTCCAAAGAGAAAAGCCCTAAACTCACTCAACCTCTCCTCACAAGACAAGTTGTCCAAAGCAGACAGCACCCTGGTAAATCTCCTCTGCGTCCTCTCTCGGGCTTCCACGTTGTTCCTATAATGAGGCGACCAGAACCGAACAGTTTTGATGTAAAGACACAGACTTCCCATGGAGAACGATTAACGAGTCTTTTTTCTAGCTGTTTCATATTAACATTACTGCAGTGCTGGTGAGGTGGTCATACAATGTGTACATCACGTACACAAACGTGCACACATACACTATAGCTCACACACACACACACATAGGCACATCTATATACATGACAACTGAACCAAACTTACTGTTAAAAGGTGTATTAAATCCATATTTGGTTCTAAGTGAGGATTTGCATCCTGAAGTGAAACCAGTTCATTAAAGGTAACGTACAGTTGCTGCATTTTGACAATGTTCACTTTATTATCGTCTGCATAGTCTGGGAAGGCTACATGAACTGCAATCAGGTCCTTCAGGTGAACTCCCAGAATTGGAATCTTAAATCCCTCACAGTCGGCAAAAGCTTTTCGATAGCTGCAGTAGTTGCCATTGGAAGAGACCAGCTCGGTCATTTCATTCCAAACCTCGCAGAAGAAACAGAAAAACATAAATCAGATAGCAAGTCAAATATTTCTTAAACACAGAATCTGAAATGAAAAGAAATGAGACTTGTATATCTGAAACAGTGTGGCGGGGATTCATTATCGAAAAGAAAAATCCCAGCATTCCCCACTCGATGGTAACTTTACCGCCTGGTCGGGCAAGGCAGCATACATATGACATTGGTGTTCTGTGCAACCCCTTTCAAGTCATGCAGAATCCTGACTTTGAAATAAATTACTGTCTCATCATCACCACAGAATATTAATCCTGGTACTCCCTTACTGTGGGACCTTCTTCACCAGACTGACTGCAGTAATCCTTGGCACTGGCTGCCACCCTGCTCACAAGAGTATTAGAGATAGGCGGTAAATTCTGGTCTTATAGCGATGCTGGATCCCATAACAAAAGAATAAATTAGACCACAAAATTGACTCTTCAGTGATATTAATCAGCACAGTTTCTGGACATTGTAATTAAACCTTGATTGGAGATTTACAAATTCATCTCAATGCCTGTGGTGGGAATTCACATATAAAAGAACTGAACACATTCTAACTAGTTTAAGTGATAAACCGGTAAACAGTTTCATATGTACATGATATTAGGCAATGTGGCAAGGCCCCTACACCCACACGAGCAGCCACTTTAATAGACAAGCCTCCTGGTGAATCCCATGACACATGCTCATTGGCTTCCTGCATTCAGATGCAAAATAATTCAATTGAAACTAATTTCTCTGAATGACTTTTCACAAAGGCTGTTGAGTGAGGCAAGGAGGAGTTAAATGTTCCTTATGTTGAAAGCCAGCCCAACCTTAACAGTTACAGGTGTCAGAGATCAGGGACTTTCCACGAAAAATATGTTGTTCATCATGTAATAAAAAGCAACAAAGTAGATTAATTTATTGCAGTTGATAAGAAAGGGTCTGCAAAATCAGGATGCACTGCGTTGAGAACTCAAGTTCAAATGTTAATCCTCGTCTGCTGAACAATTTCTAAATAAAACTGCCTCTTATTAAAGTGTGAATCAGTCTCAAAGTTGGAGGATGATACAGGAGAATAAAATCAGGATGTGTGATGCATTTAGCAGTCTCCCAAATTAATTTACAGATTCATTAAATAAGCTAATATCTAATTAAATAGCTAATTAATATAAGCTAATAAAGAAAGCAAATGCAATGTCGGCATTTATTTCAAGGGAAATAGAATATAAAAACAAGGAGATAATGCTGAAGCTTTATAAGACACTGGTCAGGCAGCACTTGAAGTGTTATCAACAGTTTTGGGCCTCTTATCTCAGAAAGGATGTGTTGTCATTGGAGAGTCCAGAGGAGGCTCACGAGGATGATTCTGGGAATGAAGGGGTTAACATATGAGGAACGCTTGGCAGCTTTGGACCTGTGCTCACTTGAATTTAGAAGAACGCATGGGGAGCTCATTGAAACCTACTGAACGTTGAACTAGATAGGGTGGATGTAGAGAGGACGTTTCCTGTGGTGGGGGTATCCAGAACTAGAGGGCACAGCCTCAAAATCAAGGGGAGACCCTTTAGAACAGAGGTAAGGAGGAATTTTTTTTAGCCAGAGAGTAGTGACTCTGTGGAATGCTCTGTCACAGACTGTGGTGTATATTTAAGGCGGAAGTTGATAATCTCTTGATTGGTCAGGGCATCATAGGATATGGTTAGTGGGCAGGTGTATGGGTTTGAGTGGGATCCAGGATCAGCATGATGGAATGCCTGAACAGACTGTATAGGCTGAACGGCCTAATTCTTCCATGTTTTATGATCTTATCTGTTGTTGGATACCACTTTTTAAAAAATACTACATTTTAATCATTTTTCTACTTTTTAACAAACCCGTTATTATTCACTCAATGGGAGAAGGTGGAATAGCAGCTCACTTTTCTCATTTTCCATTGGCTAAGTATTAGCACATTACCAAAGGCAACGTAATTGTTTTAGTTATGTAATGTATTAACTAATTCATTCTTAGCTAAGGGATTTTCCTTATTATAAAAGTGATAGATTTTTCAGAGGTGCCACCTTGCTTTCTTTATCCCTTTGTCCACTGAGCACTACCTCTTAGCATCATTTCTCAGCTCTTTATTTATTTATTTAGTACTCATACGAATGCTTGTACTCTAAAATAAACTGAAATAAGTCTGCTCCTTATTCCTGACTCCCTAAGGATCAGAAAATGAAACGGAGATCCAACACTGCAGACAACACAGTTTATCATGCTTACAAAAACCGTTCCTTTTCTCTAAAATCCAAATCACTATCTAAAGCTTTCATCCTGAAGGACAATTAGAAAACTAAAATAATGCTATCCATTCTAACCCAGAAGGTACACAGTCTGAACATGGAATAGGCCACGTGGTCCTTCCCTATCCGTCCTTGATGATACTATTAGGATCCACACAACCTTACCTTTGTAACTTCCGGAGCAAGATGAGAGAAGGTGTCCTTCAAGCGCGATATTGCGCTATGGCTTAAGCCTCCTACCACAGCCATCAATGTGTTGAAGTTCTGGAGCTGGAGCAACTTCTGAAATAGATGTGGTGAGTACAGGGTCAGGTGCGAAAGATGGAACCACGTAATGACATCTCCACATCACAGTCAGGAAGACCAGCCTACCCATCCATCCTTCCTACTGCCTGAACCTCTTGCACGATAAAGTTTAACTCTTGACCTCACAATTTAATTCACATGGCCCTTGTACCTTATTGTCTGTCTGCACTGCACTTTCACTGTAACTGCAACACTTTACTCTGCATCCTGTTAACGCTTCTCCCCTGTACTCCCTTGATGCACTTATATTTTCAACGTAGAACAGTACAGAACAGCATGGACTCTTCAACACGCTATGTTTTGCTGACATATCTCAATCATCAGTCTCATCCTTCCCTCCTACACAGCCCATTACCCTGCAATTCTTTTTCATCCATGTGCCTATCTAAGTGGGTGGCAGGATGGAGATATGTCTCTACCAAAGGAGGTTTAAGGCACTCTTTTCCGCCGCTAGCTTGCAGGTCACCCTTGGGCAAGGTGTGGCATCTGCTTATCCCTTGATCATGGTCACATGAAGCCACGGGAGCAGGGCTGCATTTAAGACCATAAGACCATTAGATAAATTAGGCCATTCGGCCCATCGAGTCTGCTTCACCTCTTCAACATGGCTGATCTATTTTCCCTCTCAGCCCCGATCCCCTGCCTTCTCCCTATATCCCTTCATGGTCATGCCCTGACTAATCAAGAATCTATCAAGCCCCACCTTAAATATACCCAATGACCTGCGGCAACAAATTCCTCAGATTCAACACTCACTGGCTAAAGAAATTCCTCCTCATCTCTGTTCTAAAAGGACATCCATCTATACTGAGGCTGTGCAACAAGTCCTAGTTATGTGACCACTGACACCAGGCAATCTCTGAGGAGTTTTGATATTGGCTGGGGTCATCTGTTATGTAAAGACTCTGCCCAGAAGAAAGCATTGGCAAATCGCTTCTGTAGAGAAATTTGCCAAGAACAATCATGATCATGAGGCCATAATCTTCTATGTCATATGACACAGCACGTAATGATGATAATGATGTCTGTCTAAGACTCTCTTATCTCTCCCTGTGGTAACAGCCTCATATGGATGGAATGCAATACAAAATATAGAATGTTTTGCAATACATGGAAGTTCTTCACACCACAATATCTTGATGCAACAGAACTAAATCCCTTTCTCTGAATGGAACTGAAAACGCTGAGGAATGGAATTAAGTAGAATAGTTATTTTCAAAACTAAAATAATGCAAGCATTAACTTTAATTAGTATTGGTATTGGTGTATTATTGTCACATGTACCAAGATGCAGTGAAAAGCTTGTCTTGCCTGCTGTTTATACAGATCAAGTCGTTGCACAGTGCCTTGAGTGAGAAGAACGTAAAACAGAAGAATGAAGATTAACGTGTAAAAGCTACTGAAAAAGTGCAGTGCAGGGGTCAACAATAAAGTGCAAGCCATAACAATCATGTTCAAACAAGACGTGTAGGACAAGTATTTTATTTTCACACACGGAGAGTGGTGGGTACCTAGAATGCTTGGCCTGGGATGGTGGTGGAGGAAAATGGACCTTTAGACAGGTATGTACAGCAAACGTACAGGAAATGAAATAATATGGGAATGTGGAGGCAGAAGTGATTAGTTTGGTTGGACACTTGGTTACTAATTTAAATGATTCAACACAACATTGTGGTCCGAAGGGCCCATTCCTGTGTTGTTCCGTTTTATGTGTTACAGCAGAACCTATCGCAGAGCAGAACACAGGATTGCTGATATGATGAGTGAGAGAAGAGGACAACTAATAACTGAAGGACCCCACACACTTCCTATAGAATTTTAGTCAGATTCAGCCAGAACTAATTTGTGTTGATAATGTTTCAACTGAGGAAACAGAGATCCAAACTGCTCCCCAGCACCACAAACAAAGTTGATGGAGTTGGTTTTGGGTTACATTATTGAAGTAATATGAATGAAATAATATATAAAAACAGACACTCAAGGCTCAAAGTCTATCTGACCATAAATTAAAGAAATAACCTTGCACTCAGCGTTAGTAAGACCAAGGAATTGATGGTGGACTTCAGAAAGGGGACGTCAGGAAAACACATGTCAGTCCTCATTGAGAGGTCAGTGGTGGAAAGGGCTTTCAAGTTTCTAGGCATCAACATCTCAGAGGATCTCTCTTTGGCCCAACATATTGATGCAAGCATGAACAAGGCATGCCAGCAGCTATACTTCATTAGGATTTTGAGATTTACTATGTTGCCAAAGACTCTAGCAAATTTCTAAGTACCATGGAGAATATTTTGACTGGTTCCATTATCTTCTGGAGGCTCCAATACACAGGACCAAAAGAGGATGCAAAGGGTTGTAGACTCAGCTAGCTTCAGCACGGACACAAACCTCCTCACGATCAAGGAGATCTTTAAAAAGTGATCTACCAAGAATGCAGCATCTATTATTAAGGAACCTCGCCATCCAGGACATGCCTTCCTCTCATTACAACCATCACAGAGGAGGTACCGGAGCCTGAACACCCACACTCAACATTTTAGGAACAGCTTCTTCCCCTCCGCCACCAGATTTCTGAACAGTCCATGAATTCCTGACCACTACCTCAGTATATTGCTTCCTTTTGCTCTAATTTTTTTAGGTTTCCATTGTACTGCTGCCAAAAAGCAACAAATTTCACAACATGTGTCAATGATAATAAACCTGCTGCTGCTTCTGAGTCTGAAGCAACATTTGATTGCTGGAAAAACAAATGATTCAGATTTTAATTATTCTGTCTGCTATCCAATCAACAATAAATTAAGTGAGGCAGCAATTCCAATTTGGAAAATTACAGCCCTGTTGACATCTGACAGATTCACTCATCAGCTCCTTTACCACTAACGTTGGGAAATAACAGCAGTAAAAACCTTGCAAGTTGAGAACAAGAACATGCAGCTGCATGCGTCTTCCATAGAAATGGTTTATAGCTCTAGGGAAATTTCATCAGGATTCCATTTTGCTCACAGCCCTACTGACCGCTTGGGGAAAAAAACTGAGCTGAATTGAATATAAAGCCAACAATGCACCCTCACTGGTTCAGGCATTCAATGGCACACTCTGCTCCAAAGGTTTGAAGTGGGTGCTTAACTCTCCAACGTAGCTGGGAAGGAAGCACACCCTCACCAATGTTATGGGATAAAAGTTGTCCAGAGTTTGTTCCCAGCGTTGAAATGTTTAATATCAGAGGACATGCATTTAATGCGAGAGGGAATAATTTCAAAGGAGATGTGAGAGGCAAGTTTTCTATAGAGAGATTGGTGGATGCCTGGAATGCACTGCCTGGATTGGGGGTAGAGGCAGATATATTAGGGTCTTAAGAGATGTTTAGATAGGCATTTGAATGTAAGAAAAATGGAAAGATGTGGACATCGTGTAGATAGGAGAGATTAATTTAGTTTGCCATTTGATGACTAATTTAATTGTTTTGGCACAACATTGTGGGCTGAAAAGCCTGTTCCAGTGCTGTACTCTTCTTTGTTTTATGTTATATTCAGAAAAAAGATCTGGATGCTTTGTTCCAGACAAATTGATCCTGCCCCTTTGCAGCAGGTCCCCACAGTTAACTGGTCACATGTAAATGAGACGCAAGGTCCAATACTATGAAGATCAAGCAACCAGGACCTGCACTTGTCCCCCACTCCAGTTAATATCTCCACAGCAAAATGGCTGGGATATGTGTTAGACTCATAGAGCCACAGAACAATACAGCACACACACCCTTTGGCCCATCTAGTCCATGGTAGACCATTTAAACTGCCTACTTAGCAAAACTTAGTTCCTTGAATCCTAATTCACATCACGTCTTGGTCACCTGACATCCTTGTTTGTACTGAACAGCTGTGAATCCTGTCTAGGTAAAAGTTTCAATTTTAAAATTCATACACTTATTTTCAAATCCTGTTATGGTTCATCTTTCTCAGTCTCAGTCATCTCCTCCAGCTCTACAGCTCTGCATATTCTTTGAATTCTGAGCTGTTTTAATTTCTACACTATTCTTTAGGGCAACTAGGGATGGGTGATAAATGCTGGCTTAGCTGGCGACACCCACATCACAAAAATTAATAAACAAAAGAAATCACTCCTCCGCTCCCACAGACGAGAAGGTATGAAATACCTGTTCTAACTATCTCAACCTTGATACCTCTCAGCCTCCTTAACATGCTCTTCAAGACCTGTCATTTTTGTCTAAGTGCCTATCCAAACTTCTCTTAAACATTGAAATGGAGCTTGCATGCATGACTTGCGCAAGCAGCTTATTCGACACTCTAATGATGCTCTGCATGAAGATATTTCCCCTTATGTTCCCCTTCAACTTTTCACCTTTCACCATTAAACCATGACCTCCAGTTGGAATCCCACCCAACCTCAGTGGAAAAAGCCTGTTTGCACTTACCCTATCTATACTCCTTATAATTTTGTATATCTCTATCAAATCTCCCCTTAATCTTCTCTGTTCCAAGGAATAAAGTCCTAACCTATTCAATCTTTTCCTATAACTCAGGTTCTCTAGTCCCAACAACATCCTTGTAAATTTTCTTTGCACTCTTTCAGCCTTACTTATATCCTTCCTCTACGCCTTTTGTGAAGGTGTAAAGTTTAATGACTGTAATTGCAGAGGAGAACATGTCCAGCTTATAGAGGATATGAAGTGCTTAAGAAAGCAGCTGAAGTTCAACAGGTTAAAGTACAGTAAGGTGTGTCTTATGCAGAGGCCTTGCAAAAAGTTAAATCGAATGTTAATAAAGTATTACCAGTTAAAGAAAAGAATGTAAAGTCAGTGGCTATGTGTCAGCATCACAGATCTCTTACTAAAGATACTTTACTAGTTGACAAAATGAAGTTTGTGATGTTTATAACCAATGTGCTGAATTGTACTGCTCACGCATATAGTTGTACTGAGAAAATTAAAAAATTATTGTGAAAGCTCCTGAAAAATATCTTGGTATAAGTGGTGTTATGTGGGAATCTGTAAATGAAGCTCTGATGTGTGTGGTACCTGTATTTCAGTCTCTTTGTGAAGGTACATCATGGGATTAAGAATATTACAGTTGAATGCAAGAAGCCTGATTTCTAACGGTCAAGACTTTAAGAAGTTTATTTCTGAATTATCAAATTCACCCAATATTATATGTATTCGGGAAACCTGGTTGTTACCATATTTAAGCTTTTCTTTGCAGGATTATGTTGTAATTAGGCATGATAGGTTAGTTGGTATAGAAGGTGGTTTTGCAAGTTTTATAAAGAAAGGGATAGGATATACTGTAGAGTTGAGGACGTGAATGAAGTGTATGAGGGACTTGTAGTAGAGATATTTGATTCAGCAGGTAGGGGTATTAAAAGTAGTATATTCTTACAGCCTTTGTGAAAAGCTTTTAATTGATTTGTTGGAAAGCTTATGTAGTTCTAGCTCACTGAAGGTTGTATGGCATGGGGATTTTAATGCACATACCTCACAGAATGATGGGAATGGCTTGATTGCTAAATTTTTAGGTATTTCCCGTCTTGTGTGTGTTAATGATGGGAGGGGTACAAGATTCAATGTTCACTATAGTTTGGACACTGCTATAGATTTAACTTAAGTTTCAAACATTCTGGCTGGAGTGAGCGAGTGGGATATCATGGGAGATGAAACATTGGGGAGTGATCATTTTCCTATATTTATAAGCTTGGGTGTGGATTTATATAGGGGACAGTAGGACAATTGGCCAACTTTTAGGAGTTGGAATTGTGGTAAAGCAAATTGGGAGAACTTTAAAGCTTTATGTGTTGAACATCTGTCAGGGCTGAGTATCAGGATGATGTGGATTTCTGCAATGAAAGGTTATGTCACATTATTCATCAAACTACAGTGGAAGTGATTGCTATTTAAAAGGGCATTAACAGGAGGAAGTCTGTACCATGGACTGAGGAGAGTGCAGAGGCAATTAGTGAGAGAAATAAGACATTTAGGAAATTTAAGAAGTATCACTCATCAAGTGACCTTATTAAGCATAGAAGGGCACAGGCTGTGGTGAGGAAAATGGCAAAACAGGTTTACTGGAGATCATATTGTGATAGTATTGGAAGAGATATTAAACTTTGTGTTTGGAGAATGATTAAGAAAATGAGGTAGATTCATAGGGTTAATAACATTGATTAAAGAAGGGAATATGATTGTTACTGAAATAGAGAAGGTTGAGTTACTGGCTCAGTCATTTGCTGCAATTGATAATCTTTATAATTTAAGTGAAGAGGCTAAACAATGTAGGGATAAGGTTCTAAGTGAATACCTTGATGTATTGGAAGCCAGCTGCAGCAATGACAGTATTAGTGATGTAGAGTTTTCTTTTGTGAATTTAAGAAAGCTATTAATAGTTCATGTCAGACAGCTCCAGCAAAAGATGATATATGTTATTGTGTGTTTAAACATATGGCTGACAACTCTCTTCAGATAATATTAAAATTTTTGAATCATATTTGGAGTTTAGGCCATCTTCCCTCCTTCATGGGAATTTTAAATTAACTGTATTTAGGATGCAATTAGCAATTAATAAAGTCGAACAGTGGGCAAATAGACAGGGTTTTAAGCTTTCAGTAGCTAAAACACAAGTTATGTGTTTTACAAAGAGGATTAATAGACCTTCACTTGATTTGAAATTAAATGGTCAAACTCTTGACGTGTCAGTGGTATGATCTCTCAGCATGTGGCTGAATAAAAATCTGTCGGTAAACTAATTAATAAATGTAAAGGATCATTAAATATCCTCAGGTGACTGGGTATTCTTGGGGTGCTACACAAAAACCTTTTTTGACCATTTATATTTGTTTAATTCGATCTGTACTTAATTATGGCCAAGTGGCTTCAACTTCAAATTTAAAATGTTTGGATGTGATGCATCCGCAGGCTTTAAGACTGGGTTGTGATGCAGTAAGACTGTTCCCTATTTCAGCTTTACTGGTTGATATGGGACGATTACCCTTAGAATTGTGGAGGTTTAAGTTGTTGTTAACATATTGGATTAATTTGAGGGGGCAGAGGAATGACCATTCTGTGAAAAGTGTGTTGGAAGACTGTTGGGAAGATCACAAGAAGAGTGTCTTTAGTTTTGGGTGGCTGGGTTCTTATCACTTTAGGAATATGAGTTTGCTGGATTATGCAGTATGTCCCACTATGGCTTTCTTGGTAACTCCATCTTGTTTTTTTTCCCAATTACTTTAGTTGATTTAATGAAGTCCAAGGATTCTGACGTGCCTGTGAGTCTGTTGGCTCATCAATATGTTAAGGAAAATTATTCTGATATGCTAACCATTTTTATTGATGGATCAAAAGGTAATTTAACTGGGAATGTTTTTGTACCTGAATTACAGGTAACAGTAAAGAAACATCTTACTAACCATTTATCAGTACATGCAGCAGAATTGGGCTTACAGTAGGTGGAGGAAACTTATCCTTGTAAAGTTGTAATTTGTTCAGATTCTTTTTCAGTTTTGATTTGTCTTACAACAGGTCATTCTAGCAGTAGGTCAGATTTACTTCTGGAAGCTCTTTAAACTTTATTTTATATTCAAAGTATTGGTTTACATGTCATCTTCTTATGAGTCCCTGCACATGGAGGTGTTGAGGGGAATGAGTGGGTTGATTGGCCAAAAAGCTGTTAAGAGTTCACCTGTGGACATAAACCTTCCACTTAACAAATCAGAAGCTAAGGGATTGGTGGGGTTAAGAATCAGGGGATTATGGCAAGACGTGTAGGATGATAGGCATAAGGGGAGACACCTTTAAGGAATACAAAAAACTGTTGGTTTTATGAGAGAAAGGGGTACAACAAAAAAGGAAGGAATTTATTGACTCGACTTAGAATTGGGCATACTATGTTTAATTATTCCTTATATCGTTTGGAAACATCACTCTGGGGTGTGTAGATTTTGTCATCATTAGGAAACAGTTGAACGCATTCTATTACAATGTGAAGCATATAAGGTTGAAAGAGATCAAATGCAGGCGTCACTATCTTTTGGTGTTGATAGTTTTCATTTAAAAACTTTACTAAATTATGGAAGTGACTTTAATTTAATTTACAATATTGAGACGCTCTGGGTGGGGCGTGGTCAACAGCCCACGCCTGCATTTCTAATGACCAGCACTGTTTATTGCACTTGTGTTAAAATGCTTTTGTGGGATTATGGTGGGAAGTTCCAGTTTGTTTATTGTTACATTTTAGCTTGGGTTATACAGTTATTTTCTTGTGTATTTGTGGGTCACCCTAACTGTAACCGGAGTGTGTGATGGTCACCTCCCCTGTCTGTATGAGACTGGTTGGGTTTACTCTTTGGGCCATGGTGCCTGGTCTGTTTGTGTCTAGACGCACACAGAGACCAACATCCGGTGCTGCTGGCAGATCATCAACTCGGTGAAAGACGCTCTTTGGTCGGCCCAAAACTTGATGGTCTACCAGCACATGGAGATGTCCATGGGGGAATGCTGCCGACTGGCACATTCTCGGCTGCAGCAGTATGTGCTGAGGGACGCACTCAAACTTGGTGCAGCAACCGCAAGGGCCTGGTGGGGAAGGACCACAGTTTAGGGGTCTTTTCCCGTGGGAGTTGAGGGGTAGAGGGCTGGGGTGTATCCCCCTCAAAAAGGGTATGTAAATATGGAATAACGGAGTGCCACCTGGGTGGCAAAAAGTGTGGAAATGTAAAAAGCGCAATGGAAACATTTGTACAGGATTGAGTGTCATTGAATGGTTTATTGTATATAATTTTATTTTTGAATAAAGTATATTTTGTTTAAATAAAAAAAATAAACTGTTGTTGAGTTAAAGAGCTTCCTCGTCTGTCATTACAGAACAAATGCTTGCCACAATATTGTCTTTCGTTATTTACAATCTATAGGTCCCTTTGGGGTAATTGATAAAGAAATGGGAGGGGTTTTATTTCCCAACTCTCTGCACCAGACTCCAGTCCAGTTGATGGCAGTAATGCACCTTTAAGTTGGACCGCCAACTGCCATTAAAAGTCAGAAGAAGAAGCAGCAGCAGCAATGGAAATAGGAAGCTGGGTGGGAACGCTCTTACATTTTATGTAATTTGTGAAAATATATATTAACGCTTACCCTTAAATTTAAATTAGATGCTGAAGTATTAAATAGCGATTGATGATTGGCTGTCTGTTGTATCTGATGGTGACAGTTAGGTTTGTGCAGTTACGTTGTGCACACGCAGAAACCTGTGTGGAAAAGCCACTGCTCTGAGGCGGTTCCACTCTCTCAACCTGGGAAGTCCGGCTCCAATGTTATGAGTAGTCGTCACAACTGGGCTCTTCCTCGGTGGCTGTGCATGACCATGACTTCCTTTGTGCCTTTTCATGCCCTTTGCAGAACGGTGTGGCTGCTGTCACATTCAAACAGCTCCTTGCTGCCACAGGTGAGAGCCAATAAGGTGGCAAATATCAACACTTTCAAACTACGCACTCAAACATATTCCATGCCTTCAGAATTTACATTTCATTTTTATATGTTTAAATCCATCATGACCACACTTGCAATAAGATTAAAGCTGGAGTAGCCATAATGAGCTGAGTGGATTGACGGATTGAAGGTTGGTTAACAAATAGTCAACAAAAGGATAGGAATAGGTCCTCACAGCTTAATGGCTGTGACAAGTGAGGTACCAAGGAGATCGATGTCTGGGCTACAACTATTCACAATCCAAGTCCACAATGTGGTGGAGAGAGCACAAATACATTGTTTCGAAATTTTCTGAATTAGTATTCTCTAGCCTGAAAGACTGTGGGAGATCAAATTATGATTACATTCAAAATCAAAGGACCCCAATTCTGTAAAAGGATTAGATGGAATAGAGTTTGTCAAATGTGTGCAGGAAAATTTCCTTAATCAGTGCACAGAAGTCCCAGTGAGAGAGTGTGTGATACTTGATCTCCTATTAGGAAATAAGGCAGGGAAATAAGTTTGTGTAGAGGAACACCTTGCACCTAGTAATCATAATGCCATTAGTTTCAAACTAAGTATGGAAAAAGATGAGTCTAGTCAGCAGGCTGAGACTCTAAAGTGGAGAAAGACCAATTTTGATGGTATCAGAAAGGATCTGGCAGGTGTGGTTTGAGACAGGCTGTTTCCTGGCAAAGGCGTACTTGGTAAGTGGGAGGCCTTCAAAAGTGAAATATTGAGAGTACAAAGCTTAAATGTACCTGTCAGAATAAAAGGTAAAGATATCAGATTTAGGGAACCTTGGTTTTCATGAGATATTGAGGCCGTGGTTAAGAAAATAAAAGGATGTGCATAGCAGAAAGGAACAAATGACGTACTTATAGAATATAAGAAATGCAAGAGAACACTCAAAAAAGAAATCACTAAGGCAAAAAGAAGACACAAGGTTGCTGCAGCAGACAAGGTGAAGGAGAATCCTAAAGGATTCTACAGATATGATAAGAGCAAAAGATTGCAAGGGTCAAAGTTAGTCTTCTGGAAGATCAGAATGGTGGTCAATGCGTGGAGCCAAAATAGATAGGAGAGATCGTAAATGGATCTTTTGCATCCGTGTTAACTCGGGAGATGAGTACAGAGTCTACAGAAGTGAGGCAATGCAGCAGTGAGGTCCTGGACTCTATACAGATTACAGAGCGGAACGTATTCACAGTCTTGGGCAAATAATTAATCAGGAACTAACAAGGTGTTTCCTCGGACCCTGTGGGAGGCAAGTGCAGAAATTGCAGATGTCCTAACAGAGATATTTTAATCATCCTTAGTGGCAGGTGAAGTTCAGGAGGATGGGAGGATAACTAATGTTGTATCATGGTTGAAGAAAGGCTTTAAAAATAAACCAGGAAATTATAGGCCGGTAAGCCCGACATCAGTAGCGGGAAAGTTATTGGAAAGTATTCTAAGGAACCAGATGTATGAGTATTTGGATAGACAGAGACTGATCAGGAATAGTCAGCATGGCTTTGTGCATGGTAGGTCATGTCTAACCAATCTTATAGAATTTATCTAGGAAGTTACTAGGAAAGTTGATGCAGGCAAGGCAGTGGAAGATTCAATAACTTGGCATTCAAGATGATGTAGTAACTTGCACTAGGCATCGACTTTGTGGGAGATGGAATTCTCTGACTGGAGACCTGTGACTAGTGGAGTGGCCCAGGATCGTCGCTGGGTCCATTGTCGTTTGTCATCTACACCAACTCAGACTAGTTGGGATGAAAGTCCCTGTTTCTGGGCTATATTTTTCCATGACTCTAAAGACTGATTGATAACTGTATATTAAAATAATCAAAGATGAAAGGATAGGACAAGGAAATAATGTTTGAAATAAAAGATCAGCTATGATCAGAGAAAGTCTGAAGGGCAAATTACCTCCTCCTGCTCCTATTTCTTATACTCCATGTGTGGCTTCCTGTGCAATATCCTTCTATGACTCTATGGAGAGGATATGTCTTGGAATTATAGTTAAACCTGCACTTGTTCTCTGTCTCCGTGCTTTGTTAAATATATAATTAAAGACATACCTCTTCCAGCTGTGTGTCAAATTTAATTTTGAACTTGTTGATTACATTCGGAATATCGTTTGTGCTGCTTGCTTCACCAGTCAACTATTGCGTATTTCCCTGCTCTGTAGAGCAATCTTAGCAATCTTCCATCTTAGGTTCACTCTTTGGAGTGTTGCATTGACCATTACATCAAACTCTGAATTTTCAATAAAATTAATCTTCCAATTTAGGATGCTTTTATGGTTTTAATAAAGCCCAGTCAAGGTAACAAATTGGTGATTCCTGCTGAACTAATGATGTAGGGATGAATAGCCCAATTCTGCTCCTATGTCTTATGGTCTTCCTAAAGCTTCCTAACATTTTTCATGGTAAATAAAGGCATCAAATGTTTCCATAATAAAACCATAAGAATTAGGAGCAGAATTAAGCCATTCGGCCTATCAAGTATCCTCCGCCGTTTCATCGTCACTGATCCATTTCCCTTTCAACCCCATTCTTCTGCCTTCTTCCCGTAACCTTTAATGCCCTGACTAATCAGGAACCAGTCAACCTCTGTCTTAAATACATCCTGTGACCTGAGTTCCATAACTGCCTGTGGCAACAAATTTGACAGATTCCCCAACCTCTGGCTACAGAAATTCCTCCTCATTACCACTCTAAATGGACGTCCCTCTATTCTGAGGCTGTGCCCTTGGTCCTAGACTCCCCCACCATAGGAAACATCTTCTCCACATCCACTCTATCTTGGCCTTTCAACATTCATTAGGTTTCAATAAGAACCCCTGCCCCCCACCCACAACTCTAAATTCCAGCAAGTAAAAGCTGAGAGCCATCAATAGCCCCTCATACAGTAAGACTTTTATTCCCGAATCATTCATGTGAACCTCATCTTTTACAGAGAGAATCAGAGGAACAGGATTGAGAGGGTAGTAAATCAACCATGATTGAATGGTGGAGCAGACTCAATGGGCTGAAAGGCCTAATTCTGTTCTCATGTCTTGTGGTCTATTTTCATTAGGATATCTAATAAAACCAATTTATTCCAATTGTGGAAAGGTCTTGGTAATCAGAAATATCTACCCTTCCAAACTGCGTTATTACGAATAGGTTATTTTGATCATTATGAGTGCACTTGTTTCCTTGACAGGTGCTGCTGGCCAATTGCTTGTGGCATTCGATAACCCAGAGCTTGGAAACTTTACCTTCCCCAGCCAAGCATTAATTTTACTTGGGATTGGTGGGGGGGGGGGGGGGGGCAGCTGTTTATGAGTCATCAGCATTCTTCCATCGATCCCCTTCCTGGGTAGGGATGCTTAATTCCAGAACTGTCAATCCAGATCATGACTTATCCCTCTCTCTCTCACTCTCTCTCTCTCTGTTACTTCTACTCATTTCCTTTCATGTGACTGGTTTCCTGCAACTAACGCATAGCACAAAGCAGAGGAAAAAACAGAGGAAATGACAGGGAACAGAACTACACTCTGATAAAGAGAGGAACACTCCGTTGAGTGTTCAAACATAGATACATTTGGGGGGTTCAGTTAAGAAGCCACGGTATTGGGTCATCCAGTTGTACCGCTTGCTGAGTCACAATCTACTTCATAATGAACATTCTGTTCCACAATATCATGAATATCATGACCACGTACTCTGCGTTTCCTACTTGCACATTATGGTATATTACAATAAGGTTGTGACGCCTCAATGAACGTTGAAGTTATTTTTAAAGTTACCAACTCTGGCCCTCCACATGGCAGCTCAAAGTCAATTTATTATCGAAGTATGTTTATGTCACCATATACTGACCTGAGATTTATTTTCTTGTGGACATTCACAGTAGAACAAAGAAATACAATATAATCAATGCAGTAAATGCAGGACACTGGAGACACAGAACCGACTTTACTTACCTATCGCTATACAGAAAGGGTCCTTTTTGCCTTTTGGGTCCATGCTGGCTCTTAGCAGAACAATCTAATCAATAACACACACAAAATGCTGGTGGAACACAGCAGGCTAGGCAGCATCTATAGGGAGAAGCGCTGTTGACGTTTTGGGCCAAGACCCTTCGTCAGGACTAACCGAAAGGAGAGATAGTAAGAGATTTGAAAGTAGTGGGGGGAGGAGGAAATGCGAAATGATAGGAGAAGACCGGAGGGGGTGGGATGAAGCTAAGAGCTGGAAAGGTGATTGGCGAAAGTGATACAGAGCTGGAGAACTTCTCTAACTTCCATTAATGCCCCTCCTCCCCTTCTTACCCCATCCCTGACATATTTAGTTGTTTGCCTGTTCTCCATCTCCCTCTGGTGCTTCCCCCCCCCACTTTCTTTCTCCTGAGGCCTCCCGTCCCATTATCCTTTCCCTTCTCCAGCTCTGTATCACTTTCACCAATCACCTTTCCAGCTCTTAGCTTCATGTTATTTATTTACCTTTTTATTTATTACTGGCACAATTTGTGCTCTTTCACACATTGGATATTTGTCAGTCATTGTTATGTCCAGTTTTCGTTACAGACTCTATTGTATTTCTTTATTTTCCCAAAAGTACCAGCATAGAAACAAATCTCAAGGTAGTATATGGTGACATATAGTCCACATACCATGATAATAAGTTTACTTAGAATTTTGAAAGTTACATCAAGCTAATTTAAAGAGCAAACACGAGGAAATCTGCAGATGCTGGAAATTCAAACAACACACACAAAATGCTGGTGGAACACAGCAGGCCAGGCAGCATCTATAAGGAGAAGCACAGTGCTGCCTGGCCTGCTGTGTTCCACCAGCATTTTGTGTGTGTTGTTTCAAGCTAATTTATATGTTTTAATACTATTTATAATAACTTCTTTATTTTTATATAACTTTACAGTTAATGTATAGAATTCTAATAATCAAAAAAATGATTTTAGATGATTCTGAATGTCAAGAGCAGTTAAAAATATTCAATGTCCTGACTGGTTTGACAGCTGGCAAAGCCCAGGGATAAAGCGCAGTAGCAGGCTGCACAAGATTTTTTTCTGCTGCGCATTTAGGCTCTGGGTATGATGTCAGTCAAGTTCCTGCCACCAAGCAGGGTTTAACTACCCAAAGTAAGACAAAGTGGTAAATTCACAATGGTGGTAAGTTTATACTTACCACATAATCAGCAGCAACCACAGATATCTCACTCCTGTCCTGTAATAATCCAAATGTTGAAGAGAAATAAAGGCTGATAATTTTTGGAGTGCAGTCTCCTCTGCTTTACGATGAACTCCAGCAATATTACAACCTCAATATGGGACAGGCCTGCCAACTTCCTGGCCAATATGAGGGGCATGTTTCAGAAGCTCCCTCCCCATTGGTTGGGGGGAGCCATGATGGAATAGCAGAGCAGACTCAATGGACCAAATAGATAAATTCAAGTCAAGCTTATTGCCATTTAAATATATATAAATATATTGTCAAGCGAGACAACATTTCTCCAGCACAGTAACACAGTAGTACACATAACACACTATAACTATTGAAATTTAGGATCAATTCTACAGATGAATTATACATAAATAAACAAAGAAAATTGCATAAATTAAATATTGTCAAGTACAGAACAGGTTAACCGGTGACACCTCGAATGTGATATGGCAGGGTGTTCAGAAGCCTAATGGCCTGGGGGAAGAAACTGTTTCTCATCCTGACCTTTCTTGTTTTTATGCATTGGAGTCTCTTGCCTAATGGTAGAAAGTCAAAGAAAATGCTGAATGGATAGGTGGGATCCTTAATAATACTAAGGGCCCTGCGTATGCAGAGCTCCTGGTAAATGTCCCTGATGGATATTAGGGAGATGACCCCTATGATCCTCTCAGCTGTTCTCACAGACCTTTGTAGGGACTTCTGGTCCAGTGCTCAGCTGCTCCCATACTAGATGGAAATGCAAATAGTCAGAATGCTGTCAGTGGTTCTCCTATAAAACACAGCTAAGATGGAGGGAGTAAGCCTCACTTGCCTCAATCTCCTTAGGAAGTGGAGGAGCTGCTGTGCCTTCTTGTTCAGGGAGGTGGTGTTAAGAAACCAGGTGAGGTCATCCATGATGTGAAATCCCAGAAACTTGATGCTCTTAACTCTCTCTACGAAGGAGACATGTATTTGCAGAGGGGGATAGTTCGTCTGCACTTTCCTGAAGTCCACAATCATTTCCCTGGTCCTCTCCATGTTCTGTCTTAGGTTGTTGATCACACACCAGTCCACTAGCTGCTCCACTTCCCCTTTGTACTCTTTGTTGTTGATAAGGCCAACCGCTGTTATGTCATCGGGAAACTTAATGTCGCAGTTTGAGCTTAATCGTGCAACACAATGATGTGTCAGCAGTGTGAACAGTAACAGGCTAAACACACAGTACAATGGAACTAGAGACATAGCGAGAGACACGGACTGACTGTGGCCTTCCTGTTAAGATCCAGTTGCAAAGGGAGCTGTTGAGACATAGCGAGGACAGTTTCCCCACCAGTTTCAGGGGCATGATGGTCCTATGTCTTCTTCTGTTCCAATGTGTTATAGTCTAAATTGGGAACTCTCCCTTCAAATGTTGACATGCCATCTTGATTGTAACACTGTCATATCAAAATAATTGGCCACTTACAAGTTCAATAGCTCCTCTTAATAGCAGAGAAATGTATGTAATATACATCCTGAAATTCTTTTTCTTCATCCGTGAGAACAGAAGAGTGGCCGAAGAATGAGTGACAGTCAAAAAATTAGAAACCTAAAGCACCCCCCCCCCACTCTCCCCCACACGCAAGAGGCAGCAAAGCACCGACCCTCCCCCATCCCCACCCACTTCCGCAAAAAAAGCATCTGCACCCTCCACCCACCGAGCAAGCAATAGCAAAGCCCCCAAGAAAGACCATGATCTGAAGTACAACACAAATCAATTGTTCACCTGACAATTTGACATGCCACAGGCTCTCCCTTCCTAATAAAGGGAAAAAGAGGTGCCCCCTTTCACAGTGAGAGGTGAGGCATAACAAAGCAACTGGCTGCTTATGTGTTAGAAGTCCGTGCCAGAAGATTATCCGGTATATCAAAACCATTCAGTTCTTGGATTTAGGAAAGTGTGACGGGATTACAGTTTTCAAGATTGGACACATAAATGATGAGGTAATATTGCTAAATGGATAGCCTAGGGTTCAGGTACGTAGTTTAAAAAAATAGAGCAAGGTTTTGTAAGGTAGGGAAGCACTGGTGCACTTTAAGAATGGTGGGAAGATGGGAACCTCTTCTACTGATGCTGCATCAATTGTTAGTTTTACGCCTGGGAATAACAGATTTTATAAACCAAAGATAACGAGGAATTTTGATGAAGGTGAGAACTGGAGTTGGTCACAGGTCGCACATGATCTCCTTGTTTATATTGAACAACCTAACTGGTACTCAAATATGACCAAGGACATAGGTTTCAACTTCCAAAGAGGCTTTTCATTGATAATGGACTGATTATGAACATAGAAAAAATGCAAAGAGCAAAAAACAAACTGTAATTCACATAGTTGTGGTAACATTGCTGTGAACGTTACTGAGAGGAAGCATTTATCCAGTCTATTCAGCCTGCAATTGTACCCAAAGTTCTAACAATGTTTTAATCCCAGGATAAGTGAGTACCTTTGGTAGCTAAGGTTTAACTTATACAAAGCACATTTGCCAGAGGAACACCAAATAATTTGTGAATGGGAAAAAGTCACTGTGAATCATTGAAGATACTTTGGCAAGCCAATAGGTTCATTCATCATGAGCCTTGACCAACAAATAGAAGAGAAGAACAGTTTTGTACTTGGATCACATGGAACCACAGAGATCCTCCTGAAAGCCATGATGAATCTCAGACCTCACATTCATCAATCACCTATTTCCACCTTCAGCCCTAATTCATCTCACCCAACATCAGCTTCTCTTTTTATCTGAACTCAGAGAGCACCAGATCATCCATAACTCTATTGCTTCCATCCCAAATCTCAATCACCTGTCCTTGTTCACCTCCTCTGACTCCCAAGTACACTGAATTCATAACTTTCAACATTCCCTACAAATCTTTCCAAAGTCTGAGTTTAACCCGCCACAATACCCCCTCTTGTCCTGTCACAAAAATCACTGAAATTTAGGGCACACTTGGCCCATCATGTTCAAGATGACCAACCAAAATCAGTACTTCCAGCTATTGGCTTCCACCTCTATATATTTGGCCCTTCAGATGTATATCCAATTACTTTTTAAATGTGAGGAGGGCTTCTGCTACTTCTAAAGCTTCCACAGTTCCCTCTCGTGTTAAGATCTCACAGTCAAGCGTCCCACTGGAAGGAGCAGGACCATGGTGAACTAGGGTTCAGAGGCCTGGTCTACTGAGCCAGAGACATGGGATTGACTGCCATCTTGAGAATTTATAATTAACAATTCAATAAACTGTGAACAAAAATCTATGTAATGATGACAGCGAAACAGAATGGTAGCCCTTAGGAAAGGAAATCTGTATAATTTAACATAACTTGGCTTTTTGCAACTTGACTCTTAACTGTCTCTGATGTTGTTGTTGCTGTTTTTTTTTGCTTTCTCTTGCACCTCAAGTGTTGGTCTTTTAATTTTTATTCTTATTCTTTTTTTTTCTTTAATTAGGTTCCTTTGGGTTTCTTGCTTTGTGGCTTCCCGTGAACAAGCAAGTCTCAAGGTTGTATAATTTATAAAATTCTTTGATAATAAATTAATCTTGAATCTTGAAGTAGCCTTTCAGTTCAAAGGGCAATTAAAAATAGGTAATAAATGCGGGCATTGTAAACAAACATCGCATCCTGAACAAGTGAAGGTAACAGTTTTCATATAATAGGAAAATTTTAAACCTGTTGTCTTTTCCTAGTTCTTTGACAGACTAATTTGAAGATAGATGCCTTGAAGAGCCTTGCTTGCTCTATGCCCCTGTATTCTACAAAGCATTTGAAGATTTGCAGTATGGCCGTGACCAATATCTGTGGCTTTGTTACCTCATGAGCACAAACCACCAAGGAAACACCCGATTGCTGATGGATCCCCACCAGGAAAGCCACCAGCATTTCTGAAAACATTACTCACCTGAGCCACATTAATGAACTTGGTGATAACCTCTGCCCTTTGCACAGGTGTCTGCTTGCTAAGAACCATCAGCTGGAGCCACTGGGAAATGCCATTGAAGAGGGCGATGGATCTCTCGAGGGTTGGGTTATCCATTAGGCTGCGATGCGTGACATAACTCTGATAGTCTGTAAACTGGAGGACATCACCATTTCAAAAGTTAATTAAAGGTCAGGAGCCAATACATTCCTTGTACAAATGCATTAAAGCTGAGATTTGTTATATTTTCTTTGGCTGCTCATGTTTTATCCACCAATCCCTTCTGTTTTGGCTTGTCTAGTCTGAACCAAGTTTGGGACAGAACAGTCACACCTCTCCTTGGAGCTTTGAGACAGCAGCTCTGCGCTGCTGCAACCCTGTGAGCAGATCAGCCTCGTGGTGATTTCAGAGGCAGGATGGGAGGGGGATGTCAGCAGCTGAGCCAGTCTGAGCTATTTCACTTATACCAGAGCCAGCACTTATTTCCTGAGTCATGGGGAGACGTTGGGGGTGGGGTTAGGTCTACCTTAGAGTGTTTCCATGAATCACGTCTGACATTGTAGCTGTTTGTGCTTTATTTATTTATTTAGTCATTGAGATACAGAATAGACCCTTCCGGCCCTTCGAGCCACACCGCCCAGCAACCCCCGATTTAAAACACAAAAATACAACTGCAGATGCTGTGGATCAAAGAATATGTACACAACGCTGGAAGAACTCAGCAGGTCAGGCAGCATCCATGAGAAAAGAGTAACCAACATTTTGGGCCGAGACCCTTCATCAGGAATGGGGGGGGGGGGGGGAAGAGAGGGCCGAAGCCCAGTAATAGAGATAGGGGAGGGGGGTAGGGCCTAGAGGAGCCAGGTGGAAAACCAATCAGAGGAAAGATAAAGGGGGAGGGGGAGGGGATAAGCATGAAAGAACTGTAGAGATAAAGAAGCAGAAAGTTGAAAGGGGAGAGAGGCAGAGAGGGACCTGGGATAGAGGAAGGGGGAGGGGGAGGGAATTACCGGAAATTGGAGAATTTAATGTTCATACCACCAGGCTGGAGGCTACCCAGACGGTAGATGATGTGTTGCTCCTCCAACCTGAGTTTGGCCTCATCATGGCAGTAAAGGAGACCATGTATGGACATATCTAGATGGGATTGAGAGGCAGAGTTGAAGTGGGTGGCAACCGGGAGGTCCTGTCTGTTGTGACGGACGGAGCGGAGGTGCTCGACGAAGCGGTCCCCCAATCTGCGTCGGGTCTCGCCGATGTAGAGGAGGCCGCACCGGGAGCACCGGATGCAATAGACGACTCCAGCAGACTCGCAGGTGAAGTGTTGCCTCACCTGGAAGGACTGTCTGGGGCCCAGAATGGTGGTAAGGGGGGAGGTGTGGGGACAGGTTTGGCATTTGCGCTTGCAGGGATAAGTGCCAGGTGGGAGTTCTGTGGGGAGGGACGTGTGGACCAGGTGGTCGTGGAGGGAACGATCCCTGCGAAAAGCTGAGAGGAGTAGGTAGGGAGGGAAAGATGTGCTGGGTGGTGGGGTCCTGTTGAAGGTGGCGGAAGTTGCGGAGGATAATGTGTTGGATCTGGAAGCTGGTGGAGTGGTAGGTGAGGACAAGGGGAACCCTGTCCCTGTTGTGGTGACGGGAGGATGGGGGCTGAAGTGCGGGAAGTGGAGGAGATGCGCGTGAGGGCATCTTTGATGACGCCAGAAGGGAAACCACGATCCTGAAAGAAAGAGGACATTTGAGAAGTCCTGGAACGGAAAGCCTCATCCTGGGAGCAGATGCGGTGGAGACGGAGGAACTGGGAATAGGGAATGGCATTTTTGCATTGCGCAGGGTGGGTAGAGGTATAGTCAAGATAGTTATGGGAGTCAGTGGGTTTATAGAAGATGTCAGTGGATAGTCTGTCTCCAGAGATGGAGACCGAGAGATCGAGAAAGGGGAGGGAAGTGTCCGAGATGGACCAAGTGAATTTAAGGGCTGGGTGAAAGTTAGAAGCAAAGTTGATGAAATTGATGAGCTCACCCACATCTCCTCCACTTCCCGCACTTCAGCCCTTAACCCATCCTCCCGTCACCACAACTCCCACCCGGCACTTATCCCTGCAAGCGCAAATGCTACACCTATCCCCACACCTCCCCCCTTACCACCATTCCGGGCCCCAGACAGTCCTTCCAGGTGAGGCAACACTTCACCTGCTGGAGTCGTCTATTGCATCCGGTGCTCCCGGTGCGGCCTCCTCTACATCGGTGAGACCCGACGCAGATTGGGGGACCGCTTCGTCGAGCACCTCCGCTCCGTCCGTCACAACAGACAGGACCTCCCGGTTGCCACCCACTTCAACTCTGCCTCTCATTCCCATCTAGATATGTCCATACATGGTCTCCTCTACTGCCATGATGTGGCCAAACTCAGGTTGGAGGAGCAACATCTCATATACCGTCTGGGTAGCCTCCAGCCTGGTGGTATGAACATTGAATTCTCCAATTTCTGGTAATTCCCTCCCTCTCCCCCTCCCCCTCCCCCTCCCCCTATCCCAGGTCCCTCTCTGCCTCTCTCCCCTTTCAACTTTCTGCTTCTTTATCTCTACAGTTCTTTCATGCTTATTCCCTCCCCCTCCCCTCTTTATCTTTCCTCTGATTGGTTTTCCACCTGGCGCCTCTAGCCCTACCCCCTCCCCATCTCTATTACTGGGCTTTAGCCCTCTCTTCCCCCCCATTCCTGATGAAGGGTCTCGGCCCGAAACGTTGGCTACTCTTTTCTCACAGATGCTGCCTAACCTGCTGAGTTCTTCCAGCATTGTGTACGTAACCCCTGATTTAACCCTTAATGATAGGACAATTTACAGTGACCAATTAACCTACCATCAAGCAGATCTTTGCACTGTGGGTGGACACCGGAGCACCCGGAAGAAACCCATGTGGTTACGGGGAGAACGTACAAACTCCTTACAGCAGTGGGAATTGAACCCCGGTCGCTGGCGCTGTAAAGCTTTGTGCTAACCACTACACTATCGTGCCACTTCCCGAATGAACCGTGTTCCTTATGTTTGTTCTGTCTTGTGGGAGAAAACCAGAGCATCCAGTGGAAACCTGCACCATCATGAAGACCCTATTCAAACAGTACGCGGTGTCAAACGAGATCAGGTTTTTGGAGCAGGCTGAATAATACATCACCACCTCCATACGTGAGCACCAGAGACGTCAGGTGTGGCTGCAGGTTGGAACATGTAGCAAAGGTTGAGAGGACTTCTAACGGCAAGTGTAGATGAAGGACAAGGGCATGGCTGAAGAACTCAATGACAGCCGTAGAAAACCTCCAATTCCATTGATCATCTGAGGGTCTAGGTTGGATGTGCTGACTCTCAATGCTCTGTGTGCAGACTGACTAATTTCAGCCTGTGTGATCAGTCACTTTCTTGTTGATGCCTCTAGTGGGGCTACCAGACCGTTACCAGGGGTGAGATCACTGTGCACCCACTGAATGGCAAAGTTTGGCAGCTAACTGCTGCAGGAAGCACTTGTGAGCTTCGGGATGAGTTCGAATAGCCTGCAGTCACTTCTGAAGCTGCCCAGAGGAGTCTTTTGATGTCAGCCAGATATCCCATTAAATAATGGATTGAAGCAACAAGTGTTAATGAAGCACAGTGGTTAATGATTGTGTATTGTATCTAAAAGCTCCAATTTATGCCCCAAGGGCGGAGATGGGTGTAACATGGGCACTGGCATCATTAGGTGCATGTCTGAAGTCACAGTAGTCTCAGATGCACTGATGTGAACAGTTCATGAAAGAGGCAACACGAGTGAATCTGCAGATGAAGGGTTTCGGCCCGAAACGTCGTCACTACCTCCTCCCATAGATGCTGTCTGGCCTGCTGGAGTTCTGCCAGCATTTTGTGTTTTTAGCTCATGAAAGAGCTCTTTTTAAAGGGGGCAAGAGTGTTCAAACATGCATTAAATCACTTGATCACAATGATCTTCTTCCAGCTTTTTATTGCAAATACAAAAAAGTCTGCAGGTGCTGGAAATCCAAAGCAATACACACAAAGTGCTAGAGGAACTCAGCAGGTCAAACTGCATCAATGGAGAGGAGTTAAGAAGTCGATGTTTCAAGCTGAGAACCTTCATCAGGACTGGAAAGAAAGGGGAGATGTCAGAGTAAGAAGGTAGGGGAGGGGATTTCCCACTACCAAGCACATCAATCCCTTCCCCCGCCCCCAGTATCCACTTTCCATAGAGATTGCTCCCTACGTGACCCCCTTGTCCACTTGTCCCTCCCCACTGATCTTCATCCAGGTTCTTGCAAGCAGAACAAGCACAACACCTGCCCTTCCACCTCCTCCCTCACTACCATCCAGGGCCGCAAATAGTTCTTCCAGGTGAGGTGGCTCTTCACCTGCGAGTCTGTTGGGGGTCATCTACTGTATCTGGTGCTCCCGGAGTGGCCTCTGCAGACTGTGTATCCTGTAGATTGGGAGACCACTTCACCGAGCACCTTAGCTCTGTCCACCACCACAAGCGGGATCTCCCGGTGACAACCCATTTTGATTCTACTTCCCATTGCCATTCCGACATGTCAATCCATGGCATCCTCTACTGCCACGATGAGGGCACACTCAGGTTGGAGGAGCAACACCTAATATTCCATCAGAGTAGCCACCAACCTGATAGCATGAACAACGATTTCATGAACTTCTGGTAATTATACCCTCCTCCTCTGCACCATTCTAAATTCCTGTTTCCTTCGCTCACCTTCTCTCCTTACCTGCCCATCACCTCCCTCTGGTGCTCCTCCCCTTCCCTATCTTCCATGATCTTCTGTCCTCTCCTATTAGATTCTCCCTTCTCCAGCTTTTCACCAATCAACTTCTTAGCTCTTTATTTCAACCCCGCCCCTGGTTTCACCCATCACCTACTATCTTGTACTTCTTCCTCCCCTCCTTCCACCTTCTTACTATAACCAGGTGACCATTGAATATCATTTTTTTATTCTTCAAGTGCACTTACGTATTCACCTTGGTAATGCTAAAGTAGCTGCCTGTGCCTTTAAGAGAAAATGGTGATGAGTAGAAAGAAGAGTTGCAAGGTTCTAGAAAGAGCGTTGAGTGCTTTTCACGGATTTTCTGTTGTGCGAAGTTCCTTATCAGCCTTGTAGCATGAGCGAGGAGAACTCGATTCAGGGTCTAGCCTATATGTGTTTGGAAGTTAAGCACAAGTATGCTAAAAATTACCACTACCATATTGGGTTTGTATATTTTGATACTCTCTTTCTGCATTAAAACACCTAAAAGAGATAAAGGAATTTAAGACCTGAAGAAGTATTTCTCCTGCATATGCATTTTTCCCCAGGCTCCAAAATTACTGACTTCTCCCCTTCATTTCCAGTCTTGATGAAGGGTCTCAGCCCAAAACATTGACAGTTTACTCTTTTCTATAGATGTTGCCTGGCCTGCTGAGTTCCTCCAGCATTTTGTGTGAGTTTCTTTCTAGACTTGTATTAACATGATATATGGGTTTTACTCCACTCAAGGCCGTTGATCAGCTCTGAGAGTTCTCTACGAGGTGAATGGGACAACTCGTGAGCACCAGCTGACAGTGAATGATGTGGTTCAGTTCTCCAGGGAACAAAATCAGTCCCTTCAAGGACTGAGTCTGTCAGGGAGGTTTGGAAGTATTACAGACAGCCCCAGTGAACTAGGGGCAAGAGGCTGTGTGGGGAACAGGCAGCGGAGTGTGAGAGTGGCAATGGTGCTTTTAGAAGCGGTGAGTGTGGAAATTGGAAAAAACATGTGACAATTAAACACAGAAATCACAACTGCGAGGAGACGGGGAATCACTGACCGAGATCCGGCGGAAGGACTTGTATTCTAGGAAGGTGAGGTGCTCCGCCAATTCCAGCGGCTCCAAATGATCAAACAACAGAGAAGCTTTCCCCTTCTTCTGGGAGACTTTCTTACGCTGAGTGACGCGTCTCATCCAGTCGTAGGACGGACTGGGGGAAAAGTAATAGTAGAATTAATGTTTGGTTTGTTTAAGAAACGTAGATTCGACATGGAGTTTCATGTGATTCAAAACTATGATTAAATTGTAATCACTTACTTTAATTACTCTAATTTCCTTAATTATTATTTTATATTTCCCAAAACCTCAAAGTACCTCTAGCAAATTAGGAAGATTTTTGAAGTTTAGTCTTTACTGCTATTGAGGGAAACATTTATAATACGTGCACTGAAAGTAATGATGATAATGTGACTATTCATACACAAACAATAGTCTCTCCAGTCAGTCAAACTGCACAGTCAGGTGCCATCAGACAGTGCCATCCACTGGCACCATTAATGAGCCAGTGTCACAGAGTCTTAGGGCACTACAGCGCAGGACCAGGTCCTTCGGCCCATCTACTCTGTGCCGACCTGAGTCCCATCGTCCTTCTCCTGGACCATTCGCCTTCCCTACCGCTCCCATTCGTGTACTTATCCAAACCTCTCTTCCATATCGCAATTGAACCTGCACCCACCACTTCCGCCAGCTGCTCATTCCACACTCCGCACCACCCTCTGGGTTGTCAGCCAGTGCCATGGGTTTGTGCCAGAAGGAGCCAGCATTCAGTGCCACCAATCATTGCCATCTGCTAGCTGCATCAGTCAATGCCACCCCTCAGTACCTCTGTTCAACAGCACAGTAAATGCCATCATCAGACGCCACTACCAGCTGAACCCATCTGGCATCGTCAGCAACCCTTGCCATCAGTCAGCATCATTAATCAGTGCCATGGGGTTGTTTCCTGTCAGTGCCAACAGTCATCACTGTGTGACAATTAATAGGAGTTTCAAGAGATTTGGTATCTCACCAACGAATCTAGTAAATTGCTCACCTTCCAGTTCATGCCTCTTCTCATTACTGCCATCAGGGACAATGTACAGGAACCCAAAGATCCACACTCAACATTTTAGGAACAGCTTCGTCCCTTCCACCATAAGATTTCCGAACAGTCCATGAACTACTATCTTGCTCTATTTCTAATATATTTTTTATTTTAGCAATTTCTTATGTGTTGCAGTGGAGTGCTGCCACAAAATAACAATTTTGGTTCACTATCATTCAATGCAATCAGTCGCTACCCTGCTAGGGCCAATGTTTCTATCACCAATCAATACCTCCCAGTAGCCAATACCATCAGTCAATGCAACCAGTCAACGGCACCGATCAATGTGGATTGTTGAAATCTATTTCAGGTCATTAAGTAAAGGAGTTCACTTACATGCTGGAGATGTCGATGAGTTTACTGTGTTCTTCATACCCTAGCTGGCTAGCCAGTTCCTGAAATTGCTCAGTCAGATGAACCAAACCGAGGTCCAAGTTAAACTCGGCAGGGAACTCAGAGATCCAGTACCTGCACATGCACATGCAGAAAGAGAGGACAGTTAATGGCTTTGTTTGACAAAAGACTGCATTATACTTAATGCAAAGGACGCATCCCTTGGGCATTATGAGCAGCATGGCTGCAAGATTGGAGTTCAGTTCCCACCACTATCTGTAAGGAGTTTGTGTGTTCTCCCGATGACTGTGTGAGCTTCCTCCCACATTCTGAAAGATGTATGAGTTAGGGTTACTAAGTTGTGGGCATTCTATGTTGGCATCGGAAGTGTAGAGACATTTGCAGGCTGCTCCCAGCACTTCATCGGACTGTGTTGGTCATTGACGCAAGTGACTCACTTCACTGCATGTTTCAATGCACATGAGACAAATAAAACTTCATTCTTTTGGGCTGCTTTCCATTTTAGGAATTTGATTAGGGATTCTCTAGTCAATTGTTCACAAGGTCCTCAGATGTTAGCAGCAAAGGTTGGCAAATTATGCAGAGAATGGAGGAACATGGACATTCTGACATAGATGGAAGGGATCAGTTTAATTACTAGTTTAATTAGCCTGGCACAACATTGTGAACTAAAGGGCCTCTTCCTGTGCTGTAATGTTTCATGTTCAATGTTCTGTAAGAGATCAAGGTCATGGAAAGGTCAAGACCGTGGAGGAAATTCACATACAAGGAACACATACCAATCCTCATAGAGGGATCAGAAGTGGAGCGAGTGAGCAGCTTCAAGTTCCTGGGTGTCAAGATCTCTGAGGATCTAACCTGGTCCCAACATATCAATGTAGTTATAAAGAAGGCAAGAGAGCAGCTATACTTTATTAGAAGTTTGAACAGATTTGGCATGTCAACAAATACACTCAAAACCTTCTACAGTTGTACCGTGGAGAGCATTCTGACAGGCTGCGTCACTGTCTGGTATGGAAGGGCTACTGCACAGGACCGAAAGAAGCTGCAGAGGGTTGTAAATCTAGTCAGCTCTATCTTGCGTGCTAGCCTACAAAGTACCAAGGACATCTTTGGGGAGCGGTGTCTCAGAAAGACAGCGTCCATTATTAAGGACTTCCAGCACCCACGGCATGCCCTTTTCTCACTATTACCATCAGGTAGGAGGTACAGAAGCCTGAAGGCACACACTCAGTGATTCAGGAACAGCTTCTTCCCCTCTATCTGATTCCTAAATGGACATTATATCTTTGGACACTATCTCACTTTTTTTTAATATACAGTATTTTCATTTTTGCATTTTTAAAATCTTTTCAATGTACAAAGTACGTATATCATAATGGATTTACTTATTTATTTACTATTATTTTTAAAATGTTATTTATTATTTTTCTCTCTCTCTGCTAGATTATGTATTGCATTAAACTGCTGCTGCTAAGTTAACAAATTTCACGTCTCTTGCCGGTGATAATAAACCTGATTCTGGTTGCCATTTTCTCTTTTATTTTAGTTTGATCATGGATTGTGGATATTAGTAGCATGCTCACTACTCAAGTTCATTCTAAGCACACAGTACCAATGAGAAATCTAGACACAGGGTTGCATAACGTGGCAACAGGAGACCAATAATCAGATCTCTGGTTAATTCTCAGTTATTTAACTACCATCGGGCCCTTGTGCAATAGGTAGACCAGCATGCTCCTGCTCACTAGGTGCATTTCAGGCTTTGTTGCAGGAGTGATATCTGTTTCTCCCTCACTTAGCGAGAGAGACAGACTGAGATACCGAAGTGCTGGGATGGACTGTAGTTTTTTGATGGACCCTCGATCATGGCCTCTTCGGGGGCTTTGTTATTGCTCGCATGGTGTATGGTGGGAGGTTGATGTTTTTGCTGGAGCAAGTGGGGGTAGGGGTAGAGGGGAAGGTTGTTGCTTTTATTGCTGATTGTGCGTGGAAGGGGTGGGGGCTTTAGCGTTCTGATGTTTTCTGTCATTCAATCTTTGAGTTTTTTTCATGTCTCATGGATGTCTGCGAAGAGTAAGAATCTCAGGTTGTATAATTGTCTATATTCTCTGAACCACTGAGCCATTGAACCACTGAGGACAGGATTCTGTTTGGCATTGAAACTGCTCAATATCAAATTACCCAGCAGTCGTTATTGCTTCAGTCTGCACATGAACTCTACTGCAGGCATGAGGCTTTATCCTCAGTGCAATTCAGAATTAAAATTCCGCACATCCTACTCTCCCACATGAGGCTGATCGTATAGGGAGTATGAGTGCGTGCAGTGATATCCGATCTTCAATTATGTGGTTCATTTTTCTGTATTTCATTTCATTAATGATCTGTTTGGTGCAATTTCTTACCTCATTAAGTGACAGATTTTGAGTCGGAAATCATTGCAATCCTCACCGCATGCTTCCCGATACGTTTGAAAGTCAAGGGAAACATCTACATACTTTGAAAAACCACAGAAAAAGAGGAAAAGGAATAGGCCATTCAGTCCCTTGAATCCATGGCAACATTCAATGAGATCACAGCATTTGATTAATAATTTAATTAGTTCAGCACAACATTGTGGGCTGAGGGACCTGTTCTTGTGATGTTCTACATTCTATGTAAGTTCATGTTTCATTTCCCATCATCTATCTTTTGTTCTACATTTGCCTCTTTGAGACACTGATGCACCATCAATAACTCTCGGAGACGGGAGGTGAAGGATAGGCTTTTATTAGCAGCAAAAGGGAGCACGGCATCTCAGAGACTGAGGGGGGAGCAGTGCCTCCAATCGCCTTTATACAGGGGTCTGTGGGAGGAGCCATAGGAGCAGTCAGCAGAGGAGCGTGTCCAGACAGGTATACATAGTTTACCACAGACACCTCCCTCACTACCTTTTTTAATCACTCTGTTGTCAACATATGGAGCAACACATTAGCATTGTGTTTGGCACAATGCTTTACTGTACCAGTGACCCAGGTCAATCCCTGCCACAGCCTGTAAGAAGTTTGTATGCACTCCCCATGACCACGTGTGTTTCCTCCTGGTGCTACTGTTTCTTCCCACAGGTCAAAACCCAACTGGATGGTAGGTTAATTGTCCCATGATTAGACTAGGGTTAAATTAAGGTTTACTGGCGTAGCTCGAAGGGCCATAAGAGAAATGCACTGTATCTCAATAAATAAATATCTTCCTTCTGTTCTCTATGTCTTCCACTCTGAGCCCCTGATCCAATCCCCTGCCCTACTCATTCAACTGCTCCCTATAGCCTTAGCTCTCGCTTTTCCCATTTCGATGAAATTATTCTGAAAACTTAACTCTCACATTTTTCACATGCTGAATACTGAATGTCTCATTCAGCACTTCCAGCACATCCTCATTTATTTCGGATGCACTATAGTCCCCAAAGAACATTGCGTCGGATCAATTAGTCCCTATCTGATTCTTATTTTTGATGTTCATTAACATTGGAGCAGTTTTGGAAGAAGTTCCTCCTCGTTCATTCATCTGAAACTTGTGCAAAAGTATCAGTCACTGGTTGTATTCACTACTACACAATCAATTCCACTAATATCAAAGCCAGTTTAACATGTCTGGTCAAAGATTTTTTTTCCCTATCCTTGCGTAGGTTCAATTCCAGTATGTTTTCACAGATAGCTCTGGTTTAGGACCTGCTCTACTGCTCTGCAAGTACATGTTCATCAGTAGTAAGACCGGATGTAGTTGTGTGAAGGACCAAACTGGAAAGGAGACAAGCACTGGCTTTTCAATATGATCATGAACAACGTGCAGCTGAGGCGGTCTGGAAGGATATATCAGTAGAAGCTTTCCTGCCAATTCAGTGGACGGGAGGTACCATCGATGCATGAGGAGAACCATCCTTGGCACTTGGCTGTTACTAAACTCCCCTTCATTATCTGAAAAATAAAGCATGGATTGTACATTAGAACTTGGAGATGTAAAGGCAACACAAATAAATGTGTATTTTGTTTCCATCTCAATGTGAACACCACTGACAAAGCTCTTCTTTGGTCTATTTCCCCTAGAACCTGCTGTAATCTTAGACAGACTTCTACAGTCTCCACTAAACACCACCAACTTTGGGGTCACCCAAAAGCTTACTGAACATGTCCACAGCATAGTCTTCCAAATCATTAATTTTAATGACAAGCAGTGTTGGACCCAACACCCATCCCTATGATACACTGCTGGTCACAGGCCTGAACAACACCCTTCCACAACCACCCCCTGACTCCAACTCATATCTTCCTCGATCATTCGCACTACTTCCAGGTTACCTGTGAAGGAAAATCAAGGAGTTGTAGAAAGAGAGAGTGATAGGATGTGAACAGTTTCTTTGAATCTGTGCGCAGTTAACAACCCCTTTACACAAACCCATATTTTTAAAATTCCTTCTCACGTTTTCACAAACTCAAGAATTAATCAATCACTTAGCCAGTAGGGGCTTAGTCAGCTCACAACCCACCCATCTTCGGGATGTGTATTGTAGATCTTCAGTAAATGAGGAGAAAATGAAGAATGTGGAGGAAACTACATGATCACATGGAGAACCTGTAATCTCCACACAGACAATAAAGGTCAGGACTGAACCTGGACCTCTGGAGCTGAGAACTACTAATTGCACCAAGAGAAGCCGTGGTAGGTCAGACCAGGCAAGATCTGATAATGTTAGTGAGCAAGGTGAATTTTAAATTAATCCAGCAATTTCAATGTCACAATTACAAAGACTACATTTTAATACCAGGCACTCATTTGGTTGTAATAGCAGAATTTAAACTTATTGCTCTAAGCCTCTCCATGTAACCTTGAGGTACAGCACTATTGCAGCAGTTAAATTACCCCATTTAAAATCCAGCGATTTATACTAACCATCCAGAGTAGGTTAGCATAGATCCCTGGATTTATACATCCAGAAAGTCACCATGGCAGTGATGGGGTTCAATTTCAGTTAATAATGAACGTTAATCAGAAAAAATGGATTGTCATAAAAGCCCATCCTGTCCATTAACATCTTTCACAGAAAGGAATCTATGGACCTGGTCAAGCCTGGCCTATGTGACTCCAGAGTCAAAGTGGTTGATCCCAACTGCCCTCTAAAAGGGCAGTGAGGAGGCAGAAAGAGTTCATGTAAATACCTTTGGCAAGCAGTGCTACAGAAAATATGAAGTATTTCCATAAGTATATCACAAGCAAGAGGGAAGAGAGGAAAAGAGTAAGTCTACTATGTGACCAAAGGGGCCACCTATGTGAGAAGGCAAAGGGTATGGACAAAACCCTAATAAATACTTCTCATCTGTCTTCAAAAAAGGAGAAATACATGGAATTCATGAGAGATACATGTATAACTGGAGAAAGAACAACGAAGTTCATGGGAATATTAAAGGTTGATAAAATTCAAATTCTGGTGAGATCTAATATTATGGGAAGAAAGAGAGAGGATTTCCAAGGCTCAGACCAGGAATTTTGCAACTTTATTAACCATCGGCCAGGAACCAAATGACTGGATGATAGCTAACATTGTTCCTTTATTTAAGGAGGGCAGCAAGATTGGACAAATTACTACTGGCTGCTAAACCATATATCAGTGGTAGGGAAGTTCTTGGATAAAAGTCTAAGGAATAGGATTTATGTATATTTAGAAAGGGAAGGGCTGATCAAGAATAGTCTACATGGCTTTGGGAGAGGGAAATGCTATCTCACAGATTTAATCAAGTTTTTTGAGGAGGTAGCCAAGGTAGTAACAGCAGGATGGTGGATATTGTCTTTATGGAGTTTAGTCAGGTGTTTAACAAAGTCCCATATAGTAGGCTCATGACAACACTTGAGATTTAAGGTGAGCAGACTAACTGGATCCAAACTGACTTGGTAACAGAAGCAGAGGATGGTATTGGAAGGATGATTGCAAGTCGTTGACCATTGGTGTGCTACAGAGATTGAGACTGAGCTCTTGCCATTGGTTGTACTGTATATTTAATGACTTTTAGACCATAAGACATAAGAGTAGAATTAGGCCATTTTGCACATTGAGTCTGCTCCGCCATTCCATCATGCTGGATCCTTTTTTATTCACTGCTCGGCCCCACTCCCCAGCCTTCTCCCCGTAACCTTTGATGCCATGTTCAATCAAGAACCTATCACTCTCTGCCTTAAATACACCCAACAACCTGGCCTCTACAGCTGCCTATGGTAATAAATTCTACAAATTCACCACCCTCTGACTAAAGAAATTTCTCCACATCTGTTTTAAATGGACACCCCACTATCCTGAGGCTGTGCCCTCTTGTCCTAGACTCACCCACCATAGGAAACATCCTTTCCACATCTACTCTCTAATTCAAAAGGTTTCAATTAGATCCCCACTCATCTTTATAAATTCCAGCAAATACAGACCCAGAACCATCAAACTTTCCTTGTATGATAACCCTTTCATTCCCAGAGTCATCCTTGTGAATCTCCTCTGAACCATCTCCAATGCTAGCACATCTTTTCTTAGGTGAGGAGTCTAGAACTGTTCACAATACTCAAAGTGAGGCCTCACTTAGACATGAATGTAGGAAGAATGATTAATAAGTTTGCAGTTGACACATATTGCTTGTGTTGTAGACATTACAGAAAGTTGCCTAAGATTCCACTCATGATATCGATCATAGAGTCAGAGAGTCATGGAGTGTGTTTGGTATATTTGCCACAAACCCAGACATAAAAATGGATATTGCAAAATCATGTTGTAATTCTTTCTCAGATTGAGGAAGTTATTGCAAGACTGTAATTTTGGCAATGCTTTCTCTAAGGGACAGATTAATATGCTGAATCAGGGGATTATTGGATACAGAGGTGGATCTGACCTCTGAAGCATAGTGTAGTTGGAAATGGCAAATGAGAACAGGGAGTTCCATGTAATTCTGCCTGTTCCATGTACACTGAGGAAATGTGTCAACACACACTATTTAAAAGCAAGCTGAATCCTTTGCCTCTCTCCTGGCGAGACGCTTGATCCTCCTTAGATAGAGAGATGTTGCCCCGCCCACTCACGCGCAATGGCTTAACAACATTATGGCCTGCTTGGACCTTGAAAAAATTCATTATTCAGTTCTTAATTCGGATCTAAAGTTCCGTAAGGTCTGGGGACCTTTTATCGAGTACTTTCATAACCTTCCTCTTGACTAGGGTTTTTTTTTCTTCTTTTCGGTCCCTTGCTTTCAGCTCCCTTTTTTTTCTGGTAGTAGGCATTATTATCCTCTGTTGCTAAGTGTATTCACAGTCTGGGAGTTTGACTGTCCTGACTTATACTCTCTATATTGTGTTGTGGTCGGTCTGGAGTTGTTGTTGTTTTTTTTCTTGTGTTGTGGGGCTTGGGGAGGACACTAAGCTTACTTGTCTTTAACTTTGGTGCTTTTTTGTTAAATTCTCTTCCTTTGTAGCATATTGTTATTGTATGCTTAATTTTGCACTGTATTAATGCTCCTCATTGGGAATTGGGGTTTTTAATTTGTAAAATGTTTTGAAAAACTAATAAAAAAATTTTTTTAAAAAGCAAGCTGAGAATTATTTTCAAAGGTGACAAAAATTGTGGAAGGAGACACACTGTCTGAATGATGGTTCAGACAGGAAAATTACCCCACATATTATATGTCTTAAAGGCACATTACAGAGCTTACAGACATAAGCATTGAGTAAACTAAATGAAAGTGAAACATTAAAAGAAGGTTCAAAATTTCCATGAGCAAGTAAGACTGAAATACAGAAAAAGTATGACGAAGAGGATGACTTAACAAAATTAAAGTGCTGATTATTGGTTGTGAACGAGAATGGCAGACAAGTGACATTTGAACTTGACACTGCTGAACCAGTCTGGGTATTCGACTGGCTGCCCAGAAAACACTATATCTGAATTTACAAATCTGAAAAAATCAAAGTGGTTGGGATTAATGAAATGCCAAAGGCACAGGAAAACCTAATCATTAGTTGTTATTTCAAAATGAGAATTCATGGACCTTCAGAATTAGAATCAGGTTTGATATCACCAGCATATGTTCTGAAATTTGTTGTCTTTACAGCAGCAATACTATGCAACACATAATAATAAAAAATGAATTGCAGTAAATATATACATTAAGTAGTTAAAGAGAGTAAGCAGTGCAAAAATAGAAATAATGAAGTAGTGAGCTGGTGTTCATGGGTTCAGTGTCCATTCAGAAATCAGATGGTAGAGGGGAAGAAGCTGTTCCTGAATTGCTGAGAGTGTGCCTTTCAGCTTCTGTACCTCCTTCCTGATGGAGGCAATGAGAGCAAGACATGACCTGAGTGATGGAGATCCTTAATGATGGATGCCACCGGTTTGAGGCACCGCTTCTTGAAGATATCCTGGATACTACAGAGACTATTGCCCATAATGGACCTGACTAAGGTTACAACTCTCTGCAGCTTATTTTGATCGTCTGCAGTAGCCATCCTTTCCCCTACCAACCCCATACCAGATGGTGATGCAGCCAGTTAGGATTTATGAGTTTATGAGATTTATGAGTGTCTTTGGTGACATACCAAACCTCTTCAAACTCCTAATAAAATATAGCCACTGTTGTGCCTTCTTTGTAGCTGCATCAATATAAGACCATAAAACCATAAGATATAGGAGCAGAAGCCATTCAACCCATCATGTCTGCTCCACCATTCAATCATGGGCTGATCCAATTCTTCCAATCATCCCCACTCCCCTGCCTTCTCCCCATTCCGTTTGATGCCCAGGCTAATCAAGAACCTATCTATCTCTGCCTTAAATACACCCAATGACTTGGCCTCCACAGCCGCTCATGGCAACAAATTCCACAGATTTACCACCCACTGACTGAAGTGATTTCTCCACATCTCTGTTCTAAACGGACATCCTTCAATCCTGAAGTTGAGCCCTCTTGTAGGGACTCCCCTACCATGGGAAATAACTTTGCCATATGTAATCTGTTTTAGACTATGTGACTCCCCCTCATTCTCCTGAACTCCAGGGAATACAGCCCAAGAGCTGCCAGATGTTCCTCATACAGTAACCTTTTCATTCTTGGAATTATTCTCGTGAATCTTCTCTGAACCGTCTCCAATGTCAGTATTTCCTTTGTAAAATAAGGACATAAAACTGCACACGATACTCCAAGTGAGGTCTCATGACGGCCTTATAGAGCTTCAACATCACATCCCAGCTCTTATATTCTATACCTCTAGAACTGAATGCCAATATTGCATTCGCCTTCTTCACCACCGACTCAACCTGGAGGTTAACCTTTAGGGTATCCTGCACAAGGACTCCCAAGTCCGTTAATATCTCTGCATTTTGAATTCTCTCCCCATCTAAATAATTGTCTGTTTATTTCTTTCACCAAAGTGCATGACCATTCACTTTCCAACATTGTATTTCATTTGCCACTTCTTTGCCCATTCCCCTAAACTTTCTAAGTCTCTCTGCAGTCTCTATTTCCTCAACACTACCTACTCCTCCACCTATCTTTGTATCATTGGCAAATTTAGCCACAAATCCATTAATCCCATAGTCCAAATCATTGACATACATTGTAAAAAGCAGCAGTCCCAACACCAGCCTCTATGGAACTCCGGTGGCAACCAGCAGCCATCCAGATTAGGATCCCTTTATTCCCACTCTCTGTTTTCTGCTGATCAGCCAATGCTCCACCCATGCTAGTAACTCCTCTGTAATTCCATGGGCTCTTATCTTGCTAAGCAGCCTCATGTCCGGCACCCTGTCAAAGGCCTTTTGAAAATCCAAGTACATCACATCTACTACATCTCCTGCTTGTAATTTCCTCAAAAAATTTTAGTAGGTTAGTCAAGAAGGATTTTCCTTTCAGGAAACCATGCTGACTATATTGGGTACAGGATAAATCATCAGAGATCCTCATAGCAAAAAACTTACAGATTTTAAGATGATTTATAAGCAAATTTTGTCCCTGTAAGAATACTCCGTTCTAGGAATGGAACAGTTACTTGCTGTTTTGTCTGGAAATATGAGTTATTCATATCAATGGATACTATTGTCTAAGACATTTTTTTATCAAGAGTTATTAACCAAAAAAAAACTACCATCCAAAGCTTTGTCTACACCTGACACCTCTTGCAGAACTACAGAGGGGTTAAGCTCTTCTCGGGCTTCCAGCTGGGAACAGGTATTGACTTTAACCTATGTTTTGATGAGAAACTGTGCCATCTTCATCAGGGATGATGCCTGGGCAAGTCTGATCCAGTGGTACTTATACCCCCCCCCCACCCCCGTCATCCTTCCCTCCTGATTGGTTAGGCCTCATCCAATCAGGTTTCCGCTGTCCGACATTGTTTGCAATCAAATTCCAGTTCTTACTTAGAGCAAGACCTTTGTCTTTGGTAAAATTCTTTACTTCGAGTTTTATTCATTCCATGTGCCAGGATACGCCCTAGATCCATTTTACAGAGGGGTTCTTTCAGGATGTTCCCAGGGTGGCTGTATCCTGATTACGGGAGCCATTAGCAACCAACACCCACCGAAGCTGGGAGACGAGATGAACAGACCGGAAAAAGCAGGCATGCGTAACCACTGAATAATTTGGGACATCGTGTGGGCGCTAAAGAACTTCATCCCACTCAAAAGAAATGCAACCCTAATGTAACTGAGCTGAAGGCATGTCTAGGATTATTGGGTTTTATGATAAATTGCCTCCAATCCTGCAATGCCTGTAGTTCAATTGTTATGAGATGACACGGTGGTTGCGGAGAGGTGAACTTTTTCTCAGCTGTAGTTTGTTAAGGAGAGGCCTTGGGAAATAATTGCCACAACCTGCAATCAGTGCATAACTCAACAGCTAGAGAGTTGTGTGCCAGATTATCATACGGGTATTGGCCTTGTGCTGTCTCATCAGATGAAGGGTGCCTCTGAAAACCTAACAGGATGGTCACTATGTCTGAAAAGCTGACAGGATGTAAGATCAGAATGGTTACAATAGCTTTGGAAAGTACTCTTGACTGTATGTGGAAGAGTTAGCCATCATGTTTGGATTAGAGTGGTTCCTTAAGTACATTCATGGATTTCACTTCACTATTCAAAATTACCTTCAGAACCCAGAATGAACTGCTGATGAAGGAATGCAGGTTGTGGGGATAGGGTGCAAGTGTTGATGTTGGATCCTTTGGACATTTTGACAGTGAGTAATGTGCAAATTAGACAGTGGATAGCAAAATATTCTGTAATTCTGCAGTGAATGATTTGGTTAAATAATGTTAACTTGGTTTGCGAAGGGTTGGAAAGATATTAATATATTATTTAAGATCAAGATTGTTTAATGCTGTTTCCAGTACACAAGTATAAAGGAGAATGAAATAATGTTACTCCAAAGCTGATGCAGCACAAAAGATAAAGAACACAATAATTAAAAAAAAACAATGAATATAAATACATAAGATTAGCCAAAGTAGTGAATCTGTGGAATGCTCCACAGACTGCGGTGGAGGCCAAGTCTCCAATGTTGTTTGACCTGCCGTGTTCTTCCAGTTGTTCATCTTTTTGCACTAGATCCTGCAGCACCCCTCAAACTACAAATACATCCCCAACACTGCCCTCCTCCTCAGAAACACACACACGCACACACACACACGCGCACACACACACACACACGCACGCACACACACGCACGCACACACACACACACACACACACACACACACACACACACACCACACACCACACACACACACACACACACACACGCGCACACACACACGCACACACACACACACACACACACACACACACACACACACACACACACACACACACACCACACACCACACACCACACACACACACACACACGCGCACACACACACGCACACGCACGCACGCACACGCACGCACACACACGCACACACACACACACACACACACACACACACACACACACACACACACACACACACACACACACACACACACACACACACACACACAGAGAAATGCTTGTCTTTCTTCACTGAGAAGGTTAATCACTGAAAGGAGATAAAGAATCTGAAAGCACGTTGACCTGATTATGTCAAGATCAGTATTTCCTATTTCCTCAGACTGGAAGCAATTCCACCTAATGGCACCACTCAGAAATGTAATGTCCTTGGAAATGACCTCATCAATGGCTGAGCTCAGTTATGTACAAAACCATTTTCACGCATGGTGACTTCTGTATATTAATGGGATGCCCTCGTGGCCTGCATATACTTCCTTTATGACCGGGTGTGAGGGCTTCGATTGGAGGTTGAACTTAACGCCAGTGCTTATCATTAACACGTTGGTCAACTCACTGATGATCTCATTCCCCCTTTCACAAAGGTCAGCACTAAACTGCCTGGATTAGACTTTACTCCAATCAACAGATACCATCTACAGAAGCCAATGTATAAAGGTTGTGAAGTGATTCTGATAAACTCTCGAAGAGCTTGACCACACTTGTATGAAGGGAAAGGAACAAACAAGACCCTGCCTCCAATTCCACTTGCTCTGATGGAGATGATGATGTGTTGTGCTCTGGCAAGGTACTTCAGGGGTCATCAAATAGACAAAGGCTGAATGTTCACACGCCTGATTGCATGTAAATGGAAAGCAAAGTATTTAAACTCAGCCCCTTAGACAGCCTACTCTGGAGTGTAGTTTAGTAATTCACACTAGCCGATTCATATTGATTCCGAGTCACAGCTGTTTCTGAAGGTAGTGACAAAGACATTATTAGGTGCTGTAAAGCCCATTCAGCTGGGAAAGTGAAAGGAAGCTGAACAGAATTGGAGTCTCGTCACGTTTCCAATAGATCAATGTTGGGTTACCAGTGCTAAAATGGTCATAAATGCTTCAAGCTTCCACTCTGTATGAGGCTGAAAATCCAGTGCTAACAAAGCCAAGTGCCAATGTGCCCTTGCTCACCCAAAGAACTAACATTAGTCCTCTTTCCTGGCTACAGAGAGCACATGATCAGAAGGCACAGAGGCCTAGCAGGCTCCGTGAATCTTATCCTCAGCAGAAGGGGAGGGAGAGAGCGATAAAAAAAATGTTTGTTAATGTCACCAGAAGAGAGAGCAAACTGATCCCAGCAGGTCTCTGCTGAGGTTTCTGGAGTATTCCAGACTCAAAGAGATTGCCAGCCGAGCCCCTTGCGTAGAGTACAGCCGTGCATTTTCTGTCACATAAAACAGCAGCTGTCACATACCTTGCCAGGGGCCAAATTATTAACTCAGTCAGACAGAGCTAACTATTGGCAGAGAAGCTTTTCCAGCATGCAGAAGTACTCTTAAATCATCTTTGTGTTGTCAATGCAATATAACACCGCATGGGCAGAAGGATGCTTTTAAATGCAGGAACACCACCAGACGAAGCATATTTTCAATTTTCACCTAGAGCAGGCGGCCAAAAGCATGGTCAAAGAGGAAGATTGAGATGTGTCTGGAAGAAAGAGCAGGCTGGGGAATGTTAGGGAGAGAAGTCCAGAATTCAGGGCGTGAGCAGCAGTCGCTGGCAGCAAGTGTTTAATAGAGCGGCTGTGCGAGGAGCAGGAAGAACAGTGTGTAGGACTGCAGACAAGGGAGAGAGCTGGAAAAGTGAAGCTGATGATAATTTTTATAAGGTTCCTTGGAGGCACACACGTACAAAGGATCATGAGGACTGCTGAGGGGATCATCGGCGTCTCTTCCACATCTTAGCGATATTTGTCAGGAGTGCTGCGTATGCCGGGTCCTTAGTGCTCCCCTCCATCTGTTCAGCAATCTTTTTGATCACCAACCACCAGGCAGGAGGTACCGTAGAATTAAGACAAGATCCGCGAGGGTGGGAAGCAGCTTCTTCCCACAGGCTGTAAGACCACTGAACTCCTTGTCACCATCCACGCTTCATCGCGTATGAAGCGCCTGTAGTGTCATACTGTTTACTTTATAACTTGTATCATAAATGCACCTTATTATTTGTTAATTTATTTGTGGCAATATTACTTTATCTGCTGTGTATGTGAGTTATACGTACTGTGTTGAGCACCTTGGTCCGGAGGAATGTTGTCTCGTTTGGTGGTATACATGTGAATGACAATAAACTTGAACTTGTTAAAACCATACATACACCGTAAGTACACACAAGCACTTATGTGAGCACCCTTGCATAGATGTACCCATGCACGTGTACAAAATCACACAAATGCAGGCACACACACACACACACATGCGCACAGGTATGGGTACAGGCGCACGTAAGAACACACAGGTGAACAAACACGCAAGTGTGGCCACACTTGTACCATGACTGGTTGCATCACAGACTGGCAAAGCAATACAAAGGTGCAGGAATGTAAGAAGCCGTGAAGTGTAATGGACTTTCCCAATTGATCACAGGTTATTTCCTACCTACTACTGGTAGTAGCTACAGGAGGCACTAGCTCAAGAAGACAACATCCATCATAGCTGCTGCCTATCTGATGAGTTCCTGCAGCATTCTGTTGCTCTGGATTTCCAGCATCTGCAGAATTTCTTGTATCCATCATCGAAGATACCCACCATCCCGGCCTAGGCATCTTCTCACGGCTACCATCAGGCCGGGGTACAGAAGCCTGATATCCCACACCATCATGTTTAAGAATAGCTGCTTCCCTTCAGCCATTCACCTCCAAGAGGACCACAACCTTGTCGTGGATTGGAGACTAGCATGCCTCAATGACCTGGAGAGCTCTGCTGGCTGGAGTCAGAGGATACTTATACTGAACGGGTCAAAGGACAGAGGCCAGACCAAGAGTGGTCCTCCTCCCCTCCAAATTTGGGGTTTAGCTCAGCCTAGCAACCCTGACTGGCCAAACAGAATTGTTAACAGAAACAGCAATGAAGAATCTTTCTACATCTGTGTGCGACATATCCTGAGTCTTCACCTGGGACTTGCATGACTGACAGTAGTGAAAACTGAGAGGAAGCTGCTGACGCGATGACGAAAGCCCTGAAATCCGCCATTCTGAACCACACCTGGGCATAATAGAGAGGATGGTCAAGGACAGACAGAGAAGAGGGACCTTTGCTGCCCTAAAATGGGGCATAACGGGCAGTAAGTAAATAAGTGCAGCCATTCAGTCCCCAAAGCAATTGGCACATTCCTCATCAACATCAGCAACACTATGGTCACTTTGATCATTTTGCACTAAAATAGACTGTGTTTTTGTTGTAATAAGTTTTTATAAGATTATTAATAAGTTTTAATAAGATTGTTAAGGGATTGGACATGCTGGAGGCAGGAAGCATGTTCCCGCTGATGGGTGAGTCCAGAACTCGAGGCCACAGTTTAAGAATAAGGGGTAGGCCATTTAGAACAGTGATGCGGAAAAACTTTTTCACCCAGAGAGTGGTGGATATGTGGAATGCTCTGCCCTAGAAGGCAGTGGAGGCCAAGTCTCTGGATGCATTCAAGAGAGAGTTAGATAGAGCTCTTATAGATAGCGGGGTCAAGGGATATGGGGAGAGGGCAGGAACGGGGTACTGATTGTGTATGATTAGCCATGATCACAGTGAATGGCGGTGCTGACTAGAAGGGCTGAATGGCCTACTCTTGCACCTACTGTCTATTGTCTATAAGTTTCTTCTTATAAAACTCATGCATTTTATGTTTATTTTTTTCTTATGATTGCTGCTTGTAAGATGCTACATGCCTTCGATGCTTCTACAGGTTTGGTCATTGAAAATTGTCCCATGATTAGGCGAGGGTTAAACTGGGTGGAGCAATTCGAAGGGCCAGAAGGGATTATTCTGTGCTGTGTCTCAATAAATAAATATTTATTTTCATTACACCTGTGGATATGTGTACTTATACATATAACAATAAACTGAACTTCGATACAGAGCACGTGCACATAAAAGCTTGCACAAACTCCCGTGCATGTGGACACACACACACACACACACACACACACACTCACAAACACACACACACACACACACACACACACACACACACACACACACACACACACACACACACACACACACACACACACACACACACACACACACACACACACACACTTTGTAATTCCTTCGATATTACTCCATTGTACAGCTTTGGTGAGTTGACATACTTATGAAATAGAAACAGACTATTTGTCCCACTGAGTTTATACCAACTTCCAGCAGATCAATCTCACCAGACCAAGGGCCCTGCATCTCGGCAAATCAATCTCTCATATGCTGTCCAACTTTTTCTTTCAAGTTTGTTGCACCTGACCTATGGGGCAATTTACATTGGCCACTTAACCTATGAGCAGATCTTCAGGATATGCTGGGAAACTGGAGCACCAAGAGGAATGTACATGACTGTGGAAGAATAAGCAAGCTCCACACAGACAAAACCTAAGTTCATGATGTATCTGTACATATAAGTGGTCAAACATGGGTGTATGCGCACAAGTACACACACACATAGACGTGTAAATACATAACACTAAATGTACTTTGCACACACACATGTGCACATGCATGCAAAGACTCATGCATGCACATGTACCCACCTACGCATTCACACATGCATACACTGTACAGTTCCACAAAAGTCTTCGGCACATACAGTATATATAGCTAGGGTGCCAAAGACTTTTGCACAGTACTTTTATGTATTGCACTGTACTGCTGCAGCAAAAAAAGACTATTTTTGTGACGTATGTGAGTGATGATAAGCCTGATTCTGATGTGGGTCCCTATTGTGGACTGAGAGTGGGAAGGGGGCAGAGAGATGGGAATCATTGTTGGGAAGAAGGAAAGGGAGAGGGGAGGGAGCAGGAAGCATCAGAGAGACATTCTGTAATGACCAATAAGCCAATTGTTTGGAATCAAATGACAATAGACAATAGACAATAGGTGCAGAAGTAGACCATTTGGCCCTTCGAGCCTGCACCGCCATTTTGAGATCATGGCTGATCAATTCCTATCAATACCCGGTTCCTGCCTTGTCCCCATATCCCTTGATTCCCCTATCCATAAGATACCTATCTAGCTCCTTCTTGAAAGCATCCAGAGAATTGGCCTCCACTACCTTCCGAGGCAGTGCATTCCAGACCCCCCACAACTCTCTGGGAGAAGAAGTTTTTCCTTAACTCTGTCCTAAATGACCTACCCCTTATTCTCAAATCATGCCCTCTGGTACTGGACTCTCCCAGCATCTGGAACATATTTCCTGCCTCTATCTTGTCCAATCCCTTAATAATCTTATATGTTTCAATCAGATCCCCTTTCAATCTCCTTAATTCTAGCGTGTACAAGCCTAGTCTCTCTAACCTCTCTGCGTAAGACAGTCCAGACATCCCAGGAATTAACCTCGTGAATCTATGCTGCACTTCCTCTACAGCCAGGATGTCCTTCCTTAACCCTGGACACCAAAACTGTACATGATACTCCAGGTGTGGTCTCACCAGGGCTCTGTACAAATGCAAGAGGATTTCCTTGCTCTTGTACTCAATTCCCTTTGTAATAAAGGCCAACATTCCATTAGCCTTCTTCACTGCCTGCTGCACTTGCTCATTCACCTTCAGTGACTGATGAACAAGGACTCTGAGATCTCTTTGTATTACTCCCTTACCCAACTCTATACCGTTCAGATAATAATCTGCTTTCCTGTTCTTACTCCCAAAGTGGATAACCTCACACTTATTCACATTAAACGCCATCTGCCAAGTATCTGCCCACTCACCCAGCCTATCCAAGTCACCCTGAATTCTCCTAACATCCTCATCACATGTCACATTGCCACCCAGCTTAGTATCATCAGCAAGTTTGCTGATGTTATTTTCAATGCCTTCATCCAAATCGTTAACGTAAATGGTAAACAGCTGTGGTCCCAATACCGAGCCCTGTGGCACCCCACTAGTCACCACCTGCCATTCCGAGAAACACCCATTCACCGCTACCCTTGCCTGGTGTCTCAGGGATGGGTGAGTCTTCACCTGCGCCACCCCACAGCCCAGCACTCCTTCTCTGTCACCTGTCCCACACCCCTCCCGGAGCACTCCCATTCCCAACCATTCACCATCCCCCACATCCTTTGGTCCCACCAGATTTACAAAGTTGCTCTCGTTCACACACACACACACACACACTCACAAACACACACACACACACACACACACACACACACACACACATTACAGTCAGTCCTTTACTCTGTCACACTTTTATATTGAACATAAATGTGTAGCACAGCAAGATTGTATCCATGGAGAGCTTTGATCCACCATGTTATGATGGTGTTCATGCAGTAAGGAAGTTTAGCTAAGGACATTTTGGTATGGATGTTTAGTATATAACCCTTTCAAACTTTGAATCAGTGATGACTTGGAGTCCAGCCTCCAAAAGTGTGTATGTACAAACATTATCAGCATACTGCAGCTTGGTGACTAATGTTCAAACTTTTACTTATTCGTTAAACGGTCTCAGAAATTCATTCCCAACCTATATCTGCTACATGATGACATGAGCCATGACGTTTTATCTAGGGTGTCTACAGCAGGTCCAATCTCAGTGCAAAGTGGCGTCAAGCAAGACCATAAGATATCAGGCTAGAATTAGGCCATTGGGCCCATCGAGTCTGCTTTGTCATTTCATCATGGCTGATCCATTTTCCCTCAGCCCCAATCTCCTGCCTTCTCCCCATATCCCTTCATATCCTGACCAATCAAGAATCTATCAACCTCTGCCTTAAATATACCTAATGACTTGGCCCACACAACCACCTGTGGCAACCAATTCCACAGATTCACCACACTCTGGCTAAAGAAATTCCTCCTCACCTCCATTCTAAGGCTGTGCACTCTGGTTTTAGACCACCCCCCCCCCCCCCCCACATGACAGGAAACATCCTCTCCACATCCACTCTATTAATGCTTTTCAACATTTGCAACACAAGTGAATCTGCAGATGCTGGAAATAAATAAAAACACAAAATGCTGGCAGAACTCAGCAGGCCAGACAGCATCTATGGGAGGAGGTAGTGACGACGTTTTGGGCCGAAACCCTTCATCAACATTTGATAGGTTTCAATGTGATCACCCCTCATTCTTCTGAATTCCAGTGAGTACAGACCCAGAGCCATCAAACACTCCTCATATGACAAGCCCATCAATTTTTTTAACCTCCAAACAGCACCACCAGCCCAATTTTTTCGCATTCTCACCGATTGCCCTGTCAAGAATAGGAATAGAATCTAAATGGATTGGATCTGCATCACTTGAGAAGAATTTGGAGTAATCATATTGAAAAATACAGGATCCCAAGGGAATATGACAGGGTAGACGTTGAGATATTTTCACTTGTGAGAGAATCTCAAATCAATGGCATAGATTCAAGACGAGGGCCGATCTTTTAAAACTGAGGTGACCAGATATCTTTTCTCATAGACAGTGGTGAATCTATGAAATTCCCATCCTCAGAGATGTGGAACTAGCTCATTAGAAATATATGAAATGGAGGTATATATTTTATGAAAGATCAAGGGATTGAAGGCTATGGGGACCTAACACAGAGAAGGGTCTTGAGGTCTAGGGCAGATCAACAAAGATCATATCTGATGGCAGGACAGATGTGAGGAACCAGCTAATGTAGTCTGGCTCCTGCTTCCTTGTGTTCTTGTCTGTTGAACCTCATTATTTAAAAGCTTCCCGTTCTATTGCACCTTCCACAACCTGAAAGGGGTTCCGAGGCAAAGTACAGCCAGTGATGCTCTGAAGAGATGTTAGGTAGTATTGTGAGGAATGTGACTGCTCCCACAGACAGCAATGTAATAAAGGCCACACTAATTCTGCGATTCTATCCTTAGACCACAAGGAGGAAAGTGTGGCTGCAGGAGAGATCTTGCTGTACACAAATTTGTTTCCTGCATTTCAAGAGCACCTCACTGGTTTTATAAAGTTCCTTGGCTATCCTAACACTGAAAAGGCATTTTATTTTATTAGAAATAGATAGATGAAAACTAAAAAATGAAAGTACAACAAATATGCTAACATATAGGCGATTGTTCTGGAACGAGAACATCCCACTGGAAATGAGGGCTGGATTGAGTGATTATCAACACTTTACCTGGAAATGCTGATTGATCAGAAGAAAGAGAGTAGTGCTGTCCTAAATGGGATATGCTGTCGTTAGCTATATTAAACAATGTGATCAGTTTCACTCTGGTTTGTACTGAAATCTCTCTGTGTGAAAGAATCAAATAGACATTCTTTGTCAGTCCAGATCAGAAGCAGCATCTCCAACACCATCGCACTGAGCACGGGGGCCCCCCAGGGCTGTGTGCTCAGTCCACTGCTGTTCACTCTGCTGACCCACGACTGTGCTAAAACACACAGCTCGAACCATATCATCAAGTTTGCCGATGACACGACCGTGGTGAGTCTCAACAGCAAGAACGACGAGTCAGCTTACAGAGAGGAGATGCAGCGGCTAATGGACTGGTGCAGAGCCAACAACCTGTCTCAGAATGTGAACAAAACAAAAGAGATGGTTGTTGACTTCAGGAGGGCACGGAGCGACCACTCCCTGCTGAACATCGATGGCTCCTCGGTAGAGATCATTAAGAGAACCAAATTTCTTGGTGTTCACCTGGCGGAGAATCTAACCTGGTCCCTCAACACCAGCTCCATAGCAAAGAAAGCCCAGCAGCATCTCTACTTTCTACGAAGGCTGAAGAAAGTCCATCTCCCACCCACCCCGCCCCCATCCTCATCACATTCTACAAAGGTTGTATTGAGAGCATCCTGAGCAGCTGCATCACTGCCTGGTTCAGAAATTGCACCATCTCGGATCGCAAGACCCTGCAGCGGATAGTAAGGTCAGCTGAGAAGATCATCGGGGTATCTTCCTGCCATTACAGACATTTACACTACACGCTGCATCCGCAAAGCAAATAGCATTATGAAGGACCACACGCACCCCTCATACAAACTCTTCTCCCTCCTGCCATCTGGGAAAAGGCACCAAAGCATTCGGGCTCTCACGACCAGACTGTGTAATAGTTTCTTCCCACAAGCCATCAGACTCCTAAATACCCAGAGCCTGGACTGACACTAACTTACTGTCCTCTACTGTACCAATTGTCTTGTTTATTATTTATTGTAATGCCTGCACTGTTTTGTGCACTTTATGCAGTCCTGGGTAGGTCTGTAGTCTAGTGTAGTTTTTTTTTGTGTTGTTTTTACGTAGTTCAGTATAGTTTTTGTACTGTTTCATGTAGCACCATGGTCCAGAAAAACATTGTCTCGTTTTTACTGCATACTGTACCAGCAGTTATGGTTGAAATGACAATAAAAAGTGACTTGACTTGTGATTTTCTACAACTGAGCTTAGCATCCATTAGTTAAAGCTATTTTAAATCTGGTAACATCACAGCCTATGTCATCACAACAATCCACACACTTCTAAGATTCAATAACATTTGTGGACGGTTAGTCGCTAAATGTTCCTGTCAAGATGGGGCCTGTGTACAACAGTCCCTTGGTCAACATATTCTGGATAGATCATGAAACCAGCTTTTTCACTTCTTCTATTTATTTTATGTTTACTTCTTATTTTGAATGTGATTCTGGAAGTTGGAGTCTGTGATTTGAGTGTTTCAATGCTCTGCAGTCTCCGAGAGGATTCCGGGAGGCAGAGACAGCGTGAACAAACCTCACAGTGAGGAGGCTGTGGGATGGCACGTGAGCCGATGTTTGAGCCCATTTCACCAATTAAAGCTTCCATTGTTCACCAATTTTTAAAAAAAAACAGGGGTGATTGAAACATTGAGGGGAGTGGGGAAGTTCACAGATCGTTTGGATGCTCTAGCACTCTGAGAAGATTCTGGGAGGCAGTGCGTGTGAACCTCACAGTGGGCAGTTTGCAAGCGTATGTTTGGCTCCGTTTCGCTGATTAAAGCTCCCATCGTTCACCTGTTAAAGCAACAAGGGACATTGAAGCATCGAAGCGAGTGCAGAGGGTGAACACTGGCAGCTTGCCTTTTGATTAGTTGTTCTGTACTGGAGAGGGGAGAGCCTGCCACTGTGGAGAGTGTTGTCCAGGTTTTTGCTGCATTTTGGATTTGGACTTTGGACTATAGACTTTTTTTTCCCAGTCTTTCAGTTTTTATATTCTGTTTTTTTTCCCCCCTAACTTCTCATTTTTTTGTGCGGGGAAGGGGTTTTGGGGGTTGATGTGGTTGATCCATTTTGTTCGTTCGTTTCTGTGCAGGAGGAGGGGACTTGAAGGTTGATGTGCCCGATCCGATTTGTTCATTTTTTTTGTGCAGAAAGAGGGATTTGGGGGCAGGGTCATTGTGCCTGGTCTATTTTTTTGTGTGGGAGGAGGGATTTGGGGATTGATGTGCCTGTTCCATTTTTGTTCATTTGTTTTTTTGTGGGGAGGTGAGATTTGAGGATGATGATCTTGGTTTCATGGCTATCCAGAAGACTGAAGAATTTCAGAGTTGTATACCTTGATAATAACTGACCTTTGAACCTTTGAACAGTGTTTCTGTAATGGTGTGGAGATGCAGATATTTTGTTTCTTCTGCTTGTACCTTCCTAGTATCTGGGACACAGACTTTTCACATTTGTAGGAAAAACATTTCTAGAATTTCCATGGATTAACTAAAATGCCTCTACTCCAGATGTTTGGAATAAAGCTGAAGGAGAATTTAATATTTCCTCTGTTCAAAATGGGATTCCACTTAATGTTGGAATAAAAGGAAAAAGAGGCAGTATTTCTGTTTAACGGGAACCCAATGCCAAATCAAAGAATGGATCAAAATAGAAACCCAAGGTTGTTTTTGGCTCTTATGTTATTTAGGTGAACCTATAGAAATCACAAAAATCAGGAATACAAGAACATAAGAAATAGATGGGTAAAAAGCCATTTGCCCTCTTACAGCTCCTTTTGCAAAGTTCCCAAATTCTTTGAATCTCTCAATATCCAAAAAGACCCCTTTCTTGAATATACTCAGCAACTGAATCTTTCCAGCACTATTGGACTGAGAATTCCAAACATCATTGCCTTTTGGATGAAGAATTTGCTTTCTAATTTCCTTATCAAATCCTGAAATAATTTTGCCTCATTCACCTCTCATTTTTTTTTTAAATTAAAGAGTGTAAAAGCCTGTTCTGCTTCATGTCTCCTCATAGTACAATTCCCGAGCTCCCGAGAACCAAGCTCAAATTTATCATCAACCGACTGTACATATATACAACTAAATGAGATAATGTTCTTATGGACCACTGTGCACCCACAAAACATATATCACACACAGCACATAAAACAAAATAAATAAGTTAATAAAATTGAATTCAAAATGCCTTTTGAATTGTAGCACTAGTAAGTAGTAAACAATAAACAGTAAACAGCTCGCTGTCCTGGTGACGAGATCTTGGTGGTGGCAGGGTATTCGTTAGTCTCACAGCCTGAGGGAAGAAGCTGTTACCCAGTCTGTCAGTCCTAGTCCTAATGCTCCTGTACCTCATTCCTGACAGTAGTGGATTCTCAACAATGTTTTGGGCCCTTCATCTGCACCATTCCTAGTAAAGATCACAAATAGGGGGGATATTTTTACATATTAGTTTGAAGTGCCTCTTTAAGAAAGTTAGTTTGACTCCCAAGTATACAGGAAAAACTCGGCCAAACATGTTTGATTTAACACTTCGGAATCACTGTTGACAAAAAGTTGTCTCATGCAAAATGTATTGCTGGGCATGGTTTGGAAAATCATTGGCTATCTCTCCTTTTACTTGTGCTTAAATATGGAAACTCAATGCCCTTATTAGCTCTGAACTGAATGGCACGCTAACTTAGATCAGAGAGAAAAGCCAAGCCATTAGGAAGACAAACGGTATGTGGTTCTATCACAAGAAGTTTTGAGAACATGAGTGAAGATGATTTGCTGCAATTATACAGATTATTGATATAACCCAAAATGGAGTAATGTTTACAGTTTTGGTCATCTTTAGCTTAAAGAATATACTTCAGTAGAGGGAGTGCAGCAAAGATTCACTAGAATCATTTCAGAGAAAGCACATTTGCTATTTGAAGAGAGACGGAGTAGATCAAGCCTAATGAGAGGCAATCTCATTATAACTTAAGGTTGTAAAGCTGGGAACATGAAGGATGTTTCTACTGGTTGAGAGGTTTAGAAGCATACGTTGAATCCATTATTTAGGATGAAGTTTCAGGGTACTTGGAGGCAGATGATGAAGTAGGCTAAAGTCAGCATGGTTTTCTTTAGGCAAAATTTTGCCTGACAAATCCTTTGGAATTCTCTGAGGAAATACAGTCGGCCCTCCTTATCCGTGGATTCCGCGTGCACAGATTCAACCAACCGCGGATTGGGAAAACCCGGAAGTTCTCTCTCCAGCACTCGTTGTTTGAGCATGTACAGACTATTTTTTTCTTGTCATTATTCCCTAAACAATACAGTATAGCAACTATTTACATTGTATTGGGTATTATAAGTAATCTAGAGATGATTTTAAAGTACAAGCAGTCCCTGGGTTATGAACAAGTACCGTTCCTGAGTCCATCTTTCTCGGATCTGAAGTCGGAACAGGTATATCCGGTATTATTTAGCATCAGTTAGTCAAACGTTTGTCTTAGTATGTAGTATATATTTTACCTTTCTATGCATATGAAACACTTAAGAAATGTATGTATTTCAATAATTAAACCACTGCATTGCTTAGTAATAATTGTAGCTTTCATCGGGGCAGGGCCTTTCACATGCTCCATTAAAATTGTTCTGATCGCTGACCGACTATAGCCAAATGCTTTTCCAATGACCGATGGCGTTTCACCTCTTTCTGATCACTTTATTACTTCCACTTTATTTTCAATCGTGATTGTCATTATTTTCATGAACATAAACACTGCAGATTCAGAGCTGCACCACCGGGTCCTAATGTCCACCACACTGAGACAGGTTAAATTAGGACTGGGGTTCCACTGGGTCCTAATGTCCACCACACTGAGACAGGTTAAATTAGGACTGGGGTTCCACTGAGTCCTAAAGACCACCGCACTGAGGCAGGTTAAATAAGGGACTTGAACATCTGCGTTTTTTGGTATCTGCGAGGGGTCCCGGAGCCAATCCCCCATGGATAAGGAGGGCCAACTGTAGTAAGCAAAATAGACAAAGGAGAGTCAATAGATGTTTCTTACTTAGAATTTCAGAAGGCCTTTGACAAGGTATTGCACATGAGGCTGCTTAATAAGTCAAGAGTCCATGTCATTACAGGAAAGATACCAGCATGGAAAGAAGATTGGTTGACTTGCAGTAGGAAAACAGTGGGAAAAAGGGGGCCTATTCTGGCTGACTTCCAGTGAATTGTGGTGTTTTGCAGTGGTCAGTATTGAGACCGTTTGTATTTACATTACTATGTAAAGGATTGGAGGACAAAAGTGATGGCAGATGAAACAAAGTAAAGTGGAGAGGCAGGTAGTGTTGAAGAAGCAGAATCTGCAGAAAGACTTAGATTGGGAGAATGGACAAAGAAGTGGCAGATGAAATATAGTGTAGGAATGTGTGTGGTCATGCACTTTGGTAGAAAGAATAAAGGCGTAAACTATTTTCGAAACGTGGAGCAAATTTTTTTTTAAATCAGAGCTGCAAAGGGACTTGGGAGTCCTTGTGCAGGATTCACTAGAAGTTAACTTACAGGTTGCATCAGTGGTGAGGAAGGCAAATGCAATGTTAACATTCATTTCAAGAGGACTAGAATATAAAAGCAAGAATGTTATGCTGAAGTTCTATAAGGCACTGATGAGGCCTCATGTTGAGTATTGAGAACAGTTTTGAGTCTTTTATCTAAGAACAGATATACTGGCATCGGAGACGGTTCAGAGAGATTTATGAGAATGATTCTGGGAATGTAATAGTTAATATATGACATGTGCTTGATGGCTCTGGTCCTGTATTTACTGGAAATTAGAAGAATGAAGGGAGATCTTATTGAAACCAATCAAATGTTGAAAGCCCTAAATAGAGTGGATGTGGAGAGGATGTTTCCTATAGTCAGTAAATCTAGGAACGGGGGCACAGCCTCAGAATAGAGGGACATCAATTTAGAACAGAGAATAGGAGGAATTTCTTTAGCCAGAGGATGACTGTGAAATTCATGACTGCAGAGGCCAAGTCAATGAGTATATTTAATGTGGAGGTTCATAGTTTATTGATTAGTTAGGGTGTCAAAGGTCACAGGGAAAAGTCAGGAGAATAGGGTTGATGGGGGTTATAAATCAGCCATGATGGAATATTGGAGCAGACTCAGTGGACTGAATGGCCCAATTCTGCACCAATGTCTTACGTTTTACTTACAGCCCAGTAAAAGTGTTAGGCCACTTAATGACGGTGATGGGGAGAAATTTCTTCAGAAAGAGGGAAGTCAGCCTTTGGACCAACCAAGAAGACTGAATGGTTAGTCTTTGAATGTATTCAAAACAGGTATCAATAGATTTCTGAACATTAGGGGATCTGAGGGAAATGCGAACAGTGCCAGAAAATGATGCTGAGGTAGGGGATTTGCTATGTGAATGATGAAGCAGATTCAAAGGAACAATATGAATATTTTAATCAATTTTCACTACTATGGTTTATTTTTGGTTCTAATTATAACAAAAACTAGAACAAAATAATTAGAAAAACTGAACTAGATCAAACAAAATAGAACAAAAAACTCGAGTAAAATTTATGATTAACTAATGATTTTCTCGTGAATACCGCTTCAAAAAAATTCTTGAAAAATTGTGTATCATTTATGGTTGTCTTGTTGTTCTTGTGATTGCTTGATGATTGTGATGTTACTGCGAGCAAGCTTGGTCATTGTTCTATGCTTACATGTGCATATGACAATAAGATCGACTTTGACTCCAAACAAATTCAGGGACGCGATGACATAAGAATTATGACATAAAATTGGCTATTAAAGAATTGTTATTAATTACCATTTAAGTTTTTTATTCCACCTGGATTACTGATTTAATAAAATGGGCAACATCTGGATTACTGATCTGATAACCTGGACACCATCTGGATTACTGACATAATAACATGGGGAACATCAGGATTACTGATCCAATAACAGGGGCACCATCTGGATTACAAATCTCATGACTGTTTCCTCTGGGTGCTCCGGGTTCCTCCCACAGTCCATTGACACACTGGTTGGTAGGTTAATTAGTCATTGTAAATTGCTCCATGATTGGGCTAGGATTAAATTCAGAGATTGCTGGCCACCATGGTTTAATGGGCCAGAAATGCCTATTATGCACTGTATCTCAATAAATACATAAATAGATAGATAGATAGATATGTAAATAGAAATGGAAATTATTTATTACTGTGACATGTACTAAGATGCAGTGAAAATCTTGACTTGTATACTGTTCATACAGATCAAATCATTACACAGTGCGTTGAGGTAGAGCAAGGTAAAATGCAGAATAAAGCACAACCTTTACAGAGAAAGGGAAGTGCAGGTAAACAATAAGATGCAAGATCATATCAAGAAAGATTGTGAGGTCAGGAGTCTGATTGCTTTGCTAGGGAACAATTTATTAGCCTGAAAGCAGCAGGGTAGAAGCTATCCTTCAGCCTGCTAGGCTTTTCAGGCTTTTGTATCTTCTGGCCGATGGAAGAGGGAAGAAGAGAGAATGATGATGGCGGGGGGATGGGTTTGATTCTGCTGGCTGATTTACTGAGGCAGAGAGAAATATAGACAGAGTCCATGGAGGGGAGGCTGGTTTCCTCGAAGTGCTGAGCTGTGTGCACAGCTCTCTGCGGCTCACGCGGAGAGCAGTTGCCATACCAAGCCATTGTGCGTTTGGATAGAATGCTTTATATTGACAAAAATTGGCAAGAGTCGACGCCACATGCCAAATTTCTTTAGCCTCCTGAGGATGTAGAGGCTTCCTCAGCACCGCCTCCCAGATGACTGATTCTATAACACAGGCAACAAATAACACAGCAGCACCAGTAAACATACGGATACAATTACAGGACATACTGATTCTTAAACATGGGCTCTGTCTGGAGTGCCCACACTATGACATGGACACTACGCCACAACACCAAGTGAAAGTTTCATATCATAATTGTGAAATGAGCAAATGTTCCTCCAACTATTAGATGGAAACTTCTTCAAATTGAGGGTGAGGATAAAATGCCAAGTAATGTATTTAATTGCCAAGATGTAGGTGAAAACCATTTGGCCCTTCAGTTTCATATCTATTCTCAGAGAGCTGAGCCAATATCCCCAATAACTCCTCCTCATTTTTTCTGTACCACGATGATTTATTGTCTTTCACATACCCATCAGCTCCCCTTTGATTCTTTTGCCACTTGCCCACACTGAGAAATACTTTGACAGTATTGGCATGGCATGAACATTGACTTTTCTAACTTCCGTTAATGCCCCTCTTCCCCTTCTTACTCCATCCCTGATTTATTTATTTCCCCCCTTTTTTTTCTCTCTCTGCTCCTCTCACAATCACTCCTTGCCTGCTCTCCATCTCACTCTGGTGCTCCCCTCCCCCCCATTCTTTCTCCCTCGGCCTCCCATCCCATGATCCTTTCCCTTCTCTAGCTCTGTATCCCTTTTGCCAATAACCTATCCAGCTCTTGTCTTCATCCCACCCCCTCCGGTCTTCTATCGTTTCGGATTTCCCCCTGCCCCTCCTACCTTCAAATCTCTTACTACCTTTTATTTCAGTTAGTCCTGATGAAGTGTCTCAGCCTGAAACGTCGACAGTGCTTTTTCCTATAGATGTTGTCTGGCCTGCTGTGTTCCACCAGCATTTTATGTGTGTTGCTTGAATTTCCAGCATCTGCAGATTCCCTCATGAATACTTTGACAGTGGTCATTTAATCTACCTACGTGTCTCTGAGATGTGTCATATCCCTTTATTTGCAATGTTACCCGATGCACTTTCAAGTGAATTATGGATTAAGTTTTAAAGTATGGAAAAGAAAGTCTTGCAAATGTTTAAAAATCAAGGAGAGTTGATTCTTATCATTAATTTAGGCATTAGGAATTTTGTACTCAAGATCAAAATCAAGACCAAAGATTCATGTTTATTTGTCATGTGTACATTGATGCGTAAAGTGATATGTGTTGTTTGCGCTAACAACCAATACACCCAAGGATGTGCTGCAGCAGCCCACAAGGGTCGAGACTCCAATAAGTCACCATCTCCCTTCAATGCTCCTTTTCCCAGACTTCTGCCTCTGCATGAGTTTGCGTTACCGAAAGCTAACAGAAGGGATTTCAGCATCATTCCATTGTCAGCATGGAGCACACATTAAGATGATTACATAGGCAGCTTTTATACTTTTGCACCTGGTCACTCGGAGTAAAATAAATACTTGGAAGGATATGCTGTGTAACATCTAGATTTAAGAAGGCAGGATACAACAGAGCATGACTGGCCGGAAAAACATTGGCACTTGTGAAAGACATGCTTTTCAAGATTTGACCTTCTCAGAAAATAACAATCCATTTACATCTTACCTGTTATGGGCAAGGAGTACTATTCGGTACACTTACCGATTGTATCAATGCTGGCATGTAGCAGTTCATTCAGTGTCGCAGCCTTTCCAATGTTTATTGATCCCATGGTCCTACTGAAGGTTTCAAAGATTGTGGGTCATTTGCGCTTTCCAGAGCAGCATCTCAACTTGCAAATAGGTCTCATTGGCACTCAGGAGAAGATTTCTGTCAGAACCACTTAGTAACCAACTGGGAAAAGAAAGAGTGCAAAGCATAAAATGTCATTTTCCTGAAACAACATATTAGCTACCTGTTTCAGCTTCCTATTTGTAAAGGTGAAATATCTTTCAGCACATAAAACAACATAATGGAGGGGAAGAAGGTGGAAAGGCAAACAATGGGATAAGAAACCTAGGTGTATTGGTGAACGTACGTTGGAGGTGAACACCTGAGGCACGTGTTATTTGATACTGGAAAATTCAATGTTCATATCATTGCATTGGAAGCTACCCAAGCGGAACATGAGATATTGTTCTTCCAGTTTGCTTTTGGCCTGCTTGTAGCAATAGTGTAGTCTGCAAACATACAGTTGGACATGGGAGTGGGAAAGAGAGTTAAAATAACATGCAACTGGAAGCATGAGATGGCCATCATGGACAGAGCACCAAAATTGGGCTCAGTTTCCAAATGTGGAAGAGGCTATATCATGAGAACCAAATGCAGCAGACCACGTTGGAGGAGGTGCTGGCAAACCTCCGCTTCACTTGGAAGGACTGTTAATGTCTCCAGATGAGGGTGAGAGAAGGGGTGGAGGGATAGGGGTTACACCTCCTATGATTGCAGAGGGAAGTGCCAAGCAATGAGAAGAGGGGAGTGGTCTAGGAAGTCATAGAGAGTGGTCCATAGATTGTGGGGGGTGGGGAAGGATGTGACCTGTGGAAGATCATTTAGGGATAGTAGAAATGGTGAAGGATGAAATATTGGATGTGGAGGATGGTGGAGTGAAAGGCAAGGACCCAGAGATCCCTACCTCTGTTGTTTATGAAGAGGCAGACAGACAGTAAATGGAAGAATTGGATGTGAGAGTTGTTCAACAATGGAGAGTGAATTGAAATAAAATCATAAAATGCTGGAGTTGGTCAGCAAGTCTGGCAACAGCCAAGGATCGACTTCATTCACCACATGCATTTATATATATCTGGAAATCGTTGTGGTGTGTTGGCATGGCATGCAACAATAAACAACAACATTCAACAATTATACTGAACAAAGAATTCGATAAAAATAAAGTTAGATGTACTAATATGGGATAGAATGTGCATAAATACATAAATAGCAGCATGCATGTACAGTGTAAACGACATTATATAAAGTCGTTTAAAGTGCTTACAGTGCAGTGTGGTGACTGGGATAAAGATGGGGGGGAGGTGGGGAGCTAACTAGAATGGTTCAACAGATTAACTTCCTGGGGGAAGAAACTTTTAAGATGTGTGAAGTTTTTGTTTTAATAGCCCTACAGCGCTTTCCAGAAGGGAACTTTTAGAAGAAGCAGTTTGCTGGATAGGAAATGCTGCAACAATTATTTCTGCCAGCCTTTTTGACCTGGACGCAAACAAGTCCTGTAGTAATGGTAGAGTGCAGCCAATTCTGCTGACCCGAGACTCCACTGCAGCTTCTGAATCTTGTGTTGCACCAAACCAGAGGTTAATGGCTGATATGAGGATGCTCACACCACTGGCCTGACGACAGTGTCATTGACTCGATTTCACCCATTACTGATTGTTGTTGTTGTTGTTGTTCGTCCTTCGGAGTCGATGACGACCACGACTTCTGTCAGGTGGAGGGTTTGTGACTGTGGGTCCGGAGGTGACTGGTGAGGCCAATCCGGGCCCTGAAAGCTCGCCCACATGTGGGACACATGAGGGTAGGTGCTGCAGTGGAAGTGGAGGTAGCTCGAGCCTTGCGCGCGGCGCGTTTCCTCTGAGCCTCTGCGGTGCGTCTGATTTCTGCTGCATACGCTCCTTTAGTGGTCCTGCTCCACCAGGGTGGGCGGTCCAGAGCAAGCGATTCCCAGCTACTGGGATTGATGTTGAGGTCTTTGAGGGACACTTTGTGGCAGTCTTTGAAACGTTTCCTCTGCTCTCCAACTGAGCACTTGCCCTGGCTCAGCTCTCCATACAGCAGCTGTTTTGGTAGTCGACTGTCAGACATCCTGACGACATGGCCAGCCCATCTGGCTTGGGCTTTCTGTAGGTACCCATTACTGATGCTGGAAGGCTCACTGAGAACTTCTAGCACCTTCATCTGCAGGTTTTGGACTTGTAGCTTTCATATTACTGAGAAAGAACTCATTGCTTCATTATGACTTTACTTCACCTTAATTTAGATTAACTGAGGGAATGTTCCATTTAAACAAAACATTTCTGAGCCTGGAGTGACTCAGGTACTCAATGACCTTGTATTCCTGAACTTTTCTTCTGCGATATTAAAACAATGATATCCTGCTTTGGCAAGCAGTGAATGGATTCTCTTTGTCAGCCGTGCTTCCTTCTGTGACCCATTTGCCCACAGTTGTGACATGTGCTCAGCACATGATGTCCCCTGCACACAGCACTGTTAATGCAAACCCAGCAACCAGCTTGTGCTCCATCGCCTCTCCCCCAAGGCTCTTCCACACCTCTACCAAAGGTAACTGGGCATCACCAGAGCAGTCAAACGTCCAACCCCAATGCAGATTCAAAATCTGTGGAGTGATGGGAGGGGCAGGGCAGGAAGATGTTAATGGAGGAGATGTGGAGATGGAGATGCTGGCATCTCGACCAACAAATAATCCGCCGGTCTATAATCAGTAGGTCAACCAGTATCTGATGCAGGAAAGGGGTTGTCAATGTTTTGGGTTGAAATTCTACATCAGGACCAAGTGTGCAGAGGGGAGATAGCCAATATAAACAGGAGAGGGAATTGGTGAGACAGGGGACAGAGATGATTATGGATTCTGAGGTTGGTGAAGGGTGATAAGCAGTTTAAACCAGGTAAGGGAGAGGGAGGCGGGAACTGGGAGACAGAGGATGGCGGAGGGATGGAGAGAGTGAAGGTGAAGACACCTAAGATGGCTGTAAGCAGCAACAGTGAGGCTCCCAGTCCTGGAATCTGAAGAAAGGAAGGTAATAATGGGAACCATTAGAGGAGAGGTGAAGGGCACATGGTAACTGAACCATATGGGAGATTGGGGGCAGCTGGTGGGTAGAGGCTCCTTGGAACCAGGAGAGAGAGGGTTTTAGGTAAGGAGACAAAATAGTAGGACTGGAGAAGGATCAGATGTAGATGGAGAGGGAGAAGGAGCAGGAAGGGGGAGACACTGGAGAGATTTAGGGAAGGGACAGATGTGTTTGTGCCCCAGGTTCCTAAACTAAATATTGAGCCTGCTGGTTTTGCTTCAAGACTGTCATATCATATCTTGTGATAGCACTTGATAGACCAGGATGTTCCTTAAGACAACCTCTGACCATTTTCCAGGTTGAAGTAAGAAACTTGCCCAATTACTGTCCTTCAGAAATTGGTTTACAAATGGAAGGGGTCTTAATCCAGCCAAGCAGAGCACCAATTTTAAGGGGCTTTGTGGATTACACCTCAAAAATGCTTTCCCTAGAACAACACGAATCCCACCAGCATACAATGCTCCAGAAAGTAATTACATACGTATCTGAGAGCCAGCTCTCGTTCCCTTTGCAAGGTTAGGTGAGCTTAGCTGCAGGTAATGTTTTCAGTCTGTACCATCAACCTGACATGCAGCAGCTTCAGCTTGATCTCAGAGCCTTAAAGAGCAAGATCTTGAAAAGAAGTCTTATTATATGGTGCCTTTCAAACCAATGAGATATTTCTGGTGTGTGGTCATGGTTGTAATGTAGAAGACACGAGAGTCACAGTCAGCTCCCACACAAGCAATGGCTGAGAGAAATCCTGATTAAGGTATAAATACCTCCTGCTTCACTCACCACAACTCTGACTCCACAACCTCTGTACTCACTTCCAAGGGTTCTACAACTCATATTCCCAGTATTATTTGTACGTAGGTTATTTGTCAATCTTTATTAATGTATAGCTTTTAATAAATGCTACTACATTTTTAAATTTTCCTGTGAATGCCTGTAAGAAAATGACTACAGTACGTGCTTTGATAATAAAGTTACTTTGACTTTGAGTACTGTACAGGACTCCAGGGAGACCAAGTTGCCCCTTGTTTTGTTGAAATGTGCTGTATTTTGTTTTTGTTGTTTGTTTTTTTTTGTTGAAAAAAATATATTTTAAAAAATGAACTGAGGCATCTTTTACCACCAAAAGTCAAAGCATTAACTTCAATCTCATCTGAAGGACAACAAATCACACCTTTACAGCTACAATGAAGAGTCAAAGACAGCCGCTCTGTCAGCACAATATCACTTTAGCACTGTAAAGGTCTTTTATGCTCAGATGGCTGAACCTAGACTTGAACCCAGAGACTTCTGACCCAGAGACACAGATACCATCGGCAGAGCCAAAGCTGATACTGTAAACAAAAGATTATTTATTTAACACTGACCTATAAATCTTTAACAAGCTGATAACAATTACTAATTTTTCCCTCGATACTCCTGAACTGGTACTTTCTGAGTGATCATAAGGAAATGCCAATAGTTCAGAAAATAAACACTTACCGGGTGTAAGGCACTGTTTCATTTCCACTCTACTGCCTCACGCAGAAACATATTCCAAACTCACTCAGTAATATTGATATGCAGAAAGCAATAGACCTTAAACTCCTTATGGTTGTTGCTAAGCTGCTGCATCATGTGATGTCATGATCTAGGCATGTAAGCAGAATGAGTAAAAGAAGACTTCATTTATGCCCGAAATAGTTTGAAGGAGAAAGACACAGGCTGGCTCAGGCGTACTGACATCCCATGAGCAAAAGAGACACACAGAGAAGGGGCATGGGCGGAGGGAGGGGGGGGGGGGAGTGGAAGAGAAAATTGTGTGTCTTCCTGACAACCAACATTCCTGCAACAGCAGTGTGGGGCTCTTCCGAAGAACAATAAGTTTCTTAGTCGATTCGTAAATGATTAATCTTTCTGCTGCATGCAAATAGCAGTCAGAAACCAAAGTTATTTATAAACTTACACACTCAAGAAATATCAGTCGCGCCTGTGGTCTGAACAACAGGTTTAATTCCCACATCGTCTCATGGCTGATCATCAATCTACATCTTCCCTCCCCCACACCAAAAGACACACACACACACACACACACACACACACACACACACACACACACACACACACACACACACACACACACACACACACACACACACACACACACACACACACACACACACACCACTCTAAAAAATAACACACACATAAATAAAAATGTGAAGTTGTCCCTTTAATGAGAGGTATATTATGCAAAGGGCAGTTAAAGAACTCCTATTACAGTGGGGGAGCTTGTTATGTTAATTATAACCAGTGCTGCATTTATTCAGCTTCACAATTTTAGAACACATGAAGCAATAGGCTACAAATAGTAAATGTTTAACGGCAATTCGTGTCTTGTTTTTAACATCACAAGACTAAATGTCATTACATTTCATTATCAAACTCTCTGCATACAGACATGCTCATACACAAACACACTCACTAATATATATGCATGCATTCTTACACACACACACACACACACACACACACACACACACACACACACACACACACACACACACACACACACACACACACACACACACACACACACACACACTCGTAGACACATTCTTTTTCTCCACTTAAAGTGCCCCTTGGGTTTAAGAATGATATGCTTAAACTCCGGTCCCCGCGGCAGTGCAGGAACCATAGATTCTAACAGAGATGGGGCACAAGGTGCCTGCCAGGCAGTAGTTGTTGAGATGACATACTCCTTCTGTTGTTTACATAGCGCTTCTATGTGCTCTGAATAGATAGCCTCAAGCATATTCAATTTGTTGGAACACACACAAACATATAAACATACACTCACATGCTCACTCACACACACGCATATATTCTGAGCAATATACAGATATGCATACAGATCCATAAGCGTTTGGCAGATGTTAACCCATGAGCACCACACACAAAATGCTGAAAGATTTCAGCAAGTCAGTCAGCTTCTATGGAGGTGAATAAGAAGTCGATATTTCAGGCTGAGACCCTTCAGTAGGGCTCATGTTCATTTCAGCTCAATACAGATGGAGTCAGAGTCAGAGAGCATCAGACTTCATAGAAGTTCAGAGCTTTATTGTCATTGCTGAGGACAATGAACTGGCAGTGCTATTCCATTCAGTACAACACAGCGTACTGGTAATTAAATTACAAAAGGCACAATGATTAAATTTAAAATAATGTCTATTTAAAATGACATTTAAGTATTCAGAAGTTCCTGTTGATTATATCGTAGAACATAAGAACATAAGAAACGGGAGCAGGAGTAGGCCATCTGGACCAATAAGCCTGCTCCACCGTTCAATAAGATCATGGCAGATCTGACCATGGACTCATCTCCACCTACCAGCCGTTTCCCCATAACCCTTAATTCCCTTACTATGTAAAAATCTATCCAACCTTGTCTTAAATATATTTACTCCACTGCTCTTTCCTGATTTGGAGAGCATGAAGCTGGTGTGACTATGTGCAGAGTGGAGGGCCATGAGGTAAGAAAAGGAGCGTAGAGTGGAAAAGTCTAAACAGTTCAAGTCCAGTTAGAGATGAAAAGATCCAGAGTGGCAGAGGGCCAGGTTGGGGTGCCCAAAAAGAGGAGGAGGATTGAATAGAGGAGAAGAGGTCCTCAGTGGGGAGTGGGGAATGCTTGCTGAAGAAATGGGCTCGGACACGGAGGCAAGAGAAGGGCTCAGAATCAGGGTACGGCCCCTGCTGAGAACAAAACCTTCAGAAAGGGGTTTGGTGAAGGCATGGCAAGGCTGGGAGCTGAGATGGTAGAGATTAGGAGGGGTCAGAGGATTGAGGAGGGTTATGATGTTCAGCAAAAGTGGAGTGGGAGGAAGGTGGGGGTTCAGAGAAGTAAACATATCTCTGGCACAAGAAAATTCATGATAGAAATTAACAGATGGACACACAAACACACACACTCAAATTCACAGGGAAACACACACTCAAGTTCACACAGAAACATGCACGCACTCAAATTCACAGGAAACACACACATACACACTCAAATTCACAAGGAAACATACACACACACACACGCACACATACACACACAATCCCATACACATACTGTAATTACTTGTCAAATAGGCATTTTACCTTTATTGACACTAAGAACTAAAATCACGTACAGGTAAATAAGTATCCACTCAGCTAGTTAGTAAATGAGCTATTTCCTGGCACGGGAAAATACAATATTGTATTTCATTCTGTTCACATTTTATCATTTTTACATAGTAAATATTTCCCTCTGTTTCTGAAGCTTTGCTGGGATATTGCTCTCCTTGGCAGTGCCACAGACAGTTGAGCTGGTTCTCAGTCTCTCTCAAGGCAGATCACATGCCCACTGACAGGATTTCTTGCTCAGTCAAATGTGCCACCTCAGACTAAAAACAATGGGAGGAGATGTTAAGGGGTGGGAGGCTTTGGCAGTTGCGCCTCCTTAGACTAATAGCAATCTGAGGAGATGATAATGGGCAGAAGGCTTCGGCAGTTGTTTACGAAAGTAAAACTGCATTCCAGTTAGAGGATTCATTCATTCCTGATATTCCTCCTTCCTAGAACTTCAGAACTGTGGAAGTCCCCTTGTCATTGAAATGGCGTCATTGTTTTGTTGACTATCAGATTATGCTTTCTCTTCAATAGAAAGTTAACCCTTCAGCAGCAGGCCCTGTAGGCCCAGTGTCATTAGTCTTGACATAATGCACACCCATGTATTAACCCTCTACACAACTGATATGATATTTCTCCAAGCTGCCCTCTTGTCTTTGATGTGATATTGCTTTCTATGAATAGTGTAGCAGTTAGGGGAATCACTTTACACCAGTGATCACCGATTGGGATTTGATTCCTATCGCTGCCCATAAGGAATTTATCCGTCCTTCCTGGGACTGTGTGGGTTTTCTCCGGTTGTTCTGGCATCCGTCCACATTTGGAAGACATATGGTTAGGATTAATAAGTTGTGGGCCAGCTATGCTGGTGCCAGAAGCATGGCAAAACCTGTGGACTGCACCCCCTGCCACGGCACAGTCTTCGAACTGTGTTGGTCACTGACACATCTCATTGTATGTTTAGATGTTTTGATATACATGTGACAAATAAAGGGAATATTTAAAGATCTTTACCTTTACCATAATCACACCCGCTGACCATTGTTCAGCCATAATCCCAGTCATTTACTGCTTTCACTTAGTGAAATGGTGGAAGAAGCTGGAGGTGACAATGGCCCACTGCTTTTCCTGCATTCCTAACACAGCTGGGCACAGGTAAACGAGAATCATTTTTCGGCTCTAGTAAACAGGTCAGTTAGGAGAGAAACTGAGGCAGAAATAGGCACCTGGTCCTTTAAGTGTCATTAACCAATCCCCGAAGCCTCGGATTCTCTTGATGTCCACAAATCTGTTCATCTCAACCATGTAAACCACAATAGGCTTAATACCATGCCTCCATGAAAAGCATCCCCAACGATGATTCCTGATTTGGCTGTTTAATACGCCAGCTGAAGAATGAGTTTTTATCTCCTACTTTTGGAATCCTCAGCAAAGGGTAGAGTTGTGAAATCACAGAAGGTTAGATTGGACAGACTGAAACCATGGATATTTCTGTAAGCATACCATGAGCACGTCACACCAGTTAAATTTCCTGCCTGCCTCCTGTAAGGAGTTTGTACATTCTCTCCGTGACTGCATGGGTTTCCTCCGGGTGCTCCGGATTCCTCCCACAGTCCAAAGACGTTCTGGCTGGTAGGTTAATTGGTAAATTGTCTCGTGATTAGGCTAGGGTTAAATCCAGGAAATGCTGGGCAGCACAGCTCAAAGGGCCAGAAGGGCAATGCTGTATCTCAATAAGATAAAAATGAAACAAATGTAGGCAGCAATAGTTAAAGACAGCCTGGTGCTTTTGAAGAAGTTGCTCATCACACTTGCTGCGGGATTTGTTAGTTACAGTAATGGTGGAATCTACAGATTAGCAACACCATGACATCTTCGATCTCTTTTGCAGAAAAATGCATTTTTTAAAAATTCTAACTGTGCTTTTGCTTGCAAACACTGTGTTTAATTTATGTTTTTCTTCTGAGTGTTGCTTATATGATATTATGTACCTGCGATGCTGTGCAATAGGTTTTTCAATACATTTGTGCATATGTGAACTTGGGTTTATGACAATAAACTCAACGTTGACTTGGAACTGGTTATCAGGGGAGTGAATACTGTGGCATGTGGACTGCACAGGAGTCCTAAGGAAGTGGAGAGGAATAAGATGTATTCCATCCAATGGGCACCAGGGTATTGAACTGTGGGCAGCTAAGTGGATGGCAAACTTCGAGAAGTTGCAATTACTCATAGCTGCAGATTACTTACAACAAGTGAAGGGTTGACTTCCATTAAACACCCCAAACTCAGTAAACACCTGGATTAGCTTCTGTGTAAGCTCTTGCTGGTGACCAGTGGCTACATCCTTTAATGCTCTTTCTCAAGGAAATCTTGTGAGACTTAACAATGCTCTCTGTGTTTCAAAGCATTTTCGGCGTTTGCTACAATCTTACCTACAAGGCAGGAGGAACCCATTCATTCCAGGGCTTGCAAAGACTTACTAAGAACTTAATACGATTTGATGGCACAGAGAGTGTGAGGTCACATGTGTAAATCAGTGGCTTATGGTTAGTTTGGAAGAATACGCAGAGCTTTATTTGAGGCAACTTGCATTTTCCTAACCCTACACGTTATGCAATGCAAACTTGCCTGAAAGTTACTAAACAACTTAGCTCTGACCTTGAATGATTTGAAATAAGCCCAACTGCAGCTTTGAAACATAATTCTCTATGCAGAAAGGGTATTAGCAGCATATAGTTACTGCTATCAGCCTAAGCTGCGAAGGAAGCATAGTAAGGCCTCGACTCTTCATGTGTTTGCAAAGATTCAGTATGTTAGTGAGATAGTAATGGGGGACAAAGAAAAAGCAGATGAATTTAATAAGCACTTTGCTTTAGTCTTTACTGTGGAAGACATGAGCTGTATGCCAGAGGTCTGTGAGTGTCAAGGAGCAGGGGTGAGTGCCATTGCTATTACAAAGGAAAAAGTGCTAGGCAAACTCAAAGTTCTTCAGGTGGATAAGTCACCTGGACCAGATGAACTGCATCATAGAGTCTGGAAAGAGGTTGCTGAAGAGATAAAGGATTGGTCATTGATCTTTCAAGAATCACTTGATTCTAGCATGGAGCCAGAGGACTGGAACATTACAAATGGCACTCCACTCTTTAAGAAGGGAGGAAGACAAAATAAAGGAAATTATCGGCCAGTTAGCTTAACCTCAGTGGTTGGGAAAGCATTGGAGTCCATTATTAAGGATGAGGTTTTGGAATACTTGGAGACTAATGATAAGATAAATCAGAGTCATCACGGTTTCTGTAAAGGGAAATCTTGCCTGACAAATCTGCTGGAGTTCTTCGAAGGAGTAACAAACAGGGTGGACAAAGGAGAGGCAGTGGATGTCATTCACTTAGATTTTCAGAAGGCATTTGATGCACCATCAATAACTCTAGGAGACTGGAAGTGAACAATAGGCTTTTATTAACAGCGAAAAGGGAGCACGACATGTCGAAGACTGAGGGAGGAACAGTGCCCCATTTGCCTTTATACAGGGGTCTGTGGGAGGAGCCACGGGAGCAGTCAGCAGAGGGGCATGTCCAGACAGGTATACATAGTTTACCACAGTATTTGATAAGGCGCCCCACACAAGGCAGCTTAACAAGATAAAATCCTATGGCATTACAGGAAATATACTGGCATGGGTAGAGGAATGGCTGATAAGCAGGAGGCAGTGAGTGGGGGAATAAAGGGGGCCTTTTCTGGTTGGCTACCAGTGACTAATGGTGTTCCTCATGGGTCAGTATTGGGATTACTACTTTTCACATTGTTTGTCAATGACGGTTGAATTGATGGCTTTGTGGCAAAGTTTGCGGTTGATACCAAGATAGATGGAGGGGTTGGTAGTGCTGAGGAAGCAATGCGATTGCAGCAGGATTTAGACAAATAGGAAAAAATGTGCAAAAAAATGGCAGGTGGAACACAGTGTTGGGAAATGTATAATAATGCATTTTGGTAAAAGGAACAATAGTGTGGACTATTATCTAAATGGGGAGAAAATTCAAACATTAGAGAAGCAAAGGGACTTAAGAGTCCTCGAGCAAGACTCCCAGAAGGTTGATTTACATTTTGAGTCGGTAGTAAAGAAGGCAAATTCAATGCTGACATTTATTTCAAAGGGATTAGAATCTAAAAACAAGATAAGACACTAGTCAGGCTGCACTTGAAGTATTGTCAACAGTTTTGGGCCCCATATCTCAGAAAGGATGTGTTGTCATTGGAGAGAATCTAGTGGAGGTTCGTGAGGATAAGTCCAGGAATGAAGGGGTTAACATATGAGGAGTGTTTGGCAGCTTTGGGCCTGTACTCACCAGAATTTAGAAGAATGCGTGGGGATCTCATTGAAACCTACCAAATGTTGAAAGGACTAAATAAGGTGGATGTGGGGAGGATAGTCCCTCTGGTGGGGGTATCCAGAACTAAATGGCACAACCTCAAAACTGAGGGGTGATCTTTCAGAGCAGAAGCAAGGAGGAATTTTCTTTTAGCCAAAGAGTGTTGAATCTGTGGAATGCTCTGCCACAGACTACAGTTGAGGCCAATTCTGTGGGTATATTTAAAGCGGAAGTTGATGGATTCTTGTTTGGTCGGGGCATCAAGGTGAGAGGGCAGGTGTATGGGTTTGAATGGGATCCGGGGTCAGCAATGATGAAATAGTAAAGTGGACTTGATGGGCCAAAGGGCCTAATTCTGCTCTTATGTCTTATGGAAGAAAGTACAGGAGACTCAGGACTCACATCATCAAGTGCAGGAGCAGTTATTATCTCTCTCTTCTCACCGCTGCCATCAGGAAGAAGCTACAGGAAACTCAGGACTCGTTCCACCAGGTTCAGGAACTGTTACCACCCTTCAACCATCGGGCTCTTGAACCAGAGGGGATAACTTCATTGAAATGTTCCCACAACCTATGGAGTCACCCTCAAGGACTCTTCGTCTCATGTACTTGATATTTATTCCTTGCTTACTTACTTATTCGTTTATTTATCTATTTGTTCTTTATCTTTCTCTCTTTTTTATTTGCACAGTGGCTGTCTGCCCTGGTGGTGCGGTCCTTCATTGATTCTATTATGGAAATTGAGTTTATTGAGTATGCCCACAAGAAAACAATTCTCAGGGTCGCATATGGTGACATATATGTACTTTGATAATAAATCTACTTTGAATATTGAACGGAAGAGGATACATTACTGATGAGCAATTACAAGATAGAAACTGGCAAATGTTGACTATCAAGTGATAGACTGGAACATGAAGTTTTCATCTGCACAACTTCCTCAGAGGAAGTCCTTTAATGACTCATTTAACTTGGAGGGTAATTTTATCTCTCCCATTTTTGATCTAACTGAATTTCATACGTTTCTTCTTCCAACTTCTCTGAATTTCAGACTTATTTGTGTTGGTCAGATGCCTTCATCCTAGTTTTCTAAGCATTATCCAGACTGCTCCGCATGAATTTTAAATGCCGTTCCATATTCAATATTCACTATTCTGCATTCAGGATTGTTTAATGTCACTTCCAGTACACAAGTATAAAAGAGGACAAAATAATTGTTACGCTGTATCTGATGCAACCCAAAATATGTATAAGATAGAGAACATAATAATTTAAAAAATCACAATAAATATAAATACATAAGATAGTTTATGTAGGCCTAGAAATTGATGTTAGGCATAAGAGTGTCTGTATGTAGGGTGACTCAGACACGGAAATCATGAAGTAGTGGTGGTGGGGGGTGTGAAAGGTTGAGTTCATAGGTGGAGGTGTTGATCAGCCTTCCTGCATCGGGAAAGTATTTGTTTTTGAGTCAGGTGGTCCTGGCCTAGATGCTACATAGCCTCCTCCCAGATGGGAGTGGAACCAACAGTCCGTGAGCAGGGTGGGTGGGATCCTTCATGATATTACTGGCCCTTTTCCGGCACCTTTCTATATGTATGTCCTTGATAGCAGGTAGGCTGGTGCTGGTGATGCGTTGGACAGTTTTGACTGCCTGTTATAGAGCCTTCCCATACTGTTGGAGATTCTAATGATAATAAATTCCTTCAGCGGAACTGTCTCAACTCAAGTCAAGCAAATGCAAACTCTAATCTCCCGATGAAAGCGTACCATAATCCAAACAAAATTTGTCAGCATTACACCGCTTTAAGGTATGACAAGGACCCACCTCTACGTGGACTTGGAACTTAAGAATGATCTGAAAGACAATCATTATCAAAGATGGGACTTGTTTTGATATGGTGCTGTTGGCAATCCTGGGTAATCCCAAAGTACAATACAAACTATCTATTGCAGAGTAATCACAGTAGCAAATATGGGAGCATGGAAAGAAATCCCAGAGTGATGTGTTAAGAAAATTTCTTTTTAACTCTGTCTTGAATGGTTAACCCTTTATTTTGAGATGAATGATACCTGTTCCACCTTTATCAGCTGGTGGAAACACCTAGAAGCCACTTATGAATTTTGTACATTTCAGTAAGATCACCGCACAGTCTTCTGAACTGAAGGGGTTAAAGGCCCATGTATGCTTAAGCTCTCATATGAAAAACACACTATCTTAAAAATCAATCTGATGAACTTTTGCTGCACTCCTTCTCTGACTAGTACAGATACCAAATTGTACATTATAAATCTTACACTTCATCCCAGTGAATGACAATTTGCTAGTGGCAATAAACTCCTACACAACATGATTCGCTGCTGAAGTTCTCACTCGTGACTTTGCTAGATTCACTGAGATTCTGTAAACTAAAATCCTCCATAACTCTCCTAGCTGCACCCTTATTTGAACTGATCCCATCCTTCAACTCTTGAAGCTGGCTCTAGCCTGACAAGAGGGACTTTGAAATTCTCTTTTTTGTTTACAAGTCATTACATGCTCTGTCTCCTCACTGTCTCTGTAATCTCCGTTATCTCTCGGCTCCTCTTCCTCTGCCCTTTCGCTCATTCCTGATTCACATCAATCTACCAATGATGGCCAGACTTTAACAACAAGATGCTAAATCCTGGAGCTCTCTTCCTGAACTTCTCCACCTCTTCCTGCCCTGAACACTCCCTGAAACTCCACCCCAGTGACTTTATGAGGTTATCTGTGCCCTGATGGGCTGCACTCTCATTACTCAGACAAGCCCCATCCCAAAGGCTTGAGCATAAACGCTGACTGAAACACCAGGGAAGTGCTGCACCATTACATATCGCGCCCTTAGGGTAAGCTGTTAAACACTATGTTCAAGGCCAGAAAAAACTAACTTCAAAATAGAAATTAATCTGTTGCATTTAATATAATATTAGGAGAGTATAAAATACCTTTGTTCACTGCAAGGAAAAAGTAGGACTTCAGTGATATAAAATGCAAACACTCTTGAGCTCATTAGAAGTTGCAACCAGCTGCCTTACAAAAAAATACACACACGGCACCCGGGAAAGGTCAGTCTGTCTGAGAATTTGTTGCTTCAGTATCGATTAATAAAAGGCCAATTTCTCTTCAAATATCAGTGAAGGATAAGTCTGCTGATCTTGCAGCAGCTGGCTTGGTAACGTGCCCACTCTGAGGAGAGTACGGGGCAGAGACGTCTACAAGGCGTACAGCAGTGCCACGGTCGCACACAGTCACTGCCAAGCGCCAACTGCTCAGTGATGCTCGGGCATATTTCTCCCCCCCTTTCTCTCCTGCTATTGAGTTGAAAGTTACTAATAACCACAAAGATATGTGGGAATTATCTAGCATTTAAAATGGAACCTAACAGCAGCCTTTTGCATGAGGAGGTGAACTGTGGTCCATTCAACTGGATCATAGTGTCATAGAGCACTACTGCACTGGATGTAAAACATTTCAAGCCAGCAAGTACAGAATAACGCCACTAATTAAAAGGAAGAGACTGAGAAAATGGAAATCACAGACCATTTAGCCTTTTATGAATGGTGGGGAAAATCCTACAATCAGTTATTAAGGAAGTGGTAAAGAGGAACAGTAGAGTCAACATGGATGTATGAAAGGGAAATTATGCTTCACTAAATTGGTTGAGTTTTATTTTAGCAATTAGTAGAATAAATAAAAGAGAAGCAGTGGATGAAGTGTGCTTCAACTTTAATAACCTTTTGTATGACATTTTATTGAACTAAAGTAGACCACATTGGTTTGGGATAATATACTTATAGGGACTGAGATCGGGGTAATGCACAGATAGGAAAAAAGAGACATAGAGACTACAGAACAGAAACAGCCCTTGCGTCCCATCTAGTCCATTGTAATCTATTTATGTGCCTTGTCCCACTCACCTGCACCAAGACCATAGCCCTCCATACCCCTCCCATCTGTGTATCTATCTAAATTTCTCTTAAATGTTGAAATTGAATCTGTGGCCACCACTTCCACTGACAGCTCATTCTCACCGCCCTCTGAGTGTAGAAATTCCCCCTTATGTTCCCCTTAAACATTTCACCTCTCACCCCTTACACATGACCTTCAGTTCTAGCATCCCCCAACCTCAAAAGAAAATGCCTGCTTGCATTTACCCTCATAATTTTGTATATCTCTATCAAATTTCCCCTCTTTCTCCTATACTCTAGGGAATATAGTCCTAATCTATTCAGCCTTTCCTGATTATTCAGGCCATCATGTCCCGGCAACATTTTTGAAAATTTTCTCTGCACTCTTTCAATCTTAGTGACATCTGCAGGTAGGTGCCCAAAACTGTATACAATACTTCAGAATAGGCCTTACCAACATCTTATACAACTTCAACATAACATCCCAACTCCTGTACTCAGTACTTTGATTCATGAATGACAATATGCCAAAAGCTTTCTTTATGACCCTATCTATCTCAACAGAGATTGGATCTATATTCCCAGATCCCTCTGTTCTACCACACTCCTCAGTGCCCTACTTTGTAAGTCCTACCCTGGTTTGTCCTCCCAAAGTGCAACACCTCAAACTTATCTTTATTAAATTCTATCTGCCATTTTTCATCTGTTTCCAGCTGGTCCAGCAAACTTTGATAATCTTCCTCATTGTCCACCATATCCCCAAGCTTGATGTCATCCATAAATTTGCTGATCCAGTTTACCACATTACTATCCAGATTATTGATAGAGATGATAAACAACAACAGAGTCAGCACTGATCTCTGTGGCACACCACCAGTCACATGCCTCCAGTCAGAGAGGCAACCATCTATTATTCTTTGGCTTCTCCTGTGAAGATAATGTCTTATCCAATTTACTACCTCATTTAAATCCCAAGCAACTGAACCTTCCTGACCAATCTCCCATGCGGGACTGGTCAAAGGCATTCCTAAAGTCCATGTAGTTAACATCCACCGCCCTGCTTGCATCAACTTCCTCGAAAAACTCTATAAGATTAGTTAGACACGACTTACCATGCACAAAGCCATGTTGACAATCCTTAGCCAGTCCATATCTATCCAAATACTTTTATATCTGATCCCTTAGAATACCTTCCAATAATTTACCCTCTGTCGATGTCAGGCTCAGCAGCCTATCATTTCCTGGCTTATTCTTAGAGCCTTTCTTAAACAACGGAACAACTTTAGCTGTGCTCCAATCCTCAGGCACCTCACTTGTGGCTAAGGAAGTTTTAAATTATCTTTGCAAAGGTCTCTGCAATTTCTGCATTGGCCTTCCATGGGGTCAAAGGAACACCTTGTCAGGCCCAGGGGACAAATCTGTCTCAAGACAGCAAACACTTTCTCTAATCTGTATAAGGTCCATGACTTCAGCGCTGCTTCGCTTCACTTCTATGGATATTGTGTCCATCTTCTGAGCAAATATAGATGCAAAAATAATTTATTTAACATCTCTCCCATTTCTTTCAGCTCCACACATGGATTTCCACTCTGATCTTCCAGAGGGCCAGTTTTGTTTCTTACTATCCTTTTGCTCTTAATATATCTGTAGAAGCTTTTAGGATTCTCTTTCACCTTGTCTGCTAGGGAATCCTCATGTCTTCTTTTAGACCTCCTGATTTCCTTTTTAATTGTTCCCTTGAATTTCCTGTACTGCTCAAGTAGAGGTAGAGTTAAGATGGCCCCAGTTGGCTGCGTCTTCAAGCTCATCTGTGGAAACAGCTTAAGTTCCTCTCTTTAATCCCTCCCTTTTCCTTTTCAAGTGGCTGGAATTCTACCGAGGTCCCTGATCTGCGAACGGCACTCAAAACTGTGGTTTTTCACGATGGATGAGTTCCTGCTGCTGAAGTTCACCAGCAGGCGGGTTTCCGACAGTCTCCAGGTACAGCTTACAAGATGGCGCCTCTGGGGGCTCTGCGGATGATCAATTCCAGGCCAGTGCTGCCGAGAGGCATTGCGGGAGAAGGGATTTCAGGATTTTGCTGTGGCGGAGTTCTCTGTAGTCGAGCAATCACACCGTCTTTCGCTTTCTCTCGATGGTGAGGGGAGTTTGCTGCCAATTCTCAAGTTGGAGAATCTCGGAATTAATAGCCACACAGCAGACTGTAACACCATCACAGTGACTGTTAGCCTCCTCTTTTGCTGTGAAATGGGTGACATCTCCCTGTCCCTTGTTAGTGAGAGAGAGAGAAAACCTGTGGCATCTCAGATTGTCGGGTAAACAATAGTTTTTGTTGACAGCAGATCATGGTCTCTCTTTGGGGGCTTTTCTGTTGCTGGGTGGGTGGTGGTGTTACGTAACCCCGTAACCAGGTAACTTACCAGCAAAGATAGCGGGATCAGCTGAGTCGGATGCTACTATTTTCAAACGTTTTATTTAAAAAGGGGCACAAGCGTATGGTTAATACAAAACATTCAGATTATATACATTGTCAAAACTCAATCTAAAACACCGGTGTAACAATAATCAATCAGAAATAAGCTCTATAGTTGTCTAGGGGTAATACTGAGTCCAATTGAAATATAAAGAGTCACTCAGAAGTTTGCAGGCTTTTCCCTTTTGGGAACTGCTGGGGTTTTCACGTTGTAGAGAGAGAGAGATGATTTAGAAAAGATAAACACTTGCCCGTTGTCTTTACAGAGCAAATCCTTGGAATCAGGGGAGTAGGCTTCCCTGTTGTTATTTAAAAGCAGTCTTCCATTGGTTCTAGCCACAGATTCAACATTTGGAATCTAACGCACGTGGCTTCCTTCAAAATGGCTTCCCGCTCCCACGGGAATCGGTACCGTGCTTCCTTGGTGTCTCCTTGGTGCGTCTGAGGGTTTCCCCCCCTCAGACCCTCCTTTATACTTCTTCACGGGATCGCAGGTGTCAATCAAGGTTGCAGGTAATGCGATCTCTCTCTCAATCAGCCCACTTTGCCCGAGGGCTTTTCACGTGGTCTCCATGAGACAATAGTCAATGTCGCCTTTATTCTGCTTCTTGGGGGAACGTGGTCTTCCGCACGTCCCTCTCTCTCCCATTTTCCTGTGTCTATTCAGCACGTCTCTTTCTCTCTTGGGTCAGTTGACTCCCCCTCGACTAGGGCTCCTGCGATTCTCACAAAGGAGGGGGCCGAGGGCATAACAGTGGGCACTGACGTATTTTTGCTGAAACAGGCAGTTGTGAGGGGGGAGATTGTTGCATTGATGCTTGTTGCTGCTTGCACAGGGGAGGGGGAGAGGGGGCTTTGGGGTTCTAACATTTTTCTGTCATTCATTCTTTAGGGATTCTTCTGTTTGTCATGGATGTCTGCGAAGGCAAGTATTTCAGGTTGTGTACTGTACACATCCTCTGATAATAAACCAAATCATTTAAAGTACCTTATTTGCTCCCTCCTGCCTAAACCTGGATGTATCTCCTTTTGTTTTCCTTAACAAGGGCCTCAATATCTCTCGAAAAACAAGGTTCCCTCAACCTGTTAGCCTTGTCTTTTATTCTGACAGGAACATGCAGGTTCCATACTCACAAAATTTCACTTTTGAAGGCTTCCTTCTTACCAAGTATATCTTTGCCGGAAAACAAACTGCCCCAATCCACACTTGTCAGATCCTTTCTGACACTATCAAAATTGGCCTTGTTCTAATTTGAATCTCAACCAGACCTATCGCTTTCTATAATTACCTTGAAATTAATGGCATTATAATCACTAGATGTATAGTGTTCCTCTACACAAACCTCAGTCATTTGTCCCTAATAGGAGATTCCCTAATAGGAGATCTAGTATCACACTCTCTCTGTCCTGTCTGAGCATGCCGTGAAAATTTCCCTGAGTATCAGTGATTTGGGTGAGCAGATCAAGTGTAATAATCCAAGTCTTTTGATGAAATGAGGCAAGGTGGCAATGTGTTATAGAGTCATGGAGCCCAGAAACAGACCCTACAATATAAGTCTACCATGCAGACCAAGGTGTCTTCCTAAGCAAGTCTGGCCCATATCACTCTGAACCTTTTCTATCCATGTACCAGTCCAACTAGCTTTTAAATGTTATTGTATTAATTTTGTTACTCTCTCTGGCACCGTGTTGAAAGCATGCTTTTTTAAAATCTTTCCCATCTACACATTCCCCTTTCCAGGGAAAAAGACTGCGACCATCCAACTTATCTATGTCCCTCATAGTTTTATACACCTTTATAAGGTTTATAAAGCTCAGCATCCTTCAACCAATGGAAAACAGACCCACCTATTGAGTCTCTCTTCATAACCCAAACTCTCCAGTCCTGGCAACGTCCTTGTAAATCTATTTTACAAGACGGAGGAGGTGTTTACTACACACCCAAATTACAGTCAGGGTGACCCACAAACACACAAGCAAATAACTGTCACAAACAAGAGAAAATCTACAGATGCTGGAAAACCGAGCAACACACGTAAAATGCCTGAGGAACTCAGCAGGGCAGGCAGTGTCTATGGAAAAGAGTATAGTCGACGTTTTGGACCGAAACCCTCAAGCAGGATCTTTCTCCCAAAGGGTTTCGGCCCAAAATGTTGACTATACTCTTCAAAATGAAATTTTGAGTGTACAGAGATTGTATGTTCCTGTTAGAATAAAAGGCAAGGATAACAGGTTTCTTAGAGATATAGACAGCCTGGTTAAGAAAAAGAAGATGGTGTATAGCAGATACAGGCAGAAAGGAACAAATGAGGTACTTGAGGAGTGTCAGAAACGCAAGAGAACGTGTAAACAGGTAATTAGGAAGGCTAAAAGAAGACATGAGGTTACAGATAGCAGAAAAGGTGAAGGAGAATCCCAAGAGCTCTACAAACATATAAAACGCTAAAAGATAGCAGGGGGCAAAATTGATCCTGTGGAAGATCAGAGTGGTTATCTATGCATGGAGCCATAAGAGATGGAGAAGATATTAAATAAAATTTCTGTATCTGTATTTACTTGGGATATGGACACAGAGTCTAGAGAACTGAGGCAAAGCAACAGTGCGGTCATGGACAATATACAGATTACAGAGGAGGAGTTGTTTGCTGTCTTGAGGAAGATTAGTGTTAATAACTCATCAGGGCCTGACAAGGTGTTTCTTTGGATTGTGTGGGAGGCCAGTGCAGAAATTGCAAAGGCCCTAGCTGAGATTGTTAAAACATCCTTAGTCACAAGTGAGGTGCTGGAGGATTGGAAGATAGCTAATGCTGTTCTGTTGTTTAAGAAAATCTCTAAGAATAAGACATTAAATTATAGGCTGGTGAGCCTGACATCAGTAGTGGATGAGTTATTGGAAGGTAGTCTAAGAGTCGTGTAAGTATTGAATAGACAGAGACTGATTAGAGATAGTCAACATGGCATTATGCACAGTAGGTTGTGTTTAATCAGTCTTAGAGGTTTTTGAGGATGTTACAAGGAAATCTGATGATTGCAAAACAGTGGATGTTGTCTACATGGACTTCAACAAGAGTTCTGACAAGGTCCAACATGGGATTATAATCAAGAAGGTTCAGTTGCTTGGCATTCAAGATAAGGTAGTATATATTGGATTTGTGGGAGAAACCAGCCCGTGGTAGAAGATGGTTGTCTCTCTGACTGGAGTGGAGTGCCACAGGGTTCAGTGCTGGGTCTGTTGTTGTTTGTTATCAATATCAATGATCTGGGTGATAATGTGGTAATTGGCGGTGTAGTGGACAATGATAAAGACAATCAAAGTTTGCATTGAGATCTGGACCATCTGGAAAAATGGGCTTAAAATGGCAGATGGAATTTAATGCAGACAAGTATGAGGTGTTGCTCTTTAAAAGGGCAAACAATAGCAGGATCTACATGGTGAGCTGCAGGGCATTGAGAACAAAGGGATCTGGGAAGACAGGTCCATAGCTCCTTGAAAGCGGTGTTATAGATTGGTAAGGTTGTAAAGAAAGCTTTGGGCAAATTGGTCTTCATAAATAAAATTATTGAGTGCAGGAGTTGGGGTGTTATCTTTAAGTTGTACATGATGGTGGTGAGGCAGAATCTGGAGTATTGTGCAGTTCTGGTCACCTACCTACAAGAAATCCTTCAATTTGATTGGAAGAGTACAGAGGAAATCTACAAGGATATTGCCAAGACATGAGGATCTGAGTTATAAGGAAAGGTTGAATAAGTTAGGACTTCATTCCCTAGAGTGTAGAATTGATGCAGGTATACAAAATGATGAGATTAGGTAAATGTAAGCAGACCGTTTGCACTGAGGTTGGGTAAGGCTACAACTAGAAGTTATGTGTTAAGGTGAAAAGGTTAAGGGGAATTCAAAGGGGAACTTCACTCAGTGGGTGGTGAGAGTGTGGAACGAGCTGCCTGCAGAAGTGGTAGATGCAGGTTCAATTTCAACATTTAAGAGAAATTTGGACAGGTGCAAGGATGAGAGGGGTGTGGAAGTTCCAGGTGCACATCGGTGGGAGTGGGCAGATTAATGTTTCGTAACAGACTAGATAGACCAAAGGACCTGCTTTTATATGATAATGTCCTATGACTCTATGCCTCAAACTCAGTAACTGTGGGCCCATAGCATGTTCTTATGTGGTGTTGGTTGTTAACGCAAATTGCACTTTTCACTGTATGTTTTGATGTACGCAAATAAATGTATCTGAATCGGAACCTGAATGTGTGAAGAATACACACTTTGCCTATTCCTAACACAGTGGTGTCTGGTTTGAAGCACAATGTACTCTTTAACTTTTTATCCAGGGTCCTGGCTAATAAGCAACCCAAGATCAAAATGATGGAGAATGAGCCACCATTCATCCCATTGTTTGGCACATAGGGTCATTGAAAAGTACAGCACAGAACAGGCTCTTTGGCCCATCTAGTCCCACCAAAACCATTTAAACTGCCTTCTCCCATCAACCTGCACCGGGACCATAGCTCTCCATACCCCTACCATCCATGTACCTATCCAAACTTCACTTAAACGTCTGTGCTGTGGATTAACTATTCACTAGTGTTCAAATTTAATTCACATCTTGTCATATTTCAGCACATGTACTCTAAGTATCACTTTCTTATAGTGGTTGTAAAATAAGTTGATAGCTCGTGGCTCTACTCTAGCTGGAGTATTTCTCTGAAATCTTTTCATGGAAAGCAATTGAAATTAATGTAATAAATTGTCTTGCAGAGGATGGTGGGTTGCCATTATGCCAGATCAACAAATCTCTCTCCAGCTGAATTAGCACAACGGTACTGAGGAGCAAATCTGGCAGAATGCGTCATTCTAATCACAGGTTTACTACTGACTGTTGTTTATGGCACAGGGTCCTTTTCTCAGCACATGTGGTAATACCAATCATAAGTAATATTTAGCAGATTGTTTTCATTCCTTATTCCAAGAATACATTAAACTTTCAAACAGAAAAAAAATTATTTTCCCTTAATGGCTACTGAACATTGGCTACCCCTCTGCTGCTCAGTGGAGAGTCTCCCTGAGGACAATAGAAAGAAGGCGAACTTGAAGAGGAGTACAGATTCTATTTCATTCCAAAGCACTTCACAGTCAATGAAGTGTGGACACTATCGCAATGTAGAGAAAGTTGCATTGACTTTACGCACATCAAGATGCCACAAAAACTTACATTACCATGAACAGACAATCTTTAATTTTGAGAAATAGCTATTGGCGAAATACTGGGATAATTCCACTTAATAGTGGTTTTACTTTGATGAACCAAGCAAAACAAAAATCCTCCAGCAGTCCAGCATTCCTTCAGCATCTTACTGAAGTGTCAGTATAAACTTTTGCTGAAATCTCTCATGAGTGTCCTGTACAACCACACATGACCTGCTAACTTTTATACTCAATGACCTGAATTATGAAGGCCAGCATGCCAAAAAGCCTTCTTCCCCACCCTGTCTAACTTGAGTTCACTTTCAGAGCAACTTCCGGTAAGATGACAGCACGCTTAGTCGTAGCGGCCTCTTGAATTAAATCTTACTTCTCTAGTTCTTGATTCCCCACCCTTAGAAAAAGACTAAGTACCTTCACCCTATCTATATTCCTCACGACTTTATACATTTCTATAAGATCATTTCTCTGTCTCCTATTCTGCAAAGAAAACCTAACCTATCCAATCTCTCTCAGTCTAGTAAAATCCTTGTAAATCTTTTCTGAACTCTTTCTAGTTTAATTAGCAGAGTGAACAAAACTGAATACCATACTCCAAGTACGGCCTCATGAGTGCCACATACGATCTGCCAACTTTTACGTTTAATGACCTGACTTATGAAGGCCAAAAGTCTTCTTCTCCAACCTGTCTAACTGTGAGTTCACTTTCAGGGCACTGTGGTGAACTACATATACCTGTCTGGACTGCTCCTGTGGTTCCTCCCACAGACCCCTGTATAAAGGCGATTGAGGCCTGAGCCTGGCCTCATTCTCCAGGATGTAGTGTTGTTCATTCTTCCAGTCAATAAAAGCCGATATCTCGTTTCTTACATCTCAGAGTGAGTTATTGATGGTGCATCAGGCACATTCTATTTAGGCCAGTCCAATGATTCATTCAAATGTTTGTCCTAAATGTTTTATGCTGTGATCACAAAACCCTTATGGTATTCTGGTAACACAGAATACTATAAGTCTGGTTCATTAGTTCATTGGTGATACTGATAGCAGAGGGGTTGTGTGGCCTTGGGTTATTGCACGATTGTTGCAAGGCCTTGCCTGATGCAGCCACCCAGGGAAGAGCCCCCCGAGGCAGTGTGGGAGCATACGGAAGCATTATAGATGTGCTTGAATCCGTGCTGGGTTGGGATTGGCCCCTACAGGCCAACTCTCCTGACGGTGCTGCTCTCCAGCATTCGCACTCTGGAAGACAAGATCAGATTTCCTTCTGCAGCTGACCCAGCACGAGATGAGGAACTGCTTCATGTTTGTTCTTGCAGAAACATGGCTCCAGGACAACATCCCATGCACCATCAATTTTCAAGCCACACCACTCAGGGACGTGCGAAAATTATTTTGTGAGTGCCCGTGGTGGATCATAACTATCTGTGCTGTGTGTGACTGTATGTACTATGTTCTGCACCTTGGCCCCAGAGGAACGATATTCTGTTTAGCTGTATACATGTGTATGGTGGAATGGCAATAAATTTGAGCTTGAATCACATACTTCTACTCTGAGGTCCCTCTAATCTACAACACTCTCCAGCACACTGCTAGAAATACCCCAGAGCCCTTACTTTTCTTCTTCACTCTCCCACTGAGTAGAAAATACAAACCTGAAAGCACGTACCATTGAGGCACAATGACTGTTTCTACCCCACTGCTATCAGACTACTAAATGGTTCCTTAGTACAATAAGATAGACGCTTGCCCTCACAATAGACCTCATTATGATCTTGCGGTTTTTCTGCTTGCCAGCACCACACTTTCTCTGAGGCTGTTACACTTCATTCTGCATTTTTATTGTTTTACCTTGTTCTACCTCAATGCATTATGCATTTGATCAGTACGAACAGTATGCAAGACAAGCTTTACACTGCATCTCAGTACATGTGGCAATAAACCAATTCTAATTCCAATTCCTTAACAATTAATTCTAACATTTTGCCTGCTACTGATGTTAAGCGAACAGATCTGTAGTTTCCTGCTTTCTTAAATTATGGGATTACATCTGTGAATTGGTTCCAGGTTCCATCAAATTTTTGTAGATGACAGTATATCAACTGCTTCTTTCAAATTCTAGAGGTGCACTTCACCTAGTCCTGAGGATTTACTGACTTCCAGTCCCATTAATTTCTCCATTGCTGGTTTCTTACTGATTCTAATTACTCTCAGCTCCTCATTCACTCTGGTCCTGTTCTACAAATATTCAGAAAGGTTTCTTATAAATTCTTGTATGAATTCAGACACAAATTCCTAATCAAGCCAAGTCAAGTCACGTTTATTGTCATTCAACCATGTACATGTATATAACTTATATAACCATATAATGTATATAGAACAAAATGTTTCTTCGAACTAGGGTATAAAGCACAGTAGTACACATAACACACAATAACTTATGAAGCTAAGGGTAAAATCTACATTTGAATCACATGTAAATAACAAACTAAAGTGCATTAATATTAAATATTGTAAGGTACGGAACAGATTAACTGGTGACACTTCGAAAAAGATGTGGCCCGGAGTTCAGAAGCCTAGTGGCCTGGGAGAAGAAACTGTTTCTTATCCTGACCATTCTTGTTTTTATGCTCCACTGCTCCCATACCAGATGGAGATGCAACTTATCAGGATGCTAATAGTTTTTCTGCGAACCGCAGCGAGGATGGGGGTGGGAGCCTTGCTTGCCTCAGTCTTCTTGTTGTTGTGCCTTCTTGTTCAGAGAGGTGATATTAAAGGATCATTTGAGGTCATCCATGATGTGAACTCCCAGGAACTTGGTGCACTTAACTCTCCCTACAAAGGAGCCATGTATTCTCAGAGGGGAATAGTTCGTCTGGAGCTTCCTGAAGTCCACAATGATTTTCTGGTCTTCTCCACGTTCAGGCTTAGGTTGATCTTTTCACACCAATCCACCAGTCACTCCACTTCCTCTGTATACTCCATCTCATCATCGTTCTTGATAAGACCAACAACTGTTGTGTCATCCGCAAACTCGATGAGACGGTTTGAGCTGGATCCTGTGACACAATCATGTGTCAGCAGTGTGAACAGCAGCGGGCTGAGCTCACAGCCTTGGGGGGCACCAATGCTCGACGCAATGGGATGAGAGACGTGCTGCCCACGTGGGCTGACTGTGGCCTTTCTGTTCAAAAGTCCAGGATCCAGTTACAGAGGGAGGGGTGTTAAGACCCAGCGAGGACAGTTTCCCCACTAGTGTCTGGGGTATGAAGGTGTTGAAGGTGAACTGAAGTCTATAAACAACAGTCTGGTATATGTGAGCCCCTCAGAGTGGAGGGCAGAGGCTTCTGCATCATCAGTGGATCAACCTGAGTGATAGGCATTAGCCGGGAGAGGGGCTGTAATGCACTCCATGACCAGCCATTCAAAGCAGTTCATAATGGTGAACGTTAATGCCACCGGACAATGGACATTTAGGCAGGTTACTGTCAACTTCTTTGGTGCTGGAGTGATGGTTGCTGCCTTGAAAACCGAGGGGATAGTGGAAGGTTGCAGAGAGATGCAGAATATAGCCATCAGCTGGGCGGAACAGTCTTTCAAAACCTGACCTGGTATATTATCCAGCCCTGCAGCTTTGCGTGGGTTGACTCAGGCCAATGTCTTCCTCACCTCAGCTTCAGCCAGTGGTGTGTCTCTCCTCTAAGGAGAGGGGTGCCTTCCTCACCAGCATTTTGTTCTGCACATCAAACCAAGCGTAGAAGACATTCTGCCTCTCAGGGAGTGAAGCATCCTGGTGCAGGGTAGCCTTGTTGTCTGTAATCTGAATTCCCTGCAACAAGCGCCTCGTGTCTCTGGTATCGCAGAAGTGGCTGTAAATGCTCTGAGAATGTTCCCAGTTCACATTCCTGATGGAGCAGGAGAGCACAGTTCTTGCTTCCCCCAATCTAAAGGCAACACCGCGTTCCCTCAGCCTGGCATGGAACTCCACAGTAAGCCCATGGCTTCTGATTTGCCCTCACCTGGCTGTAATTCATGATGGTAACATCCTCAGTAGACTTCCGTATGTAGCTGGTCACAGAATCTCACTTTTTCCTTGATGTTAATGCAGTTGCCATAGGTAGCAGCCTCCCTGAACATTCTTGAGTTTGCATTATCAAAGCAGTCCTGCACTGCAGAACTATCAGAGCAATTTCTCTTGAAGGACAATGGGAAAATTACAGAGAATCGATGGTGTATCAGTCCTTTGGCTGAGAGGAAGGAAACGTAGAGCATAGAATGTGGAAGACTACAGTACAGTGCACAATGTTGTGCCTACCTTTTAACTTACAAAAAGATCAATTTACACTTCTCTCCAATAGTCCTCCACCTATCTACCATCCATGTGCCTCTCGCTGAAATGTCCCTAATGTACCAACTTCTACCACCATACATGGCAACATGTTTCATGTGCCCACCATTGTCACCATCAGTATCATCATTATGTGCTGTGTCTTATGACGTGGGTGATCATGGTTCCATGACCATGATTGTTCTTGGCAAATTCTACAGAAGTGGTTTGCCATTTGCCTTCTTCTGAGCAGTGTCTTTACCAGGCAGGTGACCCCAGCCATGATCAAAGCTCTTCAGGGATTATCTGCTTGGTGTCAGTGTTGCATAACCAGGACTTGTGATGTGCACCAGCTGCTCATCCGACCATCCGCCACCTGCTCCCGTGGCTTCCTGTGACCCTGACCAGAGGGTTAAGCAGATGCTACACTTTGACCAAAGATGACCTGTAGACCTCTTGCTAGAGATGTACCCCCACCCCGCCACCCATATGCACCACCGCTCTGTATAAAAAAAATTCCCCTTAAACTTCCTGCAATCATCTTAAAAGTATCGCCTCTCATATTAGCCATTTCTGCTAAACATGTATTGTATAATGAACAAATAGCAGCCAACAAACTGTAAAGAGCATTAATGCCCAATTACAAACCAAACCCTCAAGATGCTGAAGATGCTTCAGGTGAAGCATGGATGACCCAAAATGTTATTCTTATTTCTCTCTCCATAAATACTGCCTGACCCGCTGAGTATTTCTCTTTTGTTTTCAGTTATCTAATACCAGTCAAATGATGGATAAGACAGTATGAAAGTCTCATTTACAGCTGCAAACATCTGGTATTATATACCCATCAAAGATCCAATGATCTGCCTTAAACATCCACTGCAGCACATAAAATAATTTGTTGCCGGTACCAAAAGTCCAAACATCAAACAGACAGTAGCAAGCATTCCTCAGTCAGCAAGTTGTAAATGTTGAACCTGTGTCAAACACCTGGTCGTCATTACAGCAACAAATATATCCAGTTTACACAATGACCATTGCACTCAACGTCAGTAAGACCAAAGAACTGATTCTGCACTTCAGAAAGGGTAAGCGAAGGAACCCACACCAAACCTCATCGAGGGACTAGAAGTAGAGAGAGTGAGCAATTTCAAGTTCCTGGGTGTCAGTATTGCTGAGGATCTATCCTGGTCCCAACATATCGATGCAGCTACAAAGGCATGACTATATCTCATTTAGAGTTTGTATGTTACCAAAGGCACTCACAAATCTCTACAGATGTACTGTGGAGAGCATTTCAACTGGCTGCAATAATGGTATGGGGCGGGTGTCTGCCGCACAGAATTGAAATAAGATGGCAGGAAGTTGTGAACTTAGTCAGCTCAATCATGGGCTCTAGCCTCTGTAGTATCCAGGATATCTCTAAGGAACAATGCCTCAAAAAGTTGGCATTCTTCATTAAGGACCTCCATCACCCAGGACATGCCCTCTATTTATTGCTACCATCAGGGAGGAAGTACACACTCAATGATTCATCCCCACTGCTATCCGATTTCTGAATGAACTTTGAACCCATGAGCATGACTTCAATACTTTTTTGATTTTTATTTTCAAACTACCCATTTAATTGAACTATTTAATGTACTGTATATATAATTAATGTAATTCACAGTTTTTTCTCTGTGTTATGTGTTGCATTGTGCTGCTGCTGCAAAAATAACAACTTTCATGACATCTGCCAGTGATATTAAACCTGAATTTGATTCCTCTAAAATTCCCCCAAGCTCACTACCATAAACCATTGGAGGCAGATACTGTAACAAACATTTGGTCAATATGAATAAGGCATAGAGGAGCAACTTTGAAGAAAGTGAACTTGATCAGATTATGAATTTGCAGAAAATTTTTCCATAAGGTGAGCAAAGTGGAGCTGCAAACAGCAAGAAGAGGATGAATATTCTGTGTGTTTCTTGTTCATTTTTTGCCATTTACATGATTTGTTCTTTTTATTTTTTGCACCTTGGGCATTTTATGTTTTCTTTGACATGATGTTTCTCTGTTTGTGGCTGCTTGTGGGGAAGATGAATCTCAAGGTTGTATACTGCATACATATAACACTTTCATAAGTACCGTGCTTTTGAATCTTTGAAAATCTGTAGCACTAATATTGTTGTGAAGAAAAGTCATGATGCACAAATAACCCAATGAAAGCAAAGGAATAGAAGCTTATAGAGAACATCTGAGACTGTCAAAGGCCATAGAAACCAACAAAAACAAGGACAGAGCTGGAAGATAAGAGCAGGGTTTTTAAATTCCACATTTTTGGTTAAGAAGCCAGTACGAGTCAGCATTAATGGGTAGATTTTAGCCTTAGGACTTCTAGATGATCTCATTCCACCAGACTTCAACGCCCATTGAAGGAAACCTAATACTGTGCGATCAAAACCAGAAGCTACACTTCATAATGAGAAATAAATGCTCAACATAAAGACACCGACACTCAGTAATCTATATTAAATACTCAATGGAGCGTTCAACATATAATGTTCAACTTGAAATAAGCAACATTCAATTTCCAGTGCTTATTTACTTGTTTGTGTGTTTATTTATTGAAATGCAGTGCGGAATACTGTAAGCTTTTCTGGCCCTTTGAGCCACACTGTCCAGCAATCCCCCCAATTTAATCCTTGTCTAATAATCATGGGATGGTTTACAATGACCAATTAAACTACTAACTGGTACGTCTTTGGACTGTGGGAGGAAACCCACGTGGTCATGGACAGAACATACAAATTACTTACAGGCAGTGGAGGGAATTGAACCCGAGTCACCTATGCTGTAAAGCGTTGTGCCAACCATTATGCTACCATACCATTTCCCTCCCCCAACCCCATGCTAAGAATCCCAAATACAAACTCTGTAGTTCAAAGATCAGAGTAATTTTTATCAAAGTACATATCAATCACAATATAGAACCCTGAGATTCACTTTCTTGTGGGCAATCACAGAAAAATACAAAGGAACACAATAGAATCGATGAAAAAAATGCACATGACAAAGACAAACAATCAAATGACAACAAGCTGAAAATAAAAAATGAGAAAAATTATAGTAGTAATAATAAACAACAAATATTGAGAACATGAGTTAGAAACATAGAAAACCTACAGCACAATACAGACCCTTCAGCCCACAAAGCTGTGCTGAACATATCCCTACCTTAGAACTACCTAGGCTTTACCCATAGCCCTCTATTTTTCTAAGCTCCATGTAGCCATCCAGGAGTCTCTTAGATGACCCTATCGTTTCCACCTCCACCACCTCCGCCAGCAGCCCATTCCACACACTCACCACTCTCTGTGTAAAATACCTACCCCTGACATCTCCTCTGTACCTACTTCCAAGCACCTTAAAATTATTCCCTCTCATGCTAGCCATTTCAGCCCTGGGAAAAAGCCTCTGACCACCCACATCATCGATGCCTGTCATTATCTTGTATACCTCTAACAGGTCACCTCTCATCCTCCATCGCTCTAAGGAGAAAAGGCCAAGTTCACTCAACCTATTCTCACAAGGCATGCTCCCCAATACAGGCAACATCCTTGTAAATCTCCTCTGCACCCTTTCTATGGCTTTCATGTCCTTCTTATAGTGAGGCGACCAGAATTGAGCACAGTTTTGCCTTGGATCCTTGACGGAAGATGGTGGCCCAGATCTCAAAGAAGCAGAAGTTCATCGTGGACGGGATTTTCAAGGCCAAACTTAATGAGTTCCTGACCCGCGAGTTGGCCGAGGACGTCTACTGCAGCGTGGAGGTATGTGTCACCCCAACCTGGCCACCAGAACTCAGAATGTGCTTGGTGAGGAAGGTCACCGAATCCGTGAGCTGACTCCGAGGCTCAGAAGAGATTTGGTTTCCCTGAAGGAAGTGTTGAGCTCTCTGCTGAGAAGGTTGCCACTCGGGGGCTTGGTGCCATTGCACAGGCCGAATCTCTGAGCTACAAGCTGCTGGGAGGACTGGCTGTATGAAGAGCCTGCCATGGCGTTCTCCGCTTCATCATGGAGAGCGGTGCCAAGGGCTGTGAGGTAGTCGTTTCCGGAAAGCTTTGAGACCAGAGAGCCAAATCCATGAAGATTGTTGATGAGCTGTAGAGTCCTTAAGAATGAGTCCATAGATTGAACGCCAGTTCAGTGCTGGTGTGAGTGAAGTTATCCCCCTGGTTCAAGAGCCTTATGGCTGAGGAGTAATAACCGTCCCTGAAACTGGTAGTGTGGGACTTGAGGCTCCTGTACCTCCTTCCTGATGGCTGCAGCAAGGAGCGACTCTGGCCTGGATGGAGAGTCCTTGATGATATCCTTCCTGCGACAGCACTCCCTGTAGACAAGCTCAGTGGTGGGGAAGGCCTTACCCTGTGAGGTAAGGTTTTTGCAGGAAAGGAAATAATGTTTCCCACATGATGAGTCACAAATTAATTTCTAGAATGGAAAGTAACTTTTATGCCCTCATCAGGAAGCCTGAATGAAGTACATATGAATGGAGAAGTTCAGAAAAAGCACATTACAAGGAGCCCTTGCTTTGTGGGAGAGTTGCATTCTAGGAAAACGGGTGTAATGTGAATTTCCATAATGCGAAGCTGTATTATCTGTGCCAACATCTAGACACAACTTGAAAAAGAGGAATTTTTATTGGTTTAAGAGATTTTGATTTATTAACTTTTTTCACAAAAATTCCTGATCTAATATTTCTGGGTAGGAAGTTATGAATTCTGTAAGGCTGGATTTCTACAACTCAGATGGCTCTAACGTGGTTCTTGCCTGTAATACAAAACCAGTTGACACTATCCACAACATCTGAACATGCCATCAAACAATTAACATCTGTATAATCCATTTTCTATCGTGTTATATAAAAAAACACATGGAATCTTAATCCTGGCGGGAAGTGAGATTAATTTAAACTGGAAGGATCTGCTCATCTGATTGAGTTCATCTTAATTCAACATATTATCTGTCAGCTTGGCAGTTTACATTTAGAACATTCTTTGCTACTTGGTTTAGGTCTTCCAAATTTAGTTTTCCAATTCTAATCATAGTAAGGAATTGGAAGATATATACACATCATGGACAAACATCCTAGTTATTTATTCAGATATTACAGTGTTAGGAAATTGAGTCAACTCTGGGTTCTGAACTCCTTTCATTGACAATCTTTAGGATCCTTACATCTTCATTGATAATATACAGTCATAGAGAAGTACAGCACAGAAACAGGCCCTTCGGCCCATCCAGTCCATGCTGAAACTATTTAAATTGCCTACTCCCATCGACCTGCATATGGACCATATCCCTTCTCTCCGTATCTTCTGCACAATTTGCTGTTCCATTCAATTAGCAAACTTAGATACACTGCACTCAGTCCCCTCTTCCAGATTGTTAATGCATATTGTGAACAGTTGCGGGCCCAGCACCAACCCCTGCGGCACCCCACTCACCACTGATTGCCAATCAGAATAATACCCATGTATCCCAACCCTCTGCTTTCTGTTGGTTAACCAATCTTCTGTCCATGCTAATACATTATGCTCAACTCTATGTGTCCTTATCTTATGGATAAGTCTTTTATTTGGCACCTTATAGGACGCCTTCTGGAAATCCAAGTAAATAATGTCCATCTGTTTCCCTCTATTCACTGCACTTGTTATATCCTCAAAGAGCTCCAGTAAGTTTGTCAAACAAGATCTGCCTTTACTGAATCCATGCTGCCTGGTTTGCTGAGTTCCTCCAGCATTTTGTATGTGTTGCTTGGATTTCCAGCATCTGTAGATTTTCACTTGTTTGTTTTTCCATTGAGGTTGGGTGGAACTATACCAAAGGTCATGAGTTAAGGGTGAAAGGTGAAAAGTTGAAGGGGGACATGAGGGGAAACTTTTTCACTCGGAGATGGTGAGAGTGTGGAATGAGCTGCCAGCACAAGTGGTCCATGTGAGGTCAATTTCAACATTTATGAGACGTTTAGATGGGTACATGGATGGTAGGGATATGGCAGAATAAAATGCACCTCATCCCTGTTATAAATGGTCAATACCATACTTTTTTGAAAATATAGTGACTGCTAGTTCTAGATTCTCTCACAAGTGGAAACATTCTCTCCGCATCTTCTCTACATCTTCTCTATCAAGACTCATTAGGATCTTCCATGCAAGTCATTTTTCACCCTTCTAAAGTCTGGTTGATACTAGTCTACGATATACAACCATATAAGGGCTTCAAAGGTTATGGGGTTGAGAGGGAAAATAAATCAGTCATGACCAAATAACAGGGAAGACTCGATGGGCTGAATAACCAAATTCATCTCCTGTGTCCTATAATCTTATGGTTTATATATCAGTCTAGAAACACTCTCTGAACCATTTCCAATGCGACAATATCCCTCCTTTGCAGGGAGACTAAACGTATACACAGATAAGATCTCCCCAATGCACTATATCACATCTTCATTATTTTGTGTTCAGTTCTTCTGCATTAAGCAATTATATTCTGTTAGATTTCCTGATTATCTGCTTACTTTCCTTTCACAAACCTTACACAAGATGCTCAGACCCCTCTCCCTCACGGAGCTCTGGAATCTTTGACTATTCAGATAATAGGCTTCCCTTTATTGTTCCTGCTAGAAATGGTCAGGCTATGAATTAGGGCACAAACGTGAAGGCACAAATAGCTACATCCATGCAGTGCTTAACATCGTTGGCTGCACCTTCCTCGAACAATGTCCCCACCATTGCCCAAACGTGTGGGACCACACCAGTCACATTCAGTCATGTCTAAAAGATCATTGTTAACAGTTCCCCTTCCCACTCTTGCACACCAGAGTCCCACAATGATCCATTGTGTTTAATTGTATACCTGCTGCCCTTCAGCAATCTGATCCAAAGAAACCTCACCAGCTTCCTCTTCGGTCCTCTCACCATCCCTGCCCCACCTGCTCCTTCTAATCTGCCAGACATCTAGAACTAGGTAAGACAGAGTTTCTTCCAACATAAAATTGTGAAGATCAAAGCCATTGTGCTCAGTCTGTACTTGGCCTCCACCTATTCCTTCACCCGCTGATTCTCAGAGGCTGAAGTGCCTCAGGATCATATTTGAATCCGGAATAAAGCTATCTTCAACATAACAGAGACCTGGCTATTTCAACGCCAGAACATCACTGACTCTACTTCAGCCTAAGCAGATGCTCTTGAATCCCTCATCCAAACCCTACCATTATTAATACTTAACATTCTAATTTACCCCAACTGACCGACAATGTTCCACTCTCCAACAAATCTTCAACTCTGCCACCAATATCCCTGTTACCCTATGCTCATGAACCAACAAATGCAATTGGTGACACAGTAATTCAGTTTTAAAATACTAATTCTTAAGAGCAACGGTATCTGGCCTAAATGAGTACCAACCAGTGGCATTGACTTCAACTATCACAAAATGCTTTGATCTGCTGATAATGCAACGTATCAAATCCCAGCTTCCAGCTACATTGGACCCACACCAGTCTGCCTGCTGCTCAAACCAGTGCACTGATGATGCCGTAGCTTTGTCCCTCCACTCCACCCTGTTCCACAGAGATAATGATGCCTCATACACTAGGCTGTTGTTCATCGACTTCTGCTCAGCACTTAACACGATCATCCCTCAGAGGCTGGTGAGTAAACTGTCCTCAGTTGGACTCAGCACCTGTATCTGTAACTGGGTCCTGAACATCTAAACAGAAAGACCCCAGTCACTCCGAGTTGGCAGCAATATTTCACTGGTGCTCCCCGGGCCTGTGTACATGCTGCTGACTCATGACTGCAATGCCAGAACCAGCTCAAACCACATCATCAAGCTCACTAATGATGCAATAGTGGTTGACTTCATTAGCAACAATGATAAGTCGACATACAGAGAGGAGGCAGGGGCTTGTCAAATGGTTTGAGACGATAATCCATGACTAAACGTGGACGAGACAAAAGAGATGATTGCAGACATCAAGAAGGTGCAGGTCGACCACTCTCCATTGCTTCTCCATGGTTCTGCCTTGGAGAGAGCGAAGCGCACAAAGTTCCTTGGAGTGCACATAACCTGAACCCATGGCAATTCCTCATTAGGCAAGAAGGCACAGCAGCATCTACATTTTCTGAGGAGACTGAGGCTTGGAAGGCTCCCCACCCTCATTCTACAAGAGCACCGTCAGAGCATCCTGTCTGGCTGCATCAGTGTGGGGTTCGGAAGCTGTGAGGCATCAGCCTGTAAGGCCTGACAGAGGGCAGTTACAAACCACCCTGGATCACCAGGGATTCTCGTGCCCTGATTTTACATTTACTGGGAGTGTTGTAGAGGAGAGGCCTGAAGCATTGTTGAGTATCCCTACGACCCATCTCAAAATCTCTTTGATCTACTTACCATCAGGACTAGGATTGCCAGACTGGGTAACACTCTGTTCCCTCTGGCTGTGAGATGAATGCATACTCTACCACCACCGAGGTCTCGTCACTAGGACAGTGAGCTGTCTACTGTTTACCCGTGCAGTGCACTACCAGCTTTTTGAATTAACTTATTTATGACAATATTTTGATTTACGTGTTGTGTGTGATATATGCATTGTGGATGCACTATGGTCCAGAAGCAAATAGCAAATACAAGGGGGCTTAAATTCAAGGTGTTGGGAGGAAAGAATAGGAGGAATATTAGAGATTGTTTTTTTTTAAACAGAGAGCGGTAGTTGTGTGGAATGAACTGCCAGGGATGGTGGTAGAAGCAGATACGTTAGGGACATTTAAGAAACTCTTAGACGGGCTAATGGATGGAAGAAAAATGGAGGGTTATGTGGGAGGGAAAGTTTAGGTTGATCGTAGAGTAGGTTAAAACATCAGCACAACATCATAGGCCAAAGGTTTGTACGGTACTGTTCGATACTCTATTTTCATCATTGCTTCTACATTAGCTCTCTGCCTCTCTGCAATCTTCTCCTGCCATATTTCTGGTTTCCTGTAAATCTCCAATCAATATTACCCTTCTGTCGTCAATTAACACTTACGTCCCTCCCCAGTAATCTCCCTCCCGGCACTTACTCTTGCAAGCAGCAGGAGTGCTGCAGCTGCCCATTCACCTCCTCCCTCACCTCCACTCAAAATGCCAAACAGTGCCTCAAGCTGAGGCAACACTTCACCCGTGAATCTGATGGGTTGTCCACTGTATCCAATGCAGCTTCCTCTACATTGGTGTGACCCAGCATAGAGTGGGGAATGCTTACTTAATTTATTTATTAATTTACTTATTTATTCATTAAGATACAGTGTGCAACAGGCACTTCAAGTCCTTCAATCGCCGCAGCCCAGCAATCCTCCGATTTAGTGCTAGCCTAAACATGGGACAAATTACAGTGACCGATTAACCTACCAACTAGTATGTCTTTGGACTGTGGGAGGAAACCCGAGCATCCAGAGGAAAGCCATGTGGTCACGGGGGGGAACATACAAACTCTTTACAGGCAGCAGTGGGAATTGGACCCAGGTCACTGGTACTGTAAAGCGTTGTGCTAACCAATACGCCATCGTGCCGCTTTCTCGAACACCTTCACTCGTTTTGCCAAAAGCATGACTTCCCAGTGTCCAACCATTTCAATTCCACTTACCTAATCCCATTCTGACATGTTGGTCCATGGCCTCCTCTTTTGTCCTGATGAGGCATCTCTCAGTTTGGAGGAGCAACACCTCACATTCTATCTAGGTAGCCTCCAACCTGATGGTGTGAATATTGATTTCTCCATGCTCCTTCCCTCTTCTTCATTTCCACGTTCTCTTCCCCCTCTTACCTCTTCTCCTCACCTACCTGTCACCTCCCTCTGGTGCCCCTCCACCTTTTCGTTCTCCTATGATCCACTCTCCTCACCTATCAGATTCCTTCTTCTATAGCCCTTTACCTTTCCCACCTATCACCTCCCAGCTTCTTACTTCATATACCCTCCTCCAACCATCTGGCTTCACCTATCACCTTCTAGCTTGTACTCTGTCTCCTCACCCACCTTCTTATTCCGGCATCTTCCACCTTTCTTTCCAGTCCTGATGAAGAGTCTTAGCCCAAAACTTCGACTGCTTTTTCATTTCCATAGATGCTGCCTGATATGCTGAGTTCCTTCAGCACCTTATGCATGTCGTTCTAGATTTCCAGCATCTGCAGAACCTCTTGTGTTTATAATTAACACTTTCAGCTGCCCGGACCTCAGTCCAGAAATCCCTACACGAGGAAATCTGCAGATGCTGGAAATTCAAGCAACACACACAAAATGCTGGTGGAGCACAGCAGGCCAGGCAGCATCGATAGGGAGAAGCGCTGTCGACGTTTCGGGCCAAGATCCTTCGTCAGAAATCCCTCCATCTTTTCTTCTTTACCTCTATCCACTCCTCCCTTCTCTATTATCTCCCTTGGCAACCAACTCTTTAATAACATTTTATCATTATTCCTTTCCTTGGCTCATTGTGATTTTTTTTTCTTTAAAACTATTCCTGTGATGTGTTTAATGCCATTTTAGTATGTAAAAGGGGCTACGGAAATCCAAGGTCTTGTTATTGTTGACTGTTACATTCTGAAACCAATCTCTCAACAAATCAACCATTGTTTTCAATTTGGTATATAAAGTGATCCTAAATCTCCAAAATAAGAAGCTCCAGTGAGGAATATGATCCTTGCCACTGACACTAAACATGTGAAAGATTATCAGCTGCTGAATGCAATCACTTCTTTCACATCAGATCAACGTGTTTGCAACCTGCAGGTGACAATCTCACTTGCACTTAATGTCTATGAGTTAAAAAACGATTTCCTCCCTCAAAGGTTTCACAGTTTGTAGTAGTCACTTTCTCCTCGCGGTGGAAGACATGGACAGTATACAGCTACGATGCTGATCATCGTGTTGTGTGAGCACAACAATCACTTATAATCCTGGTTTGACCTTACAGTATGCTGCCCCAATTAAAGGGTTGGTTTTATCCTGGTACTGTCCCATTATGTGTAAGAAGAGGGCTCAGAACCTTCTCCATAACCTCATGATCCTTCGTGCTGTGTGTTAATCGAAGAGCCCTTCCTCCCACATGAGCACCAGGAACCAGACTTGTCCCATCAACAGTTGTAAACACAGCTATCTCTGACAGGGGAGATTTAGTCACAAAGACTATAGGGAAGTAGATGGTCACTTTACTAATGCACACCAGGGTAGAAGGCCATTCTGTGTGAGAGCTTTATAGCAATAGAAACAATGAGGCCTGATAAGGCCATTAAACTGTGAGACATAGGAGTAGAAATAGCCCATTGATACAGGGATTGATGTTACATTAGCCACAGACCCATCCCTAAATCTGGGGAATGATCATTGGCTCACTCAGACTCCCTAATAAGTAGACCAGTGGAAAATTCTCTTTGTTAATTATGCTACTTCAAAATCACTTCCTTTCTCCTGTAAACTAGCTTTTACTTCCTACAGTGCAGTGTGGAATCAGATTTAATATCATCGGCATGTGTTGTGAAATTTGTTGACTTTGTGGCAGCAGTACAATGCAATACATAACAACAGAGGGAAAAGGTTGAATACTGTAGTTAAATTAAATAAGTAGTGCAAAAATAGAAACTAAAAAGTAGTGAGGTAGTGTTCGCGGGCTGTTTGGCCCTTTGGGTCCATGCCAACAGTCACCCCCTCACTCTCATCCCCCCTCCTCACTCCATAGTGCCCACATTGTGTCTCTCAAGTACACTTTGCTTCATTTGGCCTATTACCTGCACTAAGAGATAATTCACATTAATCTGCTAACCTACTAGCATGGCTGAGCTGGGAAGAAACTGGAGCCCCCGGCAGAAACCCAGAGACTCACAGGAGAATGTAATAACACCACACGGATAGCACACAAAGTCAGGATCGAACTCAGTTCCCAGGAGCTGTGAGCATCAGCACACACTGCTGTGCTGTCTTGTCTACACAGTCGTGAATATACTAGTGCGGTGTAATCTCAGGCAAAGGGATGTGGATAGATTTTTATGTCAAAAATCAAAGAGGGGCTTGCATTTATACAAAGCCCTTCACAGCTTTGGGACACCTTAGAGATTTTCACAGTCAGTGAAGTGCACTTGTTTCCAGTTGTTGTGGGCTGTAGGAAGAACAACAGTTCGTACCAAGCTCTCTAGCTCCAGTTAATGGTGCCAGTGAAAATTACAGGATATGGGACCTCAGTAGCCGGATACCACCACAGCTGAGTGTGCAACTTCACACTGTGTGAGTGAACATTGTACATCTAGTTGGGGAAGATGTTACACGACAACAGGACAAACTGTGCGCTTTATCAACTACCTTATTCAAACAGATCAGGCTAACATTTTCCTTGTGCTGATTGTCCATCAACTCCCCTCTCCATAAACAAATTCAAAAGAACGTAACAAAATCAAGGGTTGCTCTGTAATTGATAGTGATTGCCTTCACATACAGTATGTACGTATGTGTGTGTTTCTAGATGTGTGTATGATGCATGTGTGTATGTCTGTGTGTGTGTGTTTGTATAAATGTCTGGATGTGAGTGTGTTGGTCTCAGTTGTACCTGATGGCAAACTTGTAACTTGAATACATTGCAAAGTATTAAGTCGAGACTCCCACTCACAATGCACACTTCCCCACCTTCACTTTTCAAAATAACACAACACAATATAACTCAGACTTACTTCGTTCCTCTTTGTTCACTGGTGTTAAAAGATCCAGTCCAATATTCAGAAGTTTTCCAAAGTTTCAGTCCAATTTTTCACAGCACAGGGGGGCAACCTCTTGTGACTGCAGGTCAGCCTGAAGTCCCAATTCACCATGAAGCCCCTGCACAGTTTGGTAAGAGATCGGTCCAGAGGGTGACCCACATCCCACAACTCCGCAGAGGGTTCTGCATACTGTTTCCAACTGTTGTGGGCTGTATTGGCTCCAGATTGCTTGGCTTAGTGCTGTCACACTTCCTCCTATTCTTTCCTAACTTAGTCCATCCTGCTGAATTCATAGCCTTTTTCCTTTCTATGACTATAAATAGGACTGCCACACATTTCTTTTCATTTTGCCTGGGTTATGTAGCAAAGGCAGGAAATGTTTCGAAAGAAAACAGACAAAGCTTTAGCATTTTCAACAAGACAGGGGTATTTTAAATGCAACACCAAAGTTTTGTCTGTGATTTAAATAATTCTGTTCAGCATCATATCATACTTCATGGGTCTTGTTTGAAATAGGCAGTTATACTTATGTTACATTCTTATATTAAATCATTAAAATGGTTTTTAAAAAGGTTTAGTCTGATGTAACAACGTAATAAATAGAAGCAGGTGCACTCCCTCACCTTGCCTCTTCCTAAAATCATGCCCCTTCACCATTTTCCAGCCCCAAACTTGTGTTCTTAGATCACTTGAGTAACCAAAACTCTAGTAATCTAGTCCTGACTATATTCAGTGACTGTCCTTCTGTGGCTGTCTGGTGGAGAACATTTCTTCATCTCTGCAAAGCTGCCCTCCTGGATCTTGGAATCTCAATATATTGATTGCAGTTACGGAGAGTGGATATCAGTGCTGAGACCAGTAACTGCTGTCCATCTCTAATTGCCTCTGAGCAGGTGGCAGTGAAGAACCCTCTTGAATATTTCTGGCAATTTAGTAGCACATTTTGTCAGTTAATAATCATTCACATTGCTTAGAGCCTTGTATCACATACAGACCAAAGCAGTAAGATGGAAGATTTCCTCACTTGAATACCATCAATGAACCAGCTGGGTTTTCGAACAATATCCATTAGCCTGTGATCATAGAACAGTACAGTACAGGAACAGGCCCTTCAGCCCACAATGCTGTGCCAAACCAATTAAATAGTTATCAAATAGCCAACTAAACTAATCTCTTCTGCTACATAATGCCCATATCCTTCCATTCTCCTCAAATTCATGTTCTTATCTAAATGTCTCTTAAAAGTCTCTGCCTCTAGACCAACCATGAAAATCTGCCTCTCATGTCTCCTTTGAAATTACCCCCTCTCACATTAACTCCATGCCCTCTGGTATTAGACGTTTCAACCCTAGGAAAAAGGTACTGCCTGTCTACTCCATCTATGCCTATCAGAATCTTATAAACCGCTATTAGATCTCCCCTCAGCCTCTGCCACCCCAAAAAAAAAAACAAAGTTTGTCCAATCTCTAATCCAGGAAAACCTCTTCTGCACCCCCTCTAAAGCCCTGACATCCTTTCCTGTGGGGCCACCAGAGCAGTATGCAATACTCCAGATGTGGCCTAAGTAGAGTTTTAGGATGCTGAAATATAACTCCCTGATTTTTGAACTCAGTAACTCAATGAATAAATTCAAGCATGCCATATGTCTTCAGTCGTGTAGTGTTAGTACACTGCTGTTACTGCTCAGAGTATTGGTGTAGGCCATGGCTTTCCAAGTGTTCAGAAATCCTATCCCTAAGAATTCTCTTCAGTAACTTCCCTACCACTCAGTTTCCAGGATTATCTCCGGTTCCCTTCTTGCATAAAAGAACAGCATTAGCTATTCGCTAGTCCTTGGGGAAATCATAAAAATCAGGCAAACACAAAGTACACTGCAGATGCTGTGGTCAAATCAAGACGTACAAAAAAGCTGGATGAACTCAGCAGGTCGGGCAGCATCCGTTGAAAGAAGCAGTCAACGCTTCGAGTCGAGAACTTTCGTCAGGACTCAATATAAATAATCAGATAAATACCAAATAAAAATCAGGTTCTTTAAAATATTAAATGCCCTAAGCAGGACTGCAAAATTCAAAGTAAATTTATCAAAGTACATATACGTCACCACATACAACCCTGACTTTTGTTTTCTTGTGGGCGTACTCAGTAAATCCAAGAAACATAATGGAATAAATGCAAGACTGCACCCAACAGGATGGACAAACAACCTATTTGCAAAAGACAACAAATTTCAAGTACAAAAGTGAAAATAATAATGATAACAATAATAAATAAATAGATAATTTCAAGAACATGAGATGAAGAATCCTTGAGAGCGAGTCCATTGGTGGTGGGGACATTCCAATGATGGGGCATGTGAAGTTGAGTGAAGTTATCCCCTTCGGATCAAGAGCCGGTTGGTTGTGGGGTAATAACTGTTCCTCAACCTGGTGGTGGGAGTCCTGGTACAAGAACAATTTATATCCCAGGTCTGTCTCCAGACTAGAGGCAAAGTGAGAGGAAGCTTTTTTATTTAAATTATTTTACTTTTATTTAACGCCTTCAATTATTTTCTGTTTTTATGCATCTAATTATTAATATAATTTGTATTTGAAATCACATTGCAGGATTGTTGGCCCCGGCTCTGTTTAAGCATCTGACAATTTAACTATTGCATCACCCTGTGTCACCAGAAGTGAAACAGACAGGGACAGTCTTGCAGGGATTTCCCAGATTTAACCCCATTATATCTTTTCTTGTCTCAAGTTCAAGTTCAAGTTTATTGTCACCTGACTGTACATATATACAAGCAAATGAAACAATGTTACTCCAGACCACAGTGTATCCACACAATATATATCACACACAGCACATAAACCAAAATATTATACCTTAAATAAGGTCATAAAATATAATTCAAAATGCATGTAGTGAAGAGCAGCACAGTTAGACAGTAAACAGATTGTTGTCCTGGTGACAAGATCTCAGTTGTGGCAGGGTATTAGTCTCACAGCAAGAAGGAAGAAGTTGCTACGCCAGGCTGGCAGTCCTAATTCTGATGCTCCTATGGCTCCCTCCTGACGATAGCAGGTCATAGAGATTGTGGGATAGAAACATAGAACATAGAAAACCTACAGCACAATACAGGCCCTTCGGTCCACAAAGCTGTGCCCAACATGTCCCTACCTTAGAACTACCTAGGCTTACCCATAGCCCTCTGTTTTTCTAAGCTCCATGTAGCCATCCAGGAGTCTCTTAAAAGACCCTATTGTTTCCACCTCCATCACCACCGCCAGCAGCCCATTCCACGCACTCACTACTCTCTGCATAAAAAAAAACTTACCCCTGACATCTCCTCTGTACATACTTCCAGCATTTTAAAACTATACACTCTCATGCTAGCCATTTCAGCCCTGGGAAAAAGCCTCTGACTATCCACATGATCAATGCCTCTCATCATCTTATACACCTCTATCAGGTCACCTCTCATTCTCCATTGCTCCAAGGAGAAAAGGCTGAGTTCACTCAACCTATTCTCATAAGGCATGTTCCCCAATCCAGGCAACATTCTTATAAATCTCCTCTGCACCCTTTCTATGCTTTCCACGTCCTTCCTATAGTGAGGCAACCAGAACTGAGCACAGTACTCCAAGTGGGGTCTGACCAGGGTCCTATATAGCTGCAACATTACCTCTTGGCTCTTAAACTCAATGCCACAATTGATGAAGGCCAATGCACCATATGCCAACTTAACTACAGTATCAACCTGCATAGTAGCTTTGAGTGTCCTATGGACTCGGACCCCAAGATCCCTCTGATCCTCCACACTGCCAAGAGTTTTACCATTAATACTATATTCTGCCATCATATTTGACCTACCAAAACGAACCACCTCACACTTATCTGGGTTGAATTCCATCTGCCACTTCTCAGTCCAGTTTTGCATCCTATCAATATCCCACTGACAGCTCCCCACACTATGCACAACACCCTCAACCTTTATGTCTTTAGCAAATTTACTAACCCATCCCTCCACTTCTTCATCCAGGTCATTTATAAAAATCACAAAGAGTAGGGATTCTAGTACAGATCCCTGAGGCACACCACTGGTCACTGACCTCCATGCAGAATATAACCCGTCTACAACCACTCTTTGCCTTCTGTAGGCAAGCCAGTTCGGGATCCACAAAGCAATGTCCCCTTGGACCCCATGCCTCCTTACTTTCTCAATAAGCCTTGCATTGGTTACCTAAAATCCATATACACTACATCTACGGCTCTACCTTTATCAATGTGTTTAGTCACATCCTCAAAAAATTCAATTAGGCTCTTAAGGCACGACCTGCCCTTGACAAAGCCATGCTGACTATTCCTAATCATATTATACCTCTCCAAATGTTCATAAATCCTGCCTCCCAGGATCTTCTCCATCAACTTCCCAACCACTGAAGTAAGACTCACTGGTCTATCATTTCCTGGGCTATCCCTACTCACTTTCTTGAATAAGGGAACAACATCGACAAACCTCCACTCCTCAGGAACCTCTTCTATCCTCATTGATGATGCCAAGATCATCGCCAGAGGCTCAGCAATCTCCTCCCTTGCTTCCCACAGTAGCCTGGTGTACATCTCATCTGGTCCCAGTGACTTATCCAACTTGATGCTTTCCAAAAGCTCCAGCACATCCTCTTCCTTAATATCTACATGCTCAAACTTTGCAGTCCATTGTAAGTCACCCCTACAATTGCCAAGATCTTTTTCCGTAGTGAATATTGAAGCAAAGTATTCATTAAGTACCTCTGCTATCTCCTTCGGTTCCTTACACACTTTTGAACTGTCACACTTGATTGGTCCTATTCTCTCACGTCTTATCCTCTTGCTCTTCGCATACTTGTAGAATGCCTTGGGGTTTTCCTTAATCCTGCTCACCAAGGCCTTCTCATGGCCCCTTCTGGCTCTCCTAATTTCATTCTTAAGCTCCTTCCTGCTAGCCTTATAATCTTCTAGATCTTTATGATTGCCTAGTTTGTTGAACTCTTTTTGAGCTCTTTTTTTCTTCTTGGCTAGATTTACAACAGCCTTTGTATACCACGGTTCCTGTACCTTACCATCCTTTCCGTGTTTCATTGGAACGTATCTACGCAGGATCCCACGTAAATATCCCCTGAATATTTGCCACATTTCTTCCATATGTTTCCCTGAGAACATCTGTTTCCAATTTATGCTTCCAAGCTCCTGCCTGATAGCCTCATATTTCCCTTACTCCATGATGCGCCATCAATAACTCTCTCTGAGACGTGAAGGCGAGGTATCGGCTTTTATTGACTGGAAGAAAGAACAAGCAGTAGTTGACCACCATACTACATCCTGGAGACTGAGGGCCGGGCTCAGGCCACAATCGCCTTTATACCGGGGTCTGTGGGGGGAGCCACAGTCAGTGGGAGGGGCCACAGGAGCAGTCAGCCTGGGGCGTGTCCAGACAGGTATATGTAGTTCACCACACTCCAATTAAACGTTTTCCTAACTTGTCTGTTCCTATCCCTTTCCAATGCTGTGGTAAAGGAGATAGAATTGTGATCACTATCTCCAAAATGCTGTCCCACTGAGAGACCTGACACCTGATCAGGTTCATTTCCCAATACCAGATCAAGTACAGCCTCTCCTCTTGCAGGCTTATCTACATATTGTGTCAAGAAACCTTCCTGAACACACCTAACGAACTCCACCCCATGGGTGGTAGGGATCCTCATCAATGCTTCAGGCCTTTCCACTGCAACACTCCCAGTAGATTACACAAATATGAGTGGAGGGAGACCCCGATAAACCTCTTGGTGGGTCTTACTGTCCTCTGGAGTGTCTTGCCGTCCAATGCCATGCTGCTTCCATAGCACACAACGATGAGGCCAGTCAGGACACGCTCGATGGTGCGTCTGTGTGAAGGTGTTAAAATGTGGGGGTGGGGGAGGCGGACAGCCTCGCAAACATCAATCTTCTCAGAAAGTCTAAAAGCTGCTGTACCTTCTTGACTAGGGAGAGAGTGTTGAAGGTCCAAGTTAGATCACCCGTTATGTGCACACTAAAGAACTTTGTGTTCTTTGCTCTCTCCACGAATGAGCCATTGATGTGCAATGGAGAGTGGTCGACCTGTGACTTCCTGAATCATCTCTTTTGCCTTGTTCTCTTTGAGAGTCAGATTGCTTTTCCCTGCACCATTTGACAAGCCTCTCTGCCTCCTCTCTGTATGCTGACTGAACATAGTTGCTGATGAGGCCAACCACCATCAGCGTACTTGGTGATGTGGTTCGAGCTGATCTGGCAGTGTAGTCGTGAGTCAGCGGAGTGAGCAGCAGTGGGCTGGGCCCACAAGCCTGGGGACACCAGCACTCAGTGCGATGGAGCTTGAGATGTTGCTGCCAACTCGAACTGACTGTGGTCATTGTACTCCAAGTCCCATCAAAGAGAGTGAAGTCCAAACAAGGACAGTTTACCCAGCAGCCTTTGAGGGATGATTATATTAAACACCAAGCTAAAGTAGATGAACATCATGCTGGCGTATGAGTTTTCTAGGTGCAAACTTATGACATCATCAGTGGACTGGTTTGAGTGGCAGGCGAACTGGTAGGCAAATCTCATCTCCTGAGGACTCAGGATCCCAGGTCTCCAGACGAGAGGCAAAGCAAGAACAAGCTTTTTTATTCACGTTATTTTTTATTTGATGTCTTCAATTATTTTCTGTTTTTTATACATCGTAATTACAAATATAATTTTCAATAAGATGGTGTTTGTGTATCCAGACAGCCGAGGAGAGACGAAGGCTGATTCCTCCTGCCTCTGGAAGCAGGAGGTACAGATGGGAGACAGGCTTGGCACACTCAGCTAGTGGTTGGCTGCAGCAGCAGCAACACCCCGATAAACCTCCTGCTTATCCAGACTTTGGCAGAAGAACCAGGGAGGTTACCATTTTTGCTGTTCCTCCGTAGTTCTCACGAGTCTTACGTCAAACTGGGAAGAAGCCCATAAGTTCAACCCTCTTCAAAAATGAGACCTCTAGTGATGTATAGGTGGCTTTTTTAAAACTCAGAACTGTTCTCGGTTTGTCCAGCATGCCTTTCTCATCACTTGCTTCCCTAACCTTCCCTAAAGTGTGGTCAGACTGCAGTTGGAGCATTTTTGCAACCTTCATTTAAGAAAAGATGTGCTGGCATTGGAGAGGGTCCAGAAGAGGTTCACTAGAATGATCCTGGGAATGAAAGGGTTAATGTGCGAGGAACGTTTGATGGCTCTGGGCCTGTACTCACTGGAGTTTAGAATAATGAGGTATGATCTCATTGAAAATACCAAATATTGGAAGGCCTAGATAGAGCAGATGTGGAGAGGATGTTTCCTATAGTGGGGGATTTTTAGGACCAAAGGGCACAGCCTCAGAATAGAAAGATATCCCTTTAGAACATAGATAAGGAGAAATTTCTTTAGCCAGAGGGTGTGAATCTGTAGAACGTATTGCCACAGATAGATGTTGAGGCCAAGTCATTGGGTATATTTAAAGTGGAAATTGATAGGTTCTTGATTTGTCAGAGTGACAAAAGTTACGGGGGAGAAAGCAGCTTAATGAGGCTCAAAGGCTTAATAAATCAGCCATGATGGAATGGGGGAACAGACTCAATGGGCTGAATAGCCTAATGCTGCTCCTATCGCTTTTGGTCTTATGTTCTAACTTGGTGAGCAGACATCTTCCTCAGTTGCTGTGGTATGGACAATCTCCATTGCCAGAGTTCAGGACTTTATTTCTGGAAAGGCCAGCAGGTACTCTGGGCTGGGGCAACACATAGACAACACACGGGAAAATTTTGATCCCTGAGGATATTGACTGGTGGGCTTCAAACTCTGGGTCAGACCAGCAACACTAAAGTTCTGTTAACATGAGGCAATATTTGAGGGAGTGTGATTGCCATGTGCTCTCTGGTAACAAAGACCAGTTACAATAGTTCATCTTATTCTCCTCATTTCCCAACAGCTGCCTCAGATTCTACCACACATCAGGGGTATTTTCTTGGCCAATGAACCTGCCAACCCACGAAATTTGGGAAGAAACCGACATCATCACAAGGAGAACATGCAAACTTCACGCAGACAGCACCAGAGGTCAGAACATAGAACATGGAAAATAGAACACAACAGCCCAGTACAGAGGCCCCTTGGCCCACAATGTTGTGCCAACTTTTTAGTCTACTTCAAGACCAACCTAACCTTTCCCTCCCACATAACCCTCCAATTTTCATTCATCCATGTGCCTACCTAAGAGTCTCTTAAATGTGTCTGTCTCTGCCACCACACCAGTCAGGGCTTTCCATTCACCTATCACTATGTGGAGGAAACCTACCTGTGACGTTCCCTATGCTTTCCCCCAATTACTTTACAAATGTGCCCTCTTGTATCAGTGAATTCTGCCCTGGAAAAAAGTCTCTGACTGCCCATGCTATACCTCTTATCATCTTGCACACCTCAAACAAGTCACTTCTCATCCTCCTCTGCTCCAAAGAGAAAAACCCCTATCCTCTCTAACCCAACCTGGTAAATCTCTTCGGCACCCTTTCTAAAGCTTCCACATGCTTCCTACAATGCAGGACCAGAATTGAAGATGATGCTTTAATTGTGGTCTAGCCAGAGTTATTTTTAGAGCTGCAACACTACGTCATGGCTCCTGAGCATCAAACCCAGGCTGCTGGCAGTGTGAGGCTGCAGATCTGTGCCATCCCACTGTGTCACAAGTCTGTCAGGCTTACACTTCCCAGTGAGGCCGATTGAAGTGAAAGCTTAGGCTGGGGGTGGGGGGAGGCTCGTAGGATCAGATGGCCAACCCCCTCTTCCATTAATTGTACCCCGCATCACACTGTCTCAACTCGAGAGCAAGCACTGCAGAAAGCAGACAGCCAGAGCACCTTCGTAAACTAGTCACAGGAAAATAAATTGTTTGTAGCTTCGTTTAAATGTGGTAGAGATTTGCCTTCAGGAGATGTGTTAATGCTGCAGGCATCTGCGTGATTAGAGGCAGAGGGCGATCAGCAGGCTGCACACACTGCGTGTGAGGTCGGGGTTGCCTTGCAGATTAGGATAGTTCACGTTAATTGCCCAGCTGACATTTTGAAATTAATTTACTGCATTAAAGACATTGTATGCTTCCTTTCTGTAGGGGCACTGCATATCAAATCGATTATACTCACTTCTAATTGACTCTCACAGTCTATACCAAGGTTTATTTCCACAGAACAAAATAATTGCATTACAGGGCTCTGTCCTGAAGGGGGTGCACTACTCCAGTGAAACATAGACGTCTGTATCCTTTATTCTTCAAACTCCTAACTTCTGTTTGGCCTATCCTCATCAGCAGTTATGAATACCAGGAAAAATGCCACTGACACTGTTGGAGTCATAGAGTAGTACAGTAGAGAATCAGGCTCTTTGGCCCAACCAGACTGTGCTGAACAGTTATTCTGCATAGTCCCACTGACTCGCACATGGACCATAGCTCTCCACGCTCCTCTCATCAATACACTTAACCAAATTTCTCTGGATGGACCTGCATCCGCTAGTTCGACTGGCAGCTCGTTCCAGTCAGAATAAAGGACAAGGATAACACGTTCAGGGGACCTTGGTTCTTGAGAGGTATTGAGATCCTGGTTAAGAAAAAGGAGGAGGTGCATAGCAGGTACAGGTAGGCAGGAACATACGAGGCACTTGATGTGTATGAGAAATACAAGGCAACACAAAGAATGCAATCAGGAGGGCTAGAAGAAGACACAAGGTTGCTCCAGCAGACAAGGTGATGGCGAATCATTACAGTAATAATAAGGCCTCTAAGCCCATCACACTGAGCTTTAAACTCACTCTCTAATTTACTGAATGATACAATAATTGGGCATCAAATCAGAAACAACGAAACAAATTATACCTTGACACACCTTCTATACACGGACAATTTGAAATTATATGTTTCTTCATTAGTAAAGCTAAAGCAATTAATTCAAATAGTAGAACTATTTTCAAAAGATCTAAACATGAACTTTAGATAAGTGCAGAACATTAAACACAAAGAAAGGTGCAATAGAGCTAATAGAATACAATCAGGGCAGCAGGATACAATACAACTGACGGACAACTGTGACACATTTAGGATATCAACGAGCAAAGAAATTAGATCATAGTGCAATAAAGGAAAAACCTTCGACAGAATTTAGTTCAAGGCTTAGAAAATGTGCCAAACAGAGCTCGATAGTAAAACATAATAAAGGCAATGAACACTTTTGCTATACCCATATTAATGCATTCTTTTGGCATTATATCTTGGTCTGAAACTGATCTGGAAAATTTACAAAGTACAATAAGAACTGCAATGCCAAATTTTAGAAGGCACCATGTACAACAAACACACTTAAACTAACACTACCTAGGACAGAGGAGGAAGCGGAATAACGGACACAACAAATTTACACAACCATCAGATAAGACTTCTAAGGAATATTTTCACCAACAAAAAGAGGATTCAGCACTCCATGTGAGCATATGTAATTCTGATTAGAAGAACACACTATTAAACCAAAATGAAAGCATAAGTAATGCAGTAAATTAATTTCAAATTAATTTGAAGAAAAATTAAGGATTATCACTATGGAACAAAAATTTAACCAATGGAAGAGCATGACCCTCATTGGAAAGCACCCCCACGATCTGAGCAGACTGGAGATCGACAAGGAAGCGTCAATCGCCTGGCTCAGGGTTGGAGATCTCTTCCCAAGAACAGAAAAGTTCCTTGTGGAAACACAGGGCCAGGTGGTTTTTACAAAACAAATATCAAAAGTACGTAATAAAAGACCAACAAATTCAAGACGATAAATGCAGAAAATGCCAAGAGAAGCCAGAAACAATCTAACTCATTACAGGATCCCGCAGCAGTTTAACTCAATCTGATTACTTACACAGGCATGATCAAATGGCAAACATCATTCACCAAAATCTTGCTTTAAAATACAAAATCATAAAAGAAACTATACCTTATTATAAATACAAGCCTGATTCAGTTTTAGAGTCAGACTCCTACAAATTATATTATGACTGGTCTGATATTACAGACAGGACAATCCACAAAAACTGTTTGGATATAATATTACAGGATAAAAAGCTGGAACAACTTATTTAATAGATATAGGCATTCCAGATACATAGAGCATAGAGAAATCAATAAGTGAAAAACACTAGAAATATTCTGAATTAAAAGAGGAAATTGAAAGACTATGGAACATGAATGGGGTACACATTGCCCCAATAGTAACACCTACAACTAGTATCATCTCAAAGGTACTACACAATAGCATTAAGCAATTCGGGCTACACAGCAATATCTATGCGAATCTCCAGAAAGCCTCAATACTAAGCCACTAATAGAATATTCCAAAAGTTCCTAGCAATTGAGAAATGAGTGTGCTTGGCTATGCCCGTAACTCAGGTTCTACCAGCTTGAGCGGAGGAAAAATAAAAATATAATAATATAATGATAATAATGATAATCCATTAATAATGTATTAGCAAGGGCAAATAAAAATAAGGCAGGGGCAAGAGGAGCGGCCATTATTAGAATAGACTAATTTTAGAGTGGAGTGGTTTTGGCTTATCAGGCTTCGGTGAGAACGGGCTTGGGCGAGGTACACACAATATCTGGTAAGTTTCTTCTTCATCATTTTTCATCTGTTAGTAATGTACTTAGTTGGAGCAGTAAAGATGGCTCCGGGGACTGAGATGAGGGCATTTGGGGAGACCTCCAGCCTTCCAGATAACCTCACCTGCACCAATTTGCAGCTCCTTAGAGTAAGTGCTAACAAACTGGAGCTGCAGCTCAGTGATCTTCGTCTCACATGGGGAACTGAGGAAGTGATAGATAAGAGCTACAGGGAGGTACTTGCAGGAGGCAAGTACCTGGGAAATTGTCAGGAGAGGAAGAAGAAGTGAGAAGTCAGTGCAGAGTACCCCTGTGGCCATACCACTCAATAATAAATACACCATTTTGGATCCTGCGGAGAAGAAGACCTAACAGGCGGAAGCTGCAGCAACCAGGCACCTGGCAATGTGTGTAGTACTGTCACTCAGAGGGAAGTGAAGAAAAGAGAACTGAAGTGGTGATAGGGGATTCCATAGTTAGAGGAGGAAACAAAAGATTGGATGCAATAGAGATACCTGGATGGTATGTTGCCTCTCAGTTGCCTGGGTCAGGGACAACTTGGACTGGGTCCATGGCATTCTAAATGGGGAAGCTGAGCAGTCAGAAGTCTTGGTATACATTGGCACCAATGACATAGATAGGAAAAGGGAGGAGGTCTTGAAGAGAGAATTCATGGAGCTAGATAGAAATCTGAAAAGTCATATCTCCAGGTTCACAATCTCTGAATTGTGGCCTGTGCCACGTGCCAGTGAGGGTAAGAGTAGGATGATTTGGTAGATGAATGTATGGCTGAGGAATTGGTGCAGTGGGCAGGTTTTCAGAAATCTAAGATCATTGGGATCTCTTCTGGGGAAAGTATGACCTGTACAAAAAGGACCAGTTGCACCTGAACCAATATCCAGGTTTGTTAGAACTGTTAAGGAGGGTTTAAACTAATTTGGCAGGGTGACAGGAAATTGATTGATAGGGCTGAGGATGGGGCAGTTGTTGTACAAGCAGGGGCAGGGTGTAGTGAGACTAGTGATAGGGCAAAATTGCAGTCAGTGGGATGAGTTGCAGCGTAACAAGGGATAAAATTGAAAAGGCCGATGAATGCAAGATTGAAGGTGTTATATTTGAAAGCCTGCAATACATGGAATAAGGTAAATGATCTTACAGCGCAGTTAAAGATTGGCACGTTTGATGTAATGGCATCACTGAGTCATAGCTGAAAGAAGATAGGGCCTTAACATCCATGGATACACATCGTATAGAAAGAAAAGGGCAGCAGGCAGAGGGGTTAGCATGGATCTGTTGGTAAAAAATGAAATCAAATGCTTAGAAGAAAGTGACATAGTATTGGAAGATGTAGAATCATTGTGGGTAGAGTTAAGGAAGTGCAAGAGTGAAAAGACCATGATGGCAGTTAAACACAGGACTCAGAACAGTAACCAGGCTGTGGGCTGCAAATTACAATGGGACATAGAAAATGCATGTCAAAAGGACAATGTTATAATAGTCACGGGAGATTTAAATATGCAGGTAGATTCAGAAAATCAGGTTGTTGCTGATTTTCAAACCTGAAAGAGAAAATTTGAAAGAATGCCTACAAGATGTTTTTTAGAGCTGTTTATGGTTGAGTCTATGAGCTATTCCAGAATGGGTGTTGTGTAATTAATCGGATTTGATCAGTGAGCTTAAGGTAAAAGAACCCTTAGGAGGTAGTGATCATAATATGATAGAATTCACTCTGCAAAGTGAGATGGAGAAACTAAATCAAATGTATCAGTATTACAGTGGAGAAAAGGGAATAACAGAGGAATGAAAGAGGAGCTGGCTAAAGATGATTGGAAGGAGACTATCAGGGATGATGGCAGAGCAGCAATGGCTGGAGTTTTGGGAAGAAATTCAGAAGGTGCAGGATAGATGCATCCCTAAGAAATAGAGATATTTTAAAGGCAGGATGACACAACTGTGGAAGACTAGGGAAGTCACAGTCAACCTAAAAGCAAAAGAGAGGGCATATATTAGAGCAAAATTCATGGGAAATTAGAGAATTGGGAAGCTTTTAGAAACCAACAGAAAACAATTAAAATGTCATAAGGAGAGAAGAGATGAAATATGAAGGTAAGCTAGCTAACATCAAACAGAATACATATTTTTTCTGATATATAAAGAGTAAAAGAAAGGCAATTATAGATATTGGACCACTGGAAATTGATGCTGGAGAATTAGCAATGGGGGGTGGGGGGAACAAGGAAGTGGTGGATGAATGAATATTGGTCCTCACTGTGGAAAATACTAGAAGTATGCCAGAAGTTCAAGAGTGTCAGAGAGCAGAAGTGAGTGCAGTTACTATTAACTAGGGAGAAGGTGCTTGGGAAGGTGAAAGGTCTGAAAGTACAATAAGCCACCTGGACTACACCGCAGGGTTCTATAAGAGGTATCTGAAGAGATTGTGGAAGCATTTGTAATAATTTTTCACAAATTACAAGGTTCTAGCATGGTTCCAGAGGTCCGCTTAATTACAGTTGTCACTCCACTCTTCAAGAAAGGAGGGAGGCAGAAGAAAGGAAAGTATATGCCATTTAGCCTGTCCTCAGTGATTGGGTAGTCGTTGGAGTTGATTGTTAAGGATTATGTCTCAGGGTAGCTTTGAGGCACATGATAAAATAGGCCAAAGTCAGTACGGTTTCCTTAAGGGAAAATCTTGCCTGACAAATCTGTTAGAATTTTTTGAGGGAAAAAAAACAAGCAGAATAGACAAAGGAGAATTGGAGGATATTGTGTACTTGGATTTTCAGAAGGTCTTTCACAAAGTATTGCATATGTGTTTGCCTAACAAGATAAGAATGACAGGAAAGTTACTAATAAGAATAAAGCATTAGCTGATTGGCAGGGGGCAAAGAATGGGAAGAAAGGGGGCCTTTTCTGTTTGGCTGCTGGAGACTAGTGGTTTTCCGCAGGTATTGGTGTTGGGACCTTCTCTTTTTCATGTTGTATATAAATGATTTAAATGATGGAATTGATGTCTTTATGGTCAAGTTTGCAGACGATACAAAGATAGGTGGAGGGGCAGGTAGTGTTGAGGAAGCAGTGAGACTGCAGGAGGACTGAGACAGATTAGGAGAATGAGCAAAGAAGTGGCAAATGCAATACCGTGTCAGAATCATGCACTTTGGTAGAAAGAATAAAGCAAAGACTGTTTTCTAAGCAGGAAGAAAATACAAAAATCTGAAGTGCAAAGGGACTTGGGAGTCCTCATGCAGGGTTCCCTAAAGGTTAACTTGCGGGCTGAGTTGCTGGTGAGGAAGGCAAATTCAGTGTTAGCATTCATTTTGAGGATACAATGCTAAGGGTTTATAAGGCAATAGTGAGGCCTCACGGTGTATTGTGAGTTGTTTTGAACCCCTTATTTAAGAAAGAATGTGCTGACATTGGAGAGGGTTCATAGGAGGCTCACAAAAATGATTCCAGAAATGAAAGAATTATCATGTGAGGAGCATTTGATGGCTCTGGGCCTGTACTCACTGGAATTTAGATGAATGTGAAGGATCTCATTAAAACCTATCAAATGTTGAAAGGCCTGGATAGAGTGGATGTGGAGAAGATGGGGGAGCCTAGGACCAGAGGGCACAACCTCAGAATAGAGGAACATTCATTTATAACAGAGATGAGGAGGAATCTCTGTAGCCAGAAGGTGGTGAATCTCTGGAATTCGTTGCCACAGGCGGCTGCGGAGGCCAGGTCATTGGGTGTATTTAAGGCAGAGGTTAATAGATTCTTGATAAGTCAGGGCAAGAAAGGTTACAGGGAGAAGGCAGAAGAATGGGGTTGAGAGCAGTGTTCCCTCTAATTTGTAAATTAGTGTGCGCAAAAATCTTGTGCTATGCAATTTTTTGTCCAGTGACAACACGTGCGGACTGAATAATTTCTTCAATAAAAACAGTGTAAATAAGCCAGTTCTGAAATCTGCAAATGAATTATCGCAAACTCCATGTTGTCAGCACACATGTTGTCCTACCTTAGAGTAGACATTGGTTAAGAGGAAATAGATCAGCCATGGCAGAACAGACTCAATGGGCTGGATGTCCCGGTTCTGCTCCTATATCTTATGGCCTTATGTCTTGGCAGTGGGGCGGCTCAATGAGGCTCCCTGGTGGCAATGAATGCTTTAGGAATGAAAGTTCATGAAATTACTTTCATATTTCAAAGTAAGGAAACCTTATTGGAAGCAGTAGAGAACAAAGAGATTTGCATGCTATAAAAAATCTTTTGAGATCCAGGAGTTTCACATCGTATCTGAAAGCGTGTCCAAGCCGCTGCAGCCTGGTATGTTTTAGAACTCCACACTCCAAAACATAAAATTGATTAAAAGAAAAGCACAGGAGCCCAGGGAGAAAACTCGTGTTTGTAGTTCCTTTACTCTTGTGAGGTGCACACTAATGACGTGGTGGCATAATGACGTACTCCATTCACATACTTACACATAAAACCCATAATAAATCATGCAAACAGCACAGAATGCTTCATCAAACAATATAATTACAATATTACTGAAATATTACTGACATATTAAATACATTTCTGGGGAGATATTGTGCTTAACAGTAAAATCAATAGGCAATAAGCTGGAAAACACCACAAACTCATAAATTACTGATATGGAAGCGAAGAAGCAGCCTAGTTTATCAAGTTACCATATTGGTGTTGGTTTATAATTGTTACATGTACTGAAAAATAGTGAAAATCCTAGTTTTGCATTCATCCTTACAAACAATTTCAAAACTTAAGTATAGTGAGGTGCAAAAACGATATGCAGAATATCATGTTACAGTTCCAGAGAAAGTGCCGAACAGACAAACAGAAGGTGTAAGGACCACGACGAGGCAGATCGAGAGTTCAAAGATTCTCCTTTAACATACCAGAGATCCATTCAAGAGTCTCATAATGATGGGATAGAGGTTGTCCTTGAGCCTGACATTTTCTGCCCAATGGAGTTGGAGGGGAAAGGAAAAGAATGGCTGGGGCGGGTGGGGTCTTCGATTATGCTGGCTATTTTATTGAAGCAGTGAGAAGTGCAGACAGAGTTTGTGGAAGGGAAGCTAGCTTCTGTTTTGGACTGATCTATGTCCCCAGCTCCCACACTTCTGCGGTCTCGGGAGTAGCAGTTGCCATTGCGAGCTGTGGTGCATTGGGATAGGATCACTTCCATGGTGCATTTATAAACATTGGTGAAGGTCAGAGGGCACATGCCGAATTTCCTTTGCATTCTGAGGAAGGAGAGGCACTGGAGTGGTTTCTGTTTATCCTTGACAGAGCATGCTACAAATACAGAGAATCATTCCAGAATAAAGAGTTGTCCAATTAATGGTGAATAAGTATTATCTTCTCGGGAAGTGTCAAGAATCTTCAGAGTACTCCTTCACAGAGAGCTACGAAGTCTGTATCTTTGAACGTAGATGAGTTCAAGAGGGGCAGATTTTTGTTCTATGTGGGAATTGAAGGTTCCTAGAACAATAAGGTGGACTCCCATCTTAATATCAACCTGCACTGCACCTTCTCTGTATCTGTAATACTTTATTCTGGATTCTGTTATTGCTTACCCTTGTTCCACCTCAATACAGTGTGTAATGAAATGATGTGTATCATCATCATCATGGCTTGGCTTCACAAATGAAGATTTAGGAAGGGGGCTGCCCACGGACGTGGGCGAGTCCTTCGGCCTGTGCAATGGTATTTTTAGGTGGCATGCAGTATGCGCGGTACTGGCCCCACCCTTTACACCCGGGGTTCATCTGCCATAGCCTAGCAAGCTGGGACGGTGACAGCCAGGTCCTCGGGTCGTAGGAGTTAAGTCAGAATGTCCTTCTCCCAGGTGGATGGCCTGACGAGTCCCACCTGCCCGGGTTTGGAGTCAGAGTTGTCCTTCTCTTAGGCTGGCTGCCAACCAAGGCTAACGAGCCCAGCCTACCTATGATCTGTATGGATGGCATGTAAAACAAAGTTTTTCACCATACCTCAGTAGACACAACAAAAACAAACTAATTCACCACCCTCTGACAATGAAAACTGGGCTACCATTTCAAAGCTCCAGAAAGACACAAAGCATTTACTTTATTCTTAACTCCCATGAACCTGACATACTGAAACCTGTGCTTTTGGGCAATGTTCTTGACATGGCAAAGCTTCCAACAGTAATGTTTGGGCTTGCAGTAATATCCATTTTGCAAGGAACTGAGATCCTTCTGGGGAATGGGGACTGTGTCTAACAATCAAATCCATTCATATTGTTCAGTTCCTTCCCAGTGTCTGCCTCTAGATTCAGTGCAAAATTGCTTCCATAGCACAAAGCAAGGCAACAAGATGCAGCTGAACAACTTGGTTATAACATTTAAAGAAAGAATTTGTATTCATATGGTATATTTCACCATGTTGAAGTTTCCCAAACTGTTTCATATTTCTGTAATGAATGTTGGCATCTGAAACAGATAAATGAGCAAAGAGCTATTTTGGAGTGCGAGGGGTTACTATTTACCAGGAAGCTGCAGCAATCCACGGGAACTTCTCAGTTTACCTGACAGACCGAATGAAGCTTCAGTTTGAAGTGTTGACATACAGTGAGCACAGTGCCACACTGGAGTGTTAACCATGAGTCTGCGGTGGGCTTTGTACCCGTTCCAATGAGGCACACACTGAGATGCTGGTCAAATATTGCTTAATGTGTCCAAAGACAATCCATGCTTGTCAGTACCTCCAGTTGAACTCTGTCTTTTAGTGCTTTTCCCCCTAGCTGTCAGTCTGTGGTTTTGTATTGCCATGTGCTCCTGTCTCTGCTCCGGCCCCTGTATCACTGAGTACTCCATCTCTCATCTGTTTCTCATTATTACCTGTATGTCCGCCACCCGTGTCTCATTGTGCTCCACCTATCATCTGCCTCTCTGTTTATTGCTCAGAGTATTTCAGTCCTGTGTTTTCACCTGTTTGTTGCCAGATTGTGACAGTGAATTTTCCTGAGCCTTTCCAGTATTCGTATCTGTACTCTGTCCGTCTGAATATCGACTCTGCCTGTTTCCCGATTCTGGTTTTTGGATTTCTCTGGATGTTTTGATCTCTGCCTGAACTTTGATGCCGACTTTGTTAGCACCTTGGGATTTGTTACTCAATTAATATCGCTGTGTGCACAGTACTGGGTCTGTGATTGGATCCCTGCTCCAGTGCCCTGACAATGCTAACAGTATTCCTCAGGTGCAACATTTCTGTGGTGATGCACCACAAGCTGAATCCTTGCTTCAATACTAGAAAGATATAGAGTCATCAAATACTATAGCACAGGAACAGGCTAGTCTGTGCTGAAAAAATATCATGACTAATCCCTTCAATACTGAGGCCCTCCATTGGTCAGGGTCGACCATGGATATTGCAACGCAATTGTCTACGTGATACGCAAGCCAGAACGATATGGGAGCAAGCTGTTGCCCATGCAACACCTCTCCAGGCAGCTGATGAATCCAAAGGAGCGGCAGAGAGCATACAGTGTTGCATGAGTGGTGTCGCAGGAGTTGCCAGTCAGTGTTGAAGGCAACAAAGCCTTCCCCATGCCCTGCATCCACTACGTGCACTGGCAGCTCATTCCACACTCTCACCGCCCTCTGAGTAAGGAAGTCCATAAGATATAGGAGCAGAAGTAGGCCATTTGGTCCATCGAGTCTGCTCTGCCATTCAATCATGGGCTGATCCAATTCTTCCAGTCATCCCCACTCCCCTGCCTTCTCCCCATACTCTTTGATGCCCTGGCTAATCAAGAACCTATCTATCTCTGACTTAAATACACCCAATGACTCGGCCTCCACAGCTGCTCGTGGCAACAAATTCCACAGACTTACCACCCACAGACTGAAGTAATTTCTCCACATCTCTGTTGTAAATGGATGTCCTTCAATCCTGAAGTCATGCCCTCTTGTTCTAGACTCCCCTACCATGGGAAATCACTTTGCCATATCTAATCTGTTTAGGCCTTTTAACATTCGGAACGTTTCTATGAGATATCCCCTCATTCTCCTGAACTCCAGGGAATACAGCCCAAGAGCTGCCAGACATTCCTCATACGGTAACCCTTTCACTCCTGGAATCATTCTCATGAATCTTCTCTGAACCCCTCATATTCCCTTTAAACCTTTCACCCTAACCCATGACCTCTAGTTTTAATCTCACCCAAGCTCAGTGGAAAAAGCCTGCTTGCATTTACTCTATAACTCTGATAATTTTGTATATATACCTCTATCAAATCTCCCCTCATTCTCCTACTTGCCCACATCCCAGTCAGTGATTTGCCCCAAGCTAACAATACTTTGCTTTGCTTTACTTTATTGTCACCAAACAATTGATACTAGAGCGTACAATCATCACAGCGATATTTGATTCCGCGCTTCGCACTCCCTGAAGTACAAATTGAAGTAAATATAATAAAAATTTAAATTATAAATCATAATTAGAAAATAGAAAAGGGAAAGTAAGGTAGTGCAAGTCAGGTCCGGATATTTGGAAGGTACGGCCCAGATCCGGGGCAGGATCCGTTCAGCAGTCTTATCACAGTTGGAAAGAAGCTGTTCCCAAATCTGGCTGTACGAATCTTCAAGCTCCTGAACCTTCTCCCAGAGGGAAGAGGGACAAAAAAGGACAAACAGTGTGTCGTGTCCTTGATTATCCTGGCAGCACTGCTGCGACAGCATGTGGTGTAAAGTGAGTCCAAGGATGGAAGATTGGTTTGTGTGATGTGCTGGGCTATGTTCACAATCTTCTGCAGCTTCTTCCGATCTTGGACAGGACAACTTCCATACCAGGTTGTGATGCACCCTAGAAGAATGCTTTCTACAGTACATCTATAAAAATTAGTGAGGGTTTTAGGGGACAGGCCAAATTTCTTCAGCTTTCTCAGGAAGTAAAGGCACTGGTGGGCCTTCTTGGCAGTGGACTCTGATTGGTTAGACCAAGTCAGGTCATTTGTGATATTCACCCCGAGGAACTTAAAGCTTTTGATATGTTCCACCTGCGCGCCACCGATGTAGATGGGGTCGTGCGGTCCGCTACTCCTTCTGTAGTCAACAACCAATTCCTTCATCTTGCTGACGTTGAGGGATAGGTTATTGTCTTCGCACCATGCCACCAGGTTCTTAATTTCCTCTCTGTACTCAGACTCATCATTACCCAAGATACGGCCTACAATTGTGGTGTCATCAGCAAACTTATATATTGAGTTCGATGGAAACTTGGCTACACAATCATGGGTGTACAGTGAGTACAGCAGGGGGCTGAGTACACAGCCTTGTGGGGCACCAGTGCTCAGAGTGATTGTAGAGGAGAGCTTGTCCCCTATTTTTACAGCCTGGGTCCTGTCTGTGAGGAAGTTGAAGATCCAGCTGCAGATCTGAGTGCTAAGACCCAGGTTCCGGAGCTTAGGAATCAGTTTATTTGGAATGATGGTATTAAAGGCAGAGCTGTAGTGGATGAAAAGGAGCCTGACATATGTGCCTTTATTCTCCAGGTGTTCTAAGGAGGAATGTAATGCCAGAGAGATGGCTTCTGCTGTTGACCTGTTGCTCCGGTCGGCGAACTGCAAAGCGTCGAGGTTGACCGGTAGGTTATGGTTGATGTGTGCCATAACCAATCGCTCGAAGCACTTCATAGCATTTGATGTCAGAGCCACAGGTCGATAGTCATTCAGGCATGCCACCTTGCTTTTCTTCGGCACCGGGATTATCGTTGCCTTTTTAAAACACGAGGTTCATGATGAGCTGATTCTGAGCCACATGTACCGGGCGATACACTGATTGAAAGCAGAGTGTTATACTATTGGGTGAAAGTTAGGTGATTGAAGGAACTTTCAATATCAATCCTCCATTTGCCTCATCCTGTTCGATATTGGAAATAACATCATATTTCTTTTCAACTTGTTTTTGGGAAAAATGTCAAATTGACACTTGAAAGAGTATGGAGAAAATTTTCAAGGATACTGCTACATTTAATATTTCAGTAATATTTGTGTAAGCTTGTATGTATATTGTTTGAATAAGTATTCTTGTTCATTTAAATAATTTATTACGGGTTACATATGTAAATACGGAATTGCATACGTCATTACACAACTACTTGATACATGCACACCTCGCTTAAAGTAATCACAAAGTTAGACCCGCATTTTGGACTCCTGTGTCTTCCTTTAAATTAGTTTAATGTTTTGGAGTTACAAAACATAACAGCTGGGACTTGAGGGCCTGAATTATTGGGAAGTTATTGAATATGTTAGGACTTTATTCCTGGAACACCGGAGAATGAGGGGAGATCTAATAGAGGTATGCAAAATTTAGGGTTATAGATAGAATAAATACACACAGACTTTTTCCCCTCAGGTTGAGTGAGAGTAAAAATAGAGGTCATTGGTTTAGGGCGAAATATTTAAGAGGAATCGGAGGAGACATCTTCACTCAGAGGGTGGTGCAAGTGAGGAATGAGCTGCCAATGGAACGGTGGATGTGGGTTCAACTGTAACATTTCAGAGAAGTTTAGATAGGTACGTGTATAAATGCGGTTTTGAGGGCTATGGTCCCAGTGCAGTTTGATTGGAATGGGCAGAAGACCAGGCCAGCGTGGACTAGATGGGCTCTTTTGTGCTCTATGACTCAATGAATCTATGAGCAACTTGACTGCACAGCAGTGGAAATTGTCTTTCAATGTAAATTTCAATGTTTCCCTTTCTCTTAAAATGTGGCATAAATGTTTTGGCATTGAAGAAAAAAGTACCTTGCATCAGTTGCAACAGGCGTGACTCCCCCATCGCCCGTCAGCTCAGTAATTATACACTTTCTTCCCAAGTCAAGGCAACTAATGAACTGACCTTTCAGATTAGGATCCCTGCTGGTTCACATTTTTTTTTAAATGGCAGCAGAAAAATTTCACTTGATGATTCAGAGTATCAGGAGTAGCAAACTGAAATGTTGTCTGGGACTGGAGGTCGAGTATTAGGCCAGAGGTATGTTCACTCAGTGGCCGTTCCTGTACCTAATAAACTGAGTGCCTTATTTGCTACAGCTAACAGGCTCACGCATCCTCCCATATCAGTAGCAGCTGAACTTCTATCTACAAAGTCACGTAATAAGCTTGTGTTCTTTTTTTACTAATAAAGTTTAGAAGATTAGATATGCTGTCAGTGTCTCTGCAGCAGGTCAGAAGTCAGTGTCATCCTTTCACTCACTTAGGACTAATTTACTGAAGATGTCACAATTCAAACTTATTGACTATAAAACTCTTGAAGAAATTGTGCTACACCTGAAATCCTCCTCCTGTTCCCTTGACATCTTACCTACAATCTATTTTTAGAATAATGTTTTTAAAATGTTTTTAGTTGCATGGCATCAGACTTCTGCAAATAGCCAACACTTCTCTTCTATCAGGCTGCTTCCCAAAGCCCTGAAAACTGCGGTTATTAAGCCTCTTTTAAAAAAGAACAACCTAGATGCCTCAGTAATTAATAACCATAGGCCTATATCGAACTTACCACGTTTAAGTAAAATCACTGAAAAGGTTGTCTATCAGCAATTTGATAGCATTTTTGGAACTAAGCAACTGTATGGATGTTTTCCAGTCTGGATTTCAACAACACCATAGCACCAAGACTGTTCTGGTCAAGATTTTAAATTACATCCGCTTGAACCATTATGATGATAAAATTTCAGTTTTGGTTTTACTGGATCTTAGTGCTGTTTTTGACGCAGTTGACAATGGCATATTACTGGACAGACTGGAAAACTGGGTAGACTTTCCAGTGGTCCTAAAGTGGTTTAAATCGTATTTTCTGGACTGGGACTGTTTTGTATCAGTTGGTAGCTACAGATCTGACCAAAGAAAAATGACATGCAGAATGCCTCAAGGTCCATACTAGAGCCTCTTCTGTTTAACATATGCATACTCCCTCTAGCTCAAATCATGGCAAGCAACAAAACATCTTACCTTAATTATGCAGATGACATTCAGATTTATAACAGTGTCATCAAGTGCAATTACTAAAAAAACTGTATTGAGCAAATCACTGATTCAATGATCCAAATTTCCTCCTGTTAAACAAAGAGAAAACTGAAATAATTGTTTTTGGTGCCAAAAAAGAATGACTAAGAGGAACTTAGAATCCCGGTGGTCACAGAGCACAAACCAAGCCAGGAGCCTTGTGATGAACTCCGACTTAAAATTTTAACTGTCACATTAAGACCATTACAAAGTTAGCCTACTACCATCCACACATTTATTTTTGGTATTCTTGACTACTGCAATGGTGTTTTCACAGATCTCTGTAAAAGATCCCTCAGATAGCTGCAGCTCATGCAGAACGCTGCTGCTTGAGTCCTCACTAAGACCAAGAAAGTAGAACACATCACTCCACTACACTGGCTTCCTGTCATTCAGAGGATTGACTTTAAAGTATTACTGCTGGTTTACAAGGCACTGAATGGCTGAAATACTTCTCCGATCTCTTGCTGCATTACGAATCTTCCCGAGTTCTCAGGTTGTCTGGGGCGAATCTGCCTACTGTCCTCAGGGTCAAAACTAAACATGGTGAAGCAGCTTTTAGCTACTGTGCTCCACATACCTGGAATAACCTTCCAAAGGATCTGAAGTCTGTCCCACTTTAAGTTCCTTTAAATCAAGGCTTTAAACTTTTCTTTAGTTTTAATTAGTATCTCCTGCACTGTAACTTCTGTTTATCATATCTATTTTTTGCCTGACTTTATTCTATTATATATTGTCTGAAATCCACTGTTTGATTTTTATATCTTGTTCTATGTAAAGCACTTTGAATTACCTTGTGTTTGAAAAGTGCTATAAAAATAAACCTGTTTGCTTGATATATTTGTGGTCTTCTGCTGCTGTAGCCCATCCACTTCAAGGTTCGATGTGTTGTTAATTCAGAGATGTTCTTCTGTACCCCAATGCTGCAACACATTTTATTTGAGTTACTGTTGTCTTCCTGTCTGCTTGAACCAGTACGGCCATTCTTCTCTGACTTCTCCCACTAGCAAGACATTTTTGCCCTCAAAATTGCTGCCCGCTGGATGACTTTTTTGCACCATTCTCTGTAAACTTCAGAAACTGTTGTGCATGAAGATCCTTGGAGATCAGCAGTTTCTGAGATACTCACACCACCTTTTCTCAACTGAGGTTTGGTGGGACTACAACCAGAGGTCATGGGTTAAGGGTGAAAAGTGAGAAGTTTAAGGGGAACATGAGGGGAAACTTCTTCGCTAAGAGAGGTGTGAGAGTGTGGAGTGAGCTACCAGCACAAGTGGTGTGTGTGAGCTCAATTTCAACTTTTAAGAGAAGTTTGGATAGGCACAAGGATAGTAGGGATATGGAGGGCTACGGTCCCCGTGCGGGTCAATGGGAGTAGACAGTTTAAATGGTTTCGGTGTGAACTGGATGGGCCAAATGGCCTTTTTCTGTGCTATGTGACTCTAACTCTACGACACCTCGTCTAGCACCAACAATCATTCCACGGTCAAAGTCGCTTAGATCACGTTTTTTCCCTATTCTGATGTTTGGTCTGAACAATAACCGAACCTCTTGACCATGTCTGCATGCTCTTATGCATTAAGTTGCTGCCAGACGATTAGCTGATGGGATATTTGCATTAATGAGCAGTTGTACAGGAGTGGTCCCTGAGGGTATACTCAGAGGTGGGCTGCCATCCCCAATGTGGGAACACCCACCCAAAGTAAAACGTGCAGCGGAAAACTGAACACGAGGCCAACTTTAACTCTGACCAGCAGAGTTTTTACCCAGAGCCTGGATTGTGCTGCTAGGGAGGTGGTAGAAGCTGATACGATAATAACGTTTAAGAGGCATTTAGAAAGGCACGTCAGCAGGGAGGAATGGAGAGCTGTAGGAGACTGTACTGTTTAAATTGGCATCATGGTCAGCAAAGACATTGTGGGCTGAGGGGCCCATTCCTGTGCTGTGTTCTATGTTTGAAGTTATCATCAGTCTGACAGGATCACAGGCAGTAAGGAGAAAGCCTGGGAACTGGCAAGTATGAACGTCCCAAGATCCCACTTTCTCTCCATAATCTTCACTTGACTCTGCTTAAAATACTTACGCCATGACTTCTTAAAAGGTATTCCAGACTCTATCATTCTTAACCACTAACAAACGTTTCAATGGTCCCTCATTTATCAAAGAGTGGAGAAAGTAACTCCTTGGTCACCACATTACAATGCTTCACAGCTTAAAACAAGTTTCAATCTACACCATTCGGTAAGGATGTACTCCAAATGATTCACGTACACCAACAGAAATAACAGTCTCACAGCAGCTTTAATATAGTAAAATCCTCCATGGTGCTTCACTCTCTGACATATTAGGGCAGATGACTGAAGGTTTGGTCAAAGGTATTGCTTAAGGAATAATTTAAACAGGAAGAGTGTGAAGGGATGAGGGATGGATTTCCAAAGTTCAAGTCCTTGGCATTTAGAGTGATTCAGAGGCCAGAAACAGAGCAGTGGTGAGAGCGTGGAATGCACTGCTGGCAACGGCGGTGGAGGTGGATACAGTAGGGTATTTTAAGAGACTCTTAGATAGGTACATGGAGCTTAGAAAAATAGAGGGCTATGCGGTAGGATAATTCTAGACATTTTCTAGAGTAGGTTACACGGGCCTGTAATGTGTTGGAGATTTCTATGGTCAATACTCTATCTCAGAAGCTTATGCAGAGATTACAGAGGTGGTCTCAGGGTTGGGGGAGCCGCATGTGGTGTTTGGTGCAAGACCATGGAAAGAAACTAGAACAAGTATTTCATACATTTGCCACTGACTAATCAGGGGAGGTGCTGCTCACCACAACTCCTTTCACAAAGGAAACCTCAGAGAGTAGAATAGAACCTGACTTACGCTCTGATTGTAAAGCAAATGTGATAATGCACCTATTTTCTATGTTCCTGTTATTGTCGTACTCCATCAGGTTATTTCAACATTGTTACCAAGGCCTGCCCCTTCCCACGATGATGGCCTTTGATTAAGTCCTTCCCTACAACCTAACCCCCAAAGCCCATGCCCTGGCACCTTTGTTTCTGGTCAACACAGGCTGGATGTTTTTTTTTTCTTTTGTAAGCAACGGCGAGCCAAATAACTCAAGTATAGTTTTGTGCAGGTAAAGTCATCCTTTATAAACTTGACTGAGGAGGTGGCAAAGATGATTGATGAGGGAAGAGTAGTGAATGCTGCACACATGGACTAGAGCAAAGCTTTTGACACAGTTGTTCGTTGTAAGTCGATCTGGAAGGTTCCATTGTGGTGAACTGCATATACCTGTCTGGACACGCCCCCCCCACCCCCGCTGACTGCTCCTGTGGCTCCTCCCACTGACCGTGGCTCCTCCCACGGACCCCGGTATAAAGGCGATTGGAGACACCGCCCCGGCCTCAGTCTCCAGGATGTTGTGTGGTGGTCAATTGCTGCTTGTTCTTTCTTCCAGCCAATAAAAGCCTATATCTCGCCTCACGTCTCCAAGAGTTATTGATGGTGCATCATCCACATAACAGGATCCGCAGAGACTTAGTAGACTGGATTCAACATTGGCATAGAGAACAGAGTGCCAAGGAGTGTTAATGTTTGTGGTCTGATTACAGATTATACAAAAGTTGGCAAAGTTGTGATCGGTGAAGAAGGCTGCCGGAGGATCCAACACAAAATAGATTGGTTGGAAATATAGACCGAGAAATAGCAGAGGGAGTTTAGTCCAGACAAGCGCAAGGCTTGCACTTGGTAGGACTAATGCTCAAAGAAAGTTTACAGAAAATGGCAAGACCATTCGGAGTATTGATGTACAGGGGTATCTTAGAGTGTAAGTTGTTAGCTCGCGCAAAAGTTTTGTGATACAACTGTAGAAAAATTTGGTTAGGCCATGTGTGAAGTACTGTCTACAGTTCCAGTTAGCCACATAGCAGGAAAGATGTGGAGGCTTTGGAGAGAATGTAGAAGAGAATCATCATGTCATTGCCTGGATTAGAGGGTATAACAAAATGGAGAGGTTGGTCTTATTGTTTTCTCTGGACTGTCAGAAACTGAGGGATGACTTGATAGATGTATGTAAAACTGAGAGATAGACAGGGTAGATGGACTTCTTCGCACAGTGGAAATACCAAATACTAGAGGGCATAACTTTAAGATTAGAGGGGAAACGTATGAGGTATGTTTTTAACACAGAGTGATAGGTACCTGGTAATTGCTGCCAGGGAAACGGTGGAGGCAGTTACAACAGCAACGTTTAAGAGACATTTAAGATTAAAATTCTAACATTTAACAGAAACATGAACAGGCAGTGAATGGAGGGATATGGGAGATTACTTTAGGTTAGCATAATTATCAGATGAAATATTGGGGCAGAAGGGCCTGTTCCTGTGCTATACTACTCCATGTTCTATATTCTGAGATAGTGCATTACAGTGACCTGGCCAATATTTATCCACCAAGCAAAGGTTCTAAAGCAGATGTTATGCTCATTAATACTTTATAGTTTCAGGATGTTGACATATGTAATGTGGTTGTGATTCTGAAGTATTTCATTAGTAACAATATTGAAAAAACCCACCTTGGAATGAACTGAAGCAGATATGAAAGGTGCTCTGAATGGTTTTAGTTCCTGACCTTCCCATTGCTTTTAAAGCTCAAAATGCCTCTGACAACTTCAGAGTTATAGTCATATGGCACTGAGCAGTCACCTTCGCCCACGATGTCCATGTCACATCTATTCTCACCCCTTTTGCCAGTGCTTAATCTACATCATTCCAAGCCTAGGCTGTTCAGGTGCTTGAGTAGTTACTTCTTCACTGTTGAGAAGATAACAGACTCCTCTAATCACTCAGGACTAAATGAAGGGTCTGGGCCCAAAACATCGACTCTTTCTTCCCTTCCATAGATGCTGCCTGATCTGCTGAGTTCCTCTAGCAGTTTGTGTTGGTCGAGCTTTATCTGTTATTACACATAATTTGGGCAAATGTTGAACTTGAAACTGAGGACTTACCAGGGAAGTCACATCTGGTTTTATAGCTCATCACTCTGTGGCTCAAGGTCAGTTTGAGTCGCCACTGAACCATTCCCTATCAGTATGTCATCATACAACCGGGTTGAGAGTGTTGGCAGTTTCTCTCGGTGTTCCCCAGGAACTTCTTCCTTCCATTGCTCAGTATTTGTCACCCAGTGTTTTGTAAAAATCAGAAGCAGGTTTATTATCACTGACTTATGTGCAAGACTTAAAATTATTATAAATTACATAAATAAATAAAAAAACACAAAAGACAAAAAGCGAGGTTGTGTTCATGGATTCATGGACCATTCATAAATTTGTATGGCAGAAAGGAAGAAGCTGTTCCTGAAATGTTGAGTGTGGGTCTTCAGGCTCCTGTACCTCCTGCCCTATGGCAGTAACGCAAAGAGGGCATGCCCTGGATGGTGAGGGTCTTGAGGCACCACCTTTTGAAAATGCCCTGGATGGTGGGGAGGGGAGTGCCCAAAATGAAGATGGCTGAGCCGACAACTCCCTGCAGCTTCTATGATCCTGTGCTTTGGAGACTGCACACCAGGCTGTGATTCAACTAGTCAGAATGCCCTGCACCGTACATCTGCTTACATTTTCAAGGTTCTTTGCTCAATTACAAAGTCTCCTCAAACTCCTAATGAGGTGGAGCCATTTTTTTGTGTTTGCGTCAGTGTGTTGGGCCCAGGGTATTTGTGTAGTTGGGCTCTGAGATATTAACGCCCAACTACTTGAAGCTGTTCATCCTTTCCACTGCAGACCTCTCAATGAGGGCTGGTGCGGGTTCTCCCGACTTCCCCTTCCTGAGGTCCACAATTAATTTCTTGTTTTGGCTAACGTTGAGTGTGAGATTGTTGTTGAGACACCACTCAACCAGCTGATCTATTTCAGTCCAATATGCCTTCTCATTGCTATCTGAGCTTTTATACTCTCAGCAATCTGTTACAGATCTCTTTGGTGCATCAAGACTTGGGACATTCCTCTGAAAGAAGTAGGTTGAAAAAGTCCAACTTTCTCTGCAGAAATCAAAGTGAAAATTTAAAAAAAATAAAAACAGGATACATTTGGGTCTACTTTCTTCTGGAAGTATTAGATACATCCCAATAATAAATCTTTCATAAATAATATTCAACCCAGATGATTCAAAAATACATTTGGGATAGATGAAAGATATATAATCAGGAAAACATTTGTCACTTCCTTTGAAATTCCTGCAATTAGTTTCTCGTTAGCCTGTTCCAACATTGTTTTTCTTTGCCCCAGGCCCCACATCAGACACTGTGATTAATTGTAAGATTTTAGTTAAATGATTGCTCAAGTTGATCTGAGTATTTTTCTTTCCTTTATCTGCTTCCGTGTACTGGAGATTTCATGTGGATAGAGAATTTTGCAGGATCTCTACCAAACTCTCCAATCCTATGATCTCTGTACTCCTCCAGTTCTTCAGTGGAAACCCAGACGCTACACCATACACATATCCATAACCTTTACCACCTCAAAAGAGAGGAGGTGCATGGAAATCCACCATCTTCAGGCTCCCCTCTACCAATATGTGGTCCTGATGAAGGGTCTTGGCCTGAAACATTGACTGTCTATTCCTTTCCACAGTTGCTGGCAAACCTGCTGAGCTCCCCCAGCACATTGTGTGTGTCACTCCATAGTTGCTTCCCTATTATTTAATCTACCTTCTGGAGCATCAGCCCAACAGCTCTCTGTCGGAATGTCTTCATGAGAAGCACTGTGATAGTTCAGGAAGATGGACAACCACCATATCCTCAAGGGCAATGGAGCTGGAAAATAAATGCCTCCCCCGTCCATTTCCTGTAAATCGATAAAGATAATAACTCTGCCCTCTTTCATATTCCTGATTTACAGTATTTGCCATTCGTGACCTGCAACATGTCCCAAGGCCAGGACATTTACATTATCCATATTTTACCACCATGGCACACTGCGCACAAAGTCAGTGCTAAACTCACAGTGTCATCCCAGTCCTCACTAATTTGACTTCTAATATTTTCATCAACACCCCCTAGATTCTTGCACTCATCTACAGACTAAGAGTAATTTTGTTCGTCCGTTCATTGTGCACCTTGTCGTATGACGTGGATCATCATGGTCTTTACATGACCATGATTGTTCTTGGCAAATTTTTCTACAGGAGTGGTTTGCCTTTGCCTTCTTCTGGGCAGTGTCTTTACAAGACGGGTGATCCCAGCCATTATCAATACTCTTCAGAGATTGGCTGCCTGGCGTCAGTGATTGCATCACCAGGACTTGTGGTGTGCACCAGCTTCTCATATGACCATCCACCACCTGTTCCCATGGCTTCACGAGACCCTGATCAGGGGGCTAAGCAGGCGCTACACCTTGCCCAAGGGTTATCTGCAGGCTAGCAGAGGGAAGGAGTGCCTTACACCTCCTTTGGTAGGAATGTATCTCCACCCTGCCATTCTGCGGAGGCAATTTGCAGTGGCCAATTAACCTACAAACCTGTATGTCTTTGGGATGTGGGAGAAAACTGCAGAAGCTGGAAGAAACTCATACAGTCACAGGGAGAACATGCAAACTTGACACAGACAGCACCAGATCATTGGGGCTGTGAGGTAGTAGTGCCAAAGTTTACCATGTTCTCCATCAATCGATTCTGAGTTGGAGGCACAGTACTGTGTCACTAGTCACATGGAAGGAGGAGTAAACCATTTGACCAGTGGTGAAGATCGCAAAGGTATTATTTGTGTATTACTGTGATATTCTGGTGCTGCTGCAGCTGATTTTCTGCTACTTATCTATTTAATACAGTTTTTCTATTCAAAGTGGGTACTTCTGTTTATTTTGTAATTTGATTGTAACTACATTGTGGGGCGCATCGTACTCTAATTCCTGTGTGGTCTTAAGTTAACTTTGTGGGTAACGAAAGATGGTATGTCCTAGTACCAAATAAAAAGGAGCTCGTCGCCCTCAGTAAGAGAGAGAGATAGGGGCTGTCAGCAGTTCACACTGGACAATAACAAGTATGGAGCTATTACTGTGTTTTCTTGTAGATAGCATTTTGTAAATACAATAGACAACAAAGATTTTGCTTCCTGAATATTTCCCAGTATATCTTATAGATTTTGGTGGGCTGATAATGAAAATCACCATGAAATCTCCCAATCATGCACCATTTTTAAAAATTCACCAATATTTCTTATTTCAATTCATAACTCAAGTCAATTAAAATGTTGCCCACAATGCAAGATGAGAAGTTTTATATCTTGTCCTAGACATGCTTAGGCAGTGAAGAGACTGCGTGCCCAAGGCAGGTTTTAGAAAGGTGATAAAATCATCATGTTCATTGTATTTACATTATATCGGTTTGCACGTACAACCTGTGGGAGGCCATCATGAGAACAGAATGGCAATTCCACGTGAAATCAGATGCACCACAGCTGTTCTAGGGCTGACAAGCCTTTATTTCCTACAAGGCGAAAGCTAACAGGATAAACGGCCATGATGCTTCTCTTCCCAGAGAACTCAGCATCTTTCGTGCATGCTTTTAAAAGGGAATAACACTATTTTTGCCCAAATCCCCAGAGCATCTGGACACCCTTTGATCTCTGTTTCAGAGGACGATGTCACAACATCCTTTAAACACCACTCAACCAACTCATCTATCTCACCCTGTAGTCCTTCTCACCACCGTCAGAGATTTTACCAACTACAGTGGTGTCTTTGGAGAATTTATAGAGAGTCCTTGAGCAGTGCTGTGCCACATTCATGAGGATTGAGAGACTAGAGCAATGGGTTAAGATGCATCCTTAAGGTGCACCTGTATTGACTGTCAACAAGGAGGAGACGTTATTATTAATCCGCACTGACTGTGGTTTCTTGGTGAAGAAATCAAGGGTTCTGTTGCAGAAGGAGGTACAGAGGCCCAAGTTTTGAAACCTGGTTTTGAAGTTTATAAAGAGATGTCAATGTGTGTGATGTTCCATCCTACTTCACAGCAAACCAATAGCAAGGCATATTTTCAGGCAACAATCAAAAGCTTGAGCAAAGGATTGATTTCCAGAGAGATAGAGAGGCAGAGAGGAAAAAGAATTTGAATGAAAATTCCAGGGTTTTGGAACTTGCTAGCTGAAGGTATAGCTGACGGTGAGTAGATACTTGTGAAGATGCAAGGGCAGAAGGTGCAATCTGGACAGGGAGGCATTTGAAAACAGGGATGAAAGTTTTGCATGAAAACACAAAATGCTGGCAGAACTCAGCAGGCCAGACAGCATCTATGGGAGGAGGTAGTGAGACGTTTCGGGTCGAAACCCATCATCAGGAGTTTTGCCATTGTTGAACAGTTAAAAGTCATTATTAGAACCTCTCTCATTTTCTACCTAACAACCAGGGGTGAAAGTAGCTGATAATTTCTTGCCTCTATCCTGCCTATTCTATTTTACTAATTTTTACTGATATTCTTGGCGAATTTCTAACCTACGCCGGTAAATTTCAGTTCTGCTCCCAACTAATTCATCAAAGCCAACTAATTCAAGTTGGAGGCCCGTTGTCTGCAAGTGTACGGGTCCACTGGAGGCCTGACCAGGATTGGAGGACTGTCTGTGTATGTGAGTAGGAGGTAGGAGAAAAGGACTAATTTTTGTTCTAGCTCTTTTGTTGTTCGTTGTGTTCTGTGAAATATTGTAGACATGGTATGTTGGTGCCGGAATGTGTGGCGACGTTTGAAGGCTGACCCCAGCATATCCTTAGGTTGTGTTGATTGTTAACGCCAATTACTCATTTCACTGCAACACACACAAGATGCTGGAGAAACTCAGTAGTCAGGCAGCATCTACAGAAAAGATCCTAGGGCTGACTATATTCATACCATCAAGTTGGAGGGGGCCCAGACAGAGTACAAGGTGTTGCTCCTCTACTCTGAGGGTGGCCTCATCTTGATACAAGAGGAGGCCATGGATGTAGACATCAGAACAGGAATGGGAATGGATGTTTGGACACCGGAAAGTCCCACTTCTGGTGGATGGTGCGGAGGTGCTCGACACTTTTTGCTGTATGTTTCAATGTACATGTGATAAATAAATTAATCTGAATCTGAATCATCCATTCTGACTCACTCTGGATCTCAGTGACATCACAATTTCACCTCAGTAAACCAAGGGTCAGAGTTCCCATTCTAATCTCACAAACCAACTAGATTAGTGTACCATTCGGAGCAGAGCAGATTAGATCATAATTAACAAACATCCTAGACTGGACGACCAAACAATATATTGCATTCAGAAGGAACAAGTGATCAGAAAACCCAAGGCTAAGCAGTTTGCTCAGGTTTTTGCCACATTAATCCAGGTTTATGTAGAGGTCATGACTCAGGTACCTTCTGATGCTGGTTTCCTTCCACCGAGAGGACAAAGTAGAGCATTGCCTGCCAGTGAGAAATGGAGACAAACATGGACAAGAAAAGCTTTTATTAAAATAGAGAGACTCAAAGTAGTTGGTGTTCCAAAATTTTATTACAGCTCCAGAGTAAAGAAAGCTTTCAGACAGAGAATGACTGTCTGACCCAGGGTGCCTCAGACAGTGTTTACTGTGAATGCCTACAGCCCCTGCCAGCTTCAATAAACACAACATCAAAGCACTGACGGGAGGAATTTCTCTTAAAATAAAAGTTTGCTGCACTACGCTGTACAACTGTCATAATTGATTCTAAAGGGAAAAATGCTATTATCTGGCAAAGATCACTACAAACAAACAAGTTACTTAAGATCTGGTTATTAAGAGAATTGGCAGTGAAATGGCCACTAAAGAGCAGCAAAAGATGAGCTGGATGAGGTTTACAGACAGAGCCCTCTCCACACACAATTGAGGAAGACCTGCCATTTCCAAACCTTTCATACCTTCTCAATTTCACCGAGTGTTGCGGTTTGTGCCCAGCAAGTTGCTACAGACAGCTCCAAGAGGAACACAACCTTGTTGTTGGGTTTGGAGCCTGGTGTTTCTCAATGACCCGAGAGCTATGCTGGTGAGAGTCAGGGCTTTATGCTTTGGCTCTCAGTAGGATCACCCGTGCCAAACAGGTCAAAGGGCAGAGACCAGACTAAGAGTGGTCCATTTGTCCACCAGGTTTGTGGGATCAGCTCATCGACTGGTCAAAAACATATAACGTCACGGAAACAGCAATGAAGAATCCTCCTACATCATTAGCCAGTGGTAAATGGTAAGTGGTAAATAGACAGAGATGGAAGATCTTTATTGCTGCCCTAAATGTCAACAGCACAATAGTAGTAACCAAGTTCTTACAGACAGCAAGGTGGCAATGAGTAGATAATTGGCTAGGAGATGGATTTAGGTATGCATTTTGTATGCTGAACCATTGTTCTCTTAGTGTCTGTGCAAATAGGGTTTTCCTCAGAAAAAGTCATGAAGCTTATTGAAACAGCAGGAGGGTGGTTTATATTGAGACTAAAGCACCAGCACAGGAGCTGTGTGTTTCTCAATGAAACCCAGTACATCTGCTGACATCTTGCTGTTCGGCAGTGACAGAACATTGGCTCTTAAAGGCGTACTCACCACTGAGGCCAGAAAACAGCAACACACAGTGTGAACACAAGAGAGTTTGCAGATGCTGCAAGTCCAAGCAACACACAAAAAACGCTAGAGGAACTCAGCAGATCAGGGCAGCATCTATGGCGGGGAATAAGCAGTCAACATTTTGGGCTGATGCCCTTCTCAACCCAAAATGTTGACTGCTTATTTCCATTATGTGTGCCAATGAGGAAACCGATAACCCAAAGGCCACAATGCACAGGAAGGGAAGGGGACGGATACAGAGGGTTACCAGGGATAGTCCCAGGAGAGCAGGGCATGGAGTCACTGTCTACATGGGCTATAAGAGAGTTGCTTATATAGGAGTGATTTTCATAAGAAGCCTATTCAATTATTGTCTCTATTACAAATCAATTGACCCTCAAACACTTCAACTCTCAATACCAAAATAGTACAATATAATCGGAGTACGGAGCTGAAATGATCCAAAAGGATTCCTCACATTCTGCTCTGCAGGTCCACCTGTGCTGGTTATAACACGTCGACTAATGGTTCCCTGACCATATAACTGAAATCACAAGCATTTTGTTTCTGAAACTTGGCTTTTAAACCATGACCTCTGCACATTTATGGCTACATGGCATTGGCTATCAAGGTATTCTTCCTATGGCTGGCAAGGACAGAGGGAAGGGAAAAACATTTTTATTGATTTATGACATACATACCGCTGAAGTCGATAATCCTGAAGTGAATAATTAGCTCCTTGGTCTTGCTGACTTTGAGTGTGAGGTTGTTGTTGTGGCACCACTCACCAGTTTTTCAATCTCCCTCCTATATGCTGATTTGTCACAACCTTTGATTTGGCTGACGACAGTGTGGCATTAGCAAACTTAAATATGGCATTGGGGCTGTGAACACACTGAAAGGCAATTATAGAAAAGTACAGCACAGAAACAGGAGCTTCAGCCCATCTAGTCCATGCCAAACCACTAAAACTGCCTACTGCCTGCTCAAATATTTCCGTACAAGCAGAATTGCTACATAAATAAAATCATTATTGGGTGCACAGCTGGGTAATCGTTACAAGAAGATTACCCAGATTTTGCTATGTGTAATTGTATGATTGCTAACATGATATACTCTAGATAAAATTGACTTTTACTGAGCATTTAACACTTAAAAGGTGTTATGCAATACAGTTTCTATCATAATTTGTTTGTGATCACACTTGAGATCAGACGTCTCACTCAGGATATGGGAATTTTATGTCCACCTCAGGAAGCAGAGGCTCTGTCCAAGGATCAGATGGCCCTGGAGTGGTGACTGGACCTCAGGTGGTGTACCCTCACTCCCCCCACCACCTTCACAACACAGTTGCCGTGCACACCATCCACCAATGGTTCTAGAAGACAGCTGGGCACCACCCTCTCAAGGATAAACAGGAGCTGGCTGTGAGTAGTGGATTTGCAGGCGACATCTGCACCCTATCAAGGTAACATTTCGTCAAATAGACCTGAACTAATCACCCACTGAGAGATTTCACTGTTCTAGTAATTTACCTCAGCAGCTAATTGGTTTTTCCTTTTGAATGGCCTGCACTAAAGGGAGGTTTGCAGTACTACAACACCCTGCTTGTCCTCAGGTCCTCTTCCTCCACACAGTGTTTGAAGGGTCTTCACTGCTACCTTTTCCCACAAGCAGAAATGACCACTGACTGAGGTACAAAAGGTATCCCTGAGGAAGGAGGAAAATTCCAATAAAGAAAAGTAGCTTAAATTTCTTTTCAGCATCTTTACAATGAATAGGATCAGTTCAGTGGCTTTGAATAGAATGGTTTGTGTTAAACCAATGGAAAGAAACCTGCTGAGCCATCTTGCACCATCCAGCACTATTTTCAAGCTTGGAAAATTAAAGACAGAAGATGTCCAATGCTTTGCTTGCAGATATAGCATTGGAAAAAGGCAAGTCTTTCATGCAGTCAACTCACAGCTCGTTTCCTTATCTACACTCCCAAAGACTGAGTTGCCATAGCAATCATTCACACGAAGATGAGAGCCTTCTGCGATATATGTTGGACTCACGGTACTTTGGGGCCACCCAAATTTTAAGATAAATTACCTTAATTCATTGAGTCATAGAGCACTGTAGCACAGGCTCTTCAGCCCATCTAGTCCATGCTGGCCTGGTCCTCCACCTAGTCCCACCTACCTGCATCTGGACTGTAGGTCTCAATACCCCTCTCATCCGTATACCTATCCAAATGTTGCATTTGAATCCACACCCACCATGTCCACTGGCAGCTCATTACACACTTACATCACCTGCTCATTGAAATAATTCCCCCTCAGATTTATATTAAATGTCTCACCTTTCACCCTAAAGGTCATGACCAAGAAAGCTTAATAAACCTTAACTTCCTCAGGAGGATAAAGAAATTCAGCATGTCCTCGTGACTCTTACCAATTTTTAAAAATTAACCGCAGAAACCACTCTGTCTGGATGCATAATGGCTTGGTATGACAACTGGCACGTGAGCATAAAAAGCCTCAGAGAGTTGTGGACGCAGCTCAGCACATCAAAGAAACCACCCTCCCCTCTATCTAAACTTCTTGCTGCTTCAGTAAAGCAGCCACCATGATCAAAGACCCCATCCACCATGGCCATTATTTCATGGATAGAAGTTACAAAACTCTGAAAGCATTTACCATCAGGCTAAAGACTTCTTCCATCCTAATGTTATCAGGCTCTTGAATGGATCTGTTGAACGATAAGATGGGCAATTGGCATCACAATCTACATTGTTATCATGTTATCATTTAAAGTTCCAAAATTCAAGGTAAATTTATTATCAAAGTACACGTATGTCACCATATACAACCCTGAGATTCTATTTCTTGTGGGCATAATAGAATCATAACCATAATAGAATCAATGAAAGACTGCACCATCTTAGGCATTCAACCAATGTGCAAAAGACAACAAGCTGAGCAAATACATAAATAAATAAATTGATAGATAGATAGATAGATAGATAGATAGATAGATAGATAGATAGATAGATAGATAGATAGATAGATAGATAGATAGATAGATAGAATGAATAAGCAATAAATAACCAGAACAGGAGATGAAGAATAGCTCAATGTGCTTTGCAATGATTTGATTTTTATAAACAGTATACGAGTTTTTTACTGTATCTTCGTATATGCGCCAGTAATAAACCATTATCAATACCAAACCTATGACTTCCACTTCTAGTCTCATCCAATCTAAGAGGAAAAAGCCTGCATGCATTCACCTTATCTATATCCTTCATAATTTTGTTAACCTCAGTAAGATCGCTCCTCATTCTCCTGCACTGCAGGAATTAAATTCCTAACCTATTCCACCTTTACCTGTAACTCCGGTTTTTGAGACCCAGCAACATCTGTGTAAGTTATTGACCTCCACTTGAAGGGAGGTGACAAGACCTGCACACAATACTCTCAATTTGGCCTCAACAACATTTTAAACAACTTCAACATAACATCCCAACACCTGCATTCAGTACCTTGATTTATCAAGGCCAATGTGCCAACAGGTTTCTTTACAACCTTATCTACCTGTGACGCCACTTCAAAGAATTATGGATCTGTATTCCCAGATCCCTTTGTTCTACCACACTCCTCAGTGCCCTACTGCTCACCCTAGCTCGTCCTTGAAATCTGGAGACATAATAGCTTAAACTGCAAATTATACCAAGTTCCTAAACCTGTTGGCTACAAAGCTCTAAAAGTATTTGAAAGGGCGCACAAGAGTTGAAGTCGTGGGGGGCTGGAGGCAGCAGGGAGGGGAAAGGATAAAATCAAACAAATCTACCAAAACGTTATGATGAATTCACAAATCAATCAAGTACAAATTAAATATATTTAATTCTAATGGTAATATTCTGGGATGCCACATATGAAAACAAGGCACAGTGGAATGATTGTGGGGAGTAACAGACGACCTGTCTTCTCGAACGTTTCAATCAGTAGAGGCTCTCAGGCTGGGTTGGTTATGAACTTACTGCTGGAGTCTCCACCTCTTTTTGTAAATTATCCACCTGCTCAGATACGGATAGTGAGTTGTTTCAATTGAGTCTCCAACAAATTTCTAGCCGAAGAAAAGTAGCAAATATCAAGCACAAAAGAGACTGTTTCACCCAGCATGACTTCTGCTTTTTTCCCATTCCAACCCCTAAACGGATTTTATACAGTTCCCACCCGACTCTAACAAGGCAGGAAAATTAAGTCAAACATGCCACCCACGTAATAAATAAATCAACACCTGACTTAAATTTAATCTTCATAACTTTCAATTGATAGTTTACCTTCTTGTCATTGTTTGGTCATTCCTGTGTCTTCTATCAAACGAAGTAATTTAGTTGGGACGACACAGCAGTGTAGTGGTTAGCACAAGGCATCACAGTGCAGGTGACCCGGGTTCAATTCCCAGTGCTGCCCTTAAGAAATTTGTATGTTCTCCCAGTGACTACGTGTGTTTCCTCTGGGTGCTCCGGTTTCCTCCCACAGTCCAAAGGCCTACCAGTTTGTCAGTCACTTGGTCATTGTAAATTGTCCCATGATTAAATCGGGGGGCGCAGGCTGGCGAGACCCGGAGGACCTATTTCATGCTGTATCACAGTAAATTTAAAAAAGCAAATAAATAGATAACTAAATATTTTGTCTGTTTGTAGGCACCTCTGAGGTACTCCATCCAGATTAGAGAGGTGCAGTTTGCCCTATAGTCCCTTTCTCTATCACACACACAGCCAAATCTTTTCACGTGATTATTTGACCCTGTTTGATTGCTGTTCTGGTATCTCCCTGAGCTGATGGTCGTGCACCCTGATGGAAGAAGGTGATATGTTTCTTATTGCCATGGAACCAGTATGCGCAATCTTCACAAAGATTACTTGCAAATCTGTTCCTCAAAGCATACTTGCCAGACAGCCACGCTTTATAAATATGCCATGTGTGAGTACTGTAGTATGTTTTTTTTTAAAAAACTGTTCTCTGGCACCCTTTAAGGAAGATGTCCTTGGACCCATATTTCTATTAAGGTCAATAAACTTTTCATAATGAACATCTGGGTTGCTAAGAGACCGTCACTATTATGGGAGACTTAAGTTACATTGTTGACGAAAGTGCAAATCATTCTCAAGCTGAAAATGCAGGGAGGGAAAAGAATCAGATCTGCATGGAATACAGCGGCTGTATTGGGTCGGACCAAAGCTTCCTTCTCTTCTCTTCTCTACTGGGGTGCCATGGTAGCACAGCAGTTACCGGGATGCTATTACACACCAGTGCATCGGGGTTCGGAGTTCAAAGTTCAGTCCCGGCGCTGTCTGTAAGGAGTTTGTACCATTCTCCCCGTGACTGTGTGGGTTTCCTCCGGGTGCCCCCGTTTCCTCCCACAGTCCAAAGACCTACTGGTCAGTAGGTTAATTGGTCATTATAAATTGTCCTGTGATTAGGCTAGGGTTAAATAGGTGGGTTCCTGCACGGCGTGGCTCGTTGGGCTGGAAGAGTCCATTCCGCCCTTTATCTCTAAATAAAATAAATAACATTCTTCTAAAAAAAGTGTTGCTGCCTCCTTCTAAAAACGAAATGACACCTCTTTGCTGACTTAGACTCAGCATGACCTTTATTAAAGGTAAACTTATACCTTTTGCTTCCAGAGATGCCGATTACCTCTCTGATATTTTCTGGTGTCCGGTTCTTTTCTTTGGGATTCCAGCATCTGCAGTCTCCTTCATCTGTATTCACTGAGACTTTGTGGTGTGGATACAACCTAACCAGAGGCATTGACTGTAAGAGCGAGGAAGCTGTGATCACCATATACTGTGTATACAATATGTGGTTCAGCCACAGCTGAAGCATTGCTTCCAGCCCTGGCCACCATTCTTTCAGAGCGGTGGGAATCTTTTGGAGAAGATACAGCTGGCATCTACCAAAGTGATTCCAGGAATAAGAAACGTACATTATGCAGGAAGATCAGAAATGCTGGGGCTGTGTTCCTTGGAAGAGAGAATATTGCAGAACGACATGATGAGATCCTTAAGATAGAGAATCTGGTGGGGAAAAGTCTCTTCCCATTGATAGAGGCATCAAAAACTGGGGGATACATAATGAAGGTGATTGGTAAAAGAATCAAAAGTGACATTCAGGAATTAATTTTACTTAGTAAGTGGCTAAGTTATGGAATGTACTGTAAGAAGACACAACAGATGCAGACTCAATTGTAGAGTTTAAAACTGATTTGTGTGAGTATAGAAACATAGAAAACCTACAGCACAATACAGGCCCTTCGGCCCACAATGCTGTGCCCAACATGTACTTACTTTAGAAATTACCTAGGGTTACCCATAGCCCTTTATTTTTCTAAGCTCCATGTACTTATCCAAGAGTCTCTTAAAAGACCCTATCGTATCCGCCTCCATCACCGTCGCCGGCAGCCCATTCCACGCACTCACCACTCTCTGACTAAAAAAACTCATCTCTAACATCTCCTCTGTACCTACTCCCCAGCACCTTAAACCTGTGTCCTTTTGTGGCAACCATTTCAGCCCTGGGAAAAAGCCTCTGACTATCCACACGATCAATGCCTCTCACCATCTTATACTGTACACCTCTATCAGGTCACCTCTCATCCTCCGTCGCTCTAAGGAGAAATGGCTGAGTTCACTCAACCTATTCTCATAAAGCATGCTCCCCAACCCAGGCAACATCTTTGCAAATCTCCTCTGTACCCTTTCTATAGTTTCCACATCCTTCCTGTAGTGAGGCGACCAGAACTGTGCACAGTACTCCAAGTGGGGCCTGACCAGGGTCCTATATAGCTGCACAATTACCTCTTGGCTCCTAAACTCAATCCCATGATTGATGAAGGTCAATGCACCCTATGCCTTCTTAACCACAGAGTCAACCTGTGCAGCAGCTTTGAGAGTCCTATGGACTCGGATCCCGAAGATCCCTTTGATCCTCCACACTGCCAAGAGTCTTACCATTAATACGATATTCTGCCATCATATTTGACCTACCAAAATTAACCACCTCACAGTTATTTGGGTTGAACTCCATCTGCCACTTCTCAGCCCAGTTTTGCATCCTATTAATGTCCCACTGTAACCTCTGACAGCCCTCCACACTATCCACAACACCTCCAACCTTTGTGTCATCAACAAATTTACTAACCCATCCCTCAACTTCCTCATCCAGGTCATTTATAAAAATCACACAGAGTAGGGGTCCCAGAACAGATCCCTGAAGCACACCACTGGTCACCGACTTCCATACAGAATATGACCCGTCTACGACCACTCTTTGCCTTCTGTGGGCAAGCCAGTTCTGGATCCACAAAGCAATGTCCCCTTGGATCCCATGCCTCCTTACTTTCTCAATAAGCCTTGCATGGGGTACCTTATCAAATGCCTTGCTGAAATCCATACACACTACATCTACTGCTCGTCCTTCATCAATTTCTTATGATGCCACAGAAAGATATTGATACCTGAATTCAATAAGGTCCAAAAATCTAAAACAAAATCAACTACTTGCCAATTTTCCTTGCTTCAATCACATGGACATTTAATTATAATATTGTCAGCAAGGGATGTTCAACATGGGTTGAAAATAGTGAAGAACTCCCTGACCCATCTCTGCTCCTCTACGAGTGACTATGAATAGGAATTCAGTATAAATGCAAAGTACATTAAAGAAATTGTCTGAAGTGACTCTGTCAGACCAGTTATATTGGGATTCACTCATCTTGCCCCAGTGATGGAACTGTGGCAACCCACTTTCTGCGCAGGCGAACCGGCTCACAAATAGCCAGCGCATGGGGAGAGACTTTGGTAATGCACCTCTGACGTTATTTCCACCCGGAGAGGGCGAGTGCTAGGGATTAAATGCCAGCGCCGTGAATTTTGAATAAACTAGTCTCGAAACAACTTACCAACTGCTTGTTGTCTCTACATTGCTACATCGCTACATTGGTGACCCCGACGGTCCAAACGGGATTTGGACCAAAGATGACCGACTCTTCATCTGTTCATGCAGTTTTGCTAAAACTGCCGACTTTCTGGACGCTGCGACCACGCGTGTGGTTTAGCCAAGCAGAAGCCCAGTTCCAGATTCGGCAGATATCCTCTGATTCCACGCATTACTACCATGTGGTGAGCGCCCTTGACCAGGAGACGGCCGCCCAGGTTGCGGATTTCATACAGTCGCCCCCGGAAGAAGGTAAATATGAAGCATTCAAAGCGCTGCTCATTGGGACCTTTGGCCTCTCACGGCGTGAGTGGGGTGCCCGCCTGCTTCACCTGGATGGTTTGGGAGACAGACTGCCGTCAGCATTGATGAACGAGATGCTGGCCCTGGCTGACGAACACAAGCCCTGCCTCATGTTTGAGCAGGCGTTCCTAGAGCAACTGCCCGAGGACATACATCTGCTGCTGGCCGACACAGATTTCAGCGACCCCCGGAAGGTGGTGGCCCGGGCAGACGTGCTGCGGAAAGTCAAGAGGGAGAGCATGGCGTCCGTCGGTCAGATTACCAGGCCACGCGCCCAACAGCAGACCAGACCAGGCCCGGCAGGGGGGCGCACACAACACAGAAGCAGGAGTGAGGAGGCCAGTGAACACTGGTGTTTCTACCACCAGCGGTGGGGCACAGAAGCCCGCCGTTGTCGCCCGCCCTGCAAGGGCCAGGGCCAGCTGCTGCTAATGACTATGGCGGCTGGCCGCCAGGCCAGCCTCTTGTACGTCTGGGACAAACAGTTGGGACGCCGCTTCTTGGTCGACATGGGAGCGGAAATCAGCGTCTTGCCCCTGACGGGGTACGACACCTGCAACAGGAAGCCAGGACCCACCCTGAGGGCCGCAAACGGCAGCACGATACAGTCCTACGGCACCCGCATAGTGCAGATGCAGTTCGGCACCAGCCGATTCACGTGAGACTTCACACTGGCCGCTGTGGCCCAACCACTACTGGAGACGGACTTCTTGCGAGCTCACAGCCTGCTGGTCGACTTGCAAGGGAAAAGACGGTACATGCCGAGACTTTCCAGACGTTCTCCCTGGGTGAAGCCAAGTTGCCGGCCCCACACCTGGACTCCATCACGCTGTCGGACAACGAATTCACCAGAATCCTGGTGGACTTTCCATCGATTCTGGCACCGCAGTTCACGGCAGCCATGCCCAGACATGGGGTACAACACCACATCCCGACCCAGGGACCACCCCTCCACACCCTCGCACGAAGGCTCCCCCCGGAAAAGCTCTGCCTGGCGAAGGAGGAGTTCAAGAGTTTGGAGGAATTGGGGATCGTACAGAGGTCTGACAGCCCATGGGCCTCCCCCCTGCACATGGTGCCCAAAGCAGCAGGGGGTTGGAGACCATGTGGCGACTACCACAGACTGAATGAGGCTACAACTCCAGACCGCTACCCCCGTGCCGCACATACAGGACTTTGCAGCAAACCTGCACGGGGCAAGAATATTTTCCAAAGTAGACCTCGTCCGAGGATACCATCAAATCCCAGTGCACCCTAAAGACATCCCCAAAACGGCACTCATCACCCCATTCGGCCTGTTCAAGTTCCTCCGAATGCCATTCTTCTGCACAGACGTTCCAGCGGCTAATGGATGCGGTGGGACGCGACCTGGACTTTGCGTTCATCTATTTGGATGACATCCTTATAGCCAGCAGTAGTCGTCAGGAGCATCTGTCCCACCTCCGCCAGCTCTACTCCCGCCTGAGTGATTTCGGCCTCACGATCAACCCGGCCAAATGCCAGTTTGGTCTCGATACCATCGACTTCCTGGGCCACAGGATTACCAAAGACGGGGCAACACCTCTGCCTGCCAAGGTAGATGCGATCTGCCACTTTGCCCGGCCCAACACGGTCAAAGGCCTGCAGGAGTTCATTGGTATGGTGAACTTCTACCACCATTTCCTCCCCTCAGCAGCCCGTATCATGCGCCCTTTGTACACCCTGATGTCGGGTAAAGGCAGGGATATTACCTGGGATGAGGAGGCCGCGGCCGCGTTTGTTAAAGCCAAGGAAGCCTTGGCAGATACCGCGATGCTGGTGCACCCCAGAATGGACGTTCCGACCGCCCTCACGGTGGACGCATCCAACACAGCAGCCAGTGGGGTGCTGGAGCAGCTCATCGAGGGGCGCTGGCAACCCCTGGTGTTCTTCAGCAAGCACCTACGACCACCCGAACTCAAGTACAGTGCTTTCGACCGGGAGCTATTGGCACTGTATCTGGCAATCCGGCATTTCAGGTACTTCTTGGAAGGCAGGCCGTTCACCGCATTCACGGACCACAAACCGTTGACCTTCACGTTCACGAAGGTGTCCGATCCCTGGTCGGCTCGCCAGCAGCAACATCTGTCCTACATCTCTGAGTACACGATGGACATCCAGCATGTCTCGGGAAAGGACAACGTCGTGGTGGACGCACTCTCCAGACCAGCTGTCCAGGCCCTGTCCCTGGGGGTGGACTATGCAGCACTGGCGGAGGCGCAGCAGGCAGACGATGAGATGCCCAGCTACAGGACCGCAGTCTCGGGTTTGCAGCTGCAGGACTTTCCCGTAGGCCCAGGTGATAGGACCCTTCTGTGCAACGTGGCTACCGGCCAACCTCGCCCCATCGTCCTGGCAGCCTGGAGGTGGCGAGTTTTCGACTCCATACACGGTTTGGCGCACCCATCTATCAGGACAACCATCTAGCTGGTCTCCAGCAAGTTCACGTGGCACGGACTTCGCAAGCAGGTCAGTGAATGGGCCAGAACGTGCGCGCAGTGCTAAACAGCCAAAGTGTCAGCAGCACACTAAAGCCCCGCCGCAGCAGTTCGAACCCACCCACTGGAGGTTCGACCACATTCATGTGGATATCATGGGCCCCCTACCAGTATCCTGAGGAGCACGGTACCTCCTAACTATGGTAGACCGGTTCACGAGGTGGTCAGAGGCGGTCCCGCTCACCAACACATCTGCCGATTCCTGCGCCCGAGCACTGATTGCAACCTGAGTAGCACGTTTCAGGGTACCGGCCCACATTACCTCCGAAAGAGGCGCCCAGTTCACCTCCAGCCTGTGGTCAGCTGTGGCCAGCCTTTTGGGGACACAGCTGCACCACACAACTGCCTACCACCCACAGTCGAACGGACTAGTGGAGCATTTCCACCGTCACTTGAAGTCGGCTCTCATGGCCCGCCTGAGAGGACCTAACTGGGTGGACGAGCTTCCCTGGGTCCTGCTTGGAATTCGCACAGCGCCCAAAGAAGATCTGCACACCTCGTTGGCCGAGTTGGTGTACGGTGCACCCCTGGCCATCCCAGGAGAGTTCATACCAGCCCCAAGGGGGCAAGAGGAAGAACCCGCAGCAGTCCTGAACAGGCTACGCAAAAGGCTCGGCAACCTGGCCCCCGTACCAACTTCACAGCACGGACGGACCCCGACCCATGTACCCAAAGACCTGCAGAACTGTAAGTTTGTGTTTGTACGAAGGGGCGGACACCGGGCACCGCTACAGTGGCCATACGAGGGGCCGTTCAGGGTGGTCAACAACAACAGGTCCAGGTACGTTCTGGACATTGGGGGGAGAGAGGAGGTATTCATGGTGGACTGACTCAAACCAGCCCATGTGGACTTGGCGCAGCCGGTCGAGGTTCAGGCACCGCGGCGCAGAGGCAGACCTCCCAAACAGAGGCTGATCCAGACTGTGGACATTGGGGGGTGTATTGCCGGTTCTGGGGGGGGGGGGGTTATGTGGCGACCCACTTTCTGCGCAGGCGAACCGGCTCACAAATAGCCAGCGCGTGGGGAGAGACTTTGGTAATGCACCTCTGACGTCATTTCCGCCCGGAGAGGGTGGGCGCTAGAGATTAAATGCCAGCGCCGCGAAGTTTGAATAAACTAGTCTCGAAACGACTTACCGACTGCATGTCGTCTCTAGCTCTGTATGTAGTACATCGCTACAGAACCATGTACATTAATAACTCAATCAGTGGTCACCTGGAATCTGATCAATGCTCATGATAACTCAAGCAGGAACAATGGTATTGTACTAAGAGCATAAATGGACATGTTTAATTTGTACATGGAATTATACAACGGAGTGTGAAGCACATCTCATACTGAACAATCTCTGCTGCGTTGGAACAAATATTCAGCCTGTTAAGATTGAGATCACTGGTTTATAGCTTGCATGAAAGGAGAGGATATGATAATACAAAGTAAATCTCTGAGCTCCACCAAATAATCCACAACTCCTGTATATCATAAAATATAATTACATTCCTGGCATATATATATACTAGACAGAACCACAGAATTGTTTTCTCTGAACAGCAGGAAAAATAAATTCTGGATTTATAGAATAATTGAACATTTATAGCGATGAGGAGCCTGTTCGCTCTTTACTTTTGTGCTGCTGGTCGAAGAGCTACCCACCCACATCTCAACTTTCAGTGGTTGATCTACAAAGCTCATGGCTCTCGCAGTACACAACCATTACTGAGTACGTGGAACGACAGTGTCTGCCTCTACCATTTTGAGACATGCAGTTCCAGATCCTGACCCCTGGTGAGTGAGAAATAATGCTTCTCTCCTCACTAATCTTTCTACCAAGAACTTTAAAGCCAAGCTCTCTGGTTTTTGGCCCACAACAGAAGGAAATTGGTCCTTCCTATTTAGTCTCCCTCTGCTCTCATAATTTTATACGTGTCAACAAATAAGTCTAATTTTAGCACTCTCTGTTCCAAAGAAAATAACTGCTACCCTACCCATCTTTTCTTCATGGGTAATATTTTCCTAACCTGACAAAATCTTGGAAATTTTCTCTGCACCCTCTTCAATGCAATCATGCCATTCCTGTACTGTAGTGACCAAAATTTTAGACAGTAGTCATGGCTTGTGTTCAAATCTGGCATTAACTCTCTGCTCTATATCCAATAATGAGGAAATACTTCGCTTGTTTTTAAACCATCTTGTCTACTTCTCTTGACATATTTAAGACTCTGTGGACATATAATCCAAGGTTCATCTATTTTCATACACCATTTAATATTCTTATATATTAAAGATTCTCTTCGGTGGACTTCTCCAAATGCATTACTTTAAACATCTCTATCCAAGTGACTGCACCTTCTAGATCTTCCCAAAGCTGAACACTGCCTCCTGTTCAATCACATGACCAATTTTAGTATCATCTGTAAATTTTTGTCATGTCATGATATAAACATCAGGAAACAAGAGACTGAGAACTGAGCCTTATGGAGCTCCATTGTTCACAGTATTTTACAAAGTTATAAGTACACCATTACTTCTTGCCTTCTGTTCTCAAGGTCAGTTTTAGATCAAACTTCTCTCTCTCTTTCTCTCTGTGGGAGTCACACAGACATCTACTGTTTTGAACATGCTGTCATCCCTGGACAGCAGGCCTTCCCAATCTGGGGTCTAAGGACCACCTCGGTTAATGGTAGGGATCTACGGCATTAAAAGCTTGGGAGCCCCTGCTGTTGAGAGGCTTGTAAAATCCATATAGACTTCATCAAATTCATAATCCTCCTTTGTTGCTTTCTCAAAAAATGCAATCATGCCAGTCAGACACAACCTTCCCTTCTCAAGTCATGCTGACTTCCCCTGGTTAATCTGTGTTTTTCTAAACACAGTTTGTTATCAGCTGTCAAAGTTGATTCCACTAACTTGCCCCCACTAAGTTCAGACTGGGCTGGTTTGGGTTATTCTTTTCTCCGGTTTTAAATAGAGGGACAATAGGGAGTGGCAAAGTAGCATAATGGTAAGGTTCCCCGTGCCAGGCTCATTCAGAAGGTAAGGAGGCATGGGATCCAATAGAATCTTGCTAAGTGGATCCAGAATTGGCTTGCCCACATAAGACAAAGGGTGGTTGTTGATGGTTCATATTCTGCATGGAGGACGGTGGCTAGTGGTGTTCCGCAGGGATCTGTTCTGGGATCCCTCCTCTTTGTGACTTTCATAAGTGATCTGGATGAGGGAGTAGAAGGGTGGGTTAGTAAGTTTGCTGATGACACAAAAGTTGGGGGTGTTATGGATAGTCTGGAGGGTTGTCAAAGTTTACAAGGGGACATCAATAGGGTGCAGAACTGGGCTGAGAAGTGGCAGAAGTGTGAAGTGGTTCATTTTTGTAGGTCAAATTTGAAGACAATATATAATATTAATAGTAAGACTCTGGTAGTGTGGAGGATCAGCAATATCTTGGGGTCTGTGTCCATAGGACACTCAAAGCAGCTACATCGGTTGACAGTGTTGTTAAGAAGGCATACGGTGTGATGGCCTTCATCAACCATGGGATTATGTTCAAAAGCGGCAAAGTAATGTTAAAGCTTAGTTAGACCCCACATGGAGTACTGTGTTCAGTTCTGGACACCTCACTACAGGACGGATGTGGACACTATAGAGAGAGAGTGCAGAGGAGATTTACAAGAATGTTGCCTGGATTGGGGAGCATGCCTTATGAGAAAAGGTTGAGTGAACTTGACTTTTTCTCCTTGGAACGACGGAAGACAAGAGGTGACCAGATAGAGCTGTGTAAGATGATGTGGATAGCCCGAGGCTTTTTCCCAGGGCTGAAATGGCTAACAGGAGGGGCACAGTTTTAAGGTGCTTTGAAGTATGTATAAGAAGGATGTCAGAGCTATGTTTCTCATACAGAGAGTGGTGGGTGCATGGAATACATTGCCAGTGCTGGTGATACAGGCAGATACATTAGGGTCTTTTAAGAGACTCTTAGATAGGTACATGGAACTTAGAAAAATAGGGAAATTCTAGGCAGTTTCTAGAGTAGGTTACATGGTTGGCACAACATTGTAGACTGAAGGGCCTGTAATGTGCTGTAGATTTCTATGTACTATGATCTATATCACACTGTATTCTTTGCCAGTCTTCTACATTATCCACAACTCCACCAATCTTGGTGTCATCAGCAAATTTACTAACCCACCCATCCAGATTTTCCTCCAGGCCATTTATATACGTTACAAACAGCAGAGGTCCCAGCACAGATTCCTGTGAAACTCCACTAATTACAGACCTCCAGCTTGATTAAATCTCTTCAGCCACTATCCTTTGCCTTCTATGCACAAAACAGTTCTGAAATCAAACAGGCACTTCACTACGGATCCCATCGAGGATGTGGGAAGAGTAAAGTTAAATTGGAATACAATTATTGTAAATAGGTGCTTGGTGATCACTGTGGGGCTACTGGACTGAAGGGCTTATTTACATGTTATCAGAGTTAATCGCTCTGAAAGGGGTGATGAACAAGGTGAAGAAATGGACATTACAAAAGATTGTGTGCAGTAGGCGCCAATATGAGATGAAAAAACAACTTATGAACTAACGAGTAGAAAAAGGAACGCAAGCTATAAAAGCTTTAAAAGTGACTTAGATAGGCTGGAATTCCAAACTGAACTCAGGGTAAAGTCCAGGAGGCTCAGTTGAAGATGGGGTGTTGTTCCTTGAACCTACATTGGACTTCTGGAACAGTGAGACTGAGTGGAAATTTAAAGTGAAATGGAGGGATTTTGGCTAAAACTAGTCACTACTATGAAAACACACTCAGCATACCTCAATAAACACGTCTCTTTCACATTCATCTACTTTCACTGTTTCATGAGAGGGCAAATTGTACACTTACATAAAGTGATTTATTTCATCGGTTTTACAGAGGTTTAGAATACAGCTTAATATGCTTTAAGATGATCATACAAGAGCTATCTGCTTGTGTATTTTTTTCAATTTACAAATTACAATACATTAATCTGGTTCTTTTTTTTTCTTCAGTGTAAATGTACACATCAGGTATTCTCCGGCTGTTCTGTAGCAGCTTTGTGATCTGGCAAGTTTGAACGATGTGGTTGTAGTGCAGTATATACTGTGTGGAGAACATAACTGGGAACTTCACACCTTTGTGGTTGTATAAAACGTCTTTTAGAAAAAAAAACCTTATGGCAATGACATGCCTGCTCCACAGGGCAGACACAGAACAAGGTAAAAACTGTCACTGACCAATGTTCCAGACAGAGAATAGCACAACTTTTTCTTTTAAAAAAAAACATACAAAAGGACTATAAGTTGCTATCAAGAATTTACATTTGTCATAAAACTCTAAAGTCAAAGCAGTATAACACATACTGCACTTTATCAAATACGCCTACAACAGTAATACAAAATATTTTCACCGCTGTTATACATTGTGTAAACTGTGTGCTAATAACAAATACTATTTTGAGTGAATGACTGTAAATACAGTTTGCTTTCTTGCTTTGAACGTCCTTACTATTAATTTACTGAGATGCTTTTCTCTTTTATTCTAAAAAGAAAAGCGTAACAAGAATCCATTTGGTCTTTCTGTTCACTGGCAGAATCGGGCTTATTTTCCCGTCTTGAGAAAATTATATGTTCATTTTTACACCCCTTCCGCAGCCACTGATGACAAACTCTTCATACCAGGCAGTTCTTTTCCTCTTTTTATGTTTCGAAAGGGTCCAGTTGGAGATGCAGAGGCAACGTGGTCAAGTGTTCGTTCTTTGCTTGTTGGCGAAGTGTGATGGGGCTTGCTTTGATGGTCTCATCTCCTCGTTGGTTACTCCGGCTTAGAGTCTTTCTCTGTCTCTGTGTTTACGCAATAGTTGGGTTGCTCTGAGGGTGAATAGCCAGGCAGACACACGCACTTATAGGATCCATCAGTGTTGATGCATTTGGCATTCCGGCACAACGACATTTTGTCATTGAGCTCAGTGCATTCATTCACATCTGAAATAAAGGAAATAAAATGAAGCACTGAGAGTTAGAAATGCGCGATCCAGTCTCAGAGCGGGTTGAGACATGTCATCACGACAACAATCTTCCCCTCAATGTCAACTAAACATTGACTTCAGGAAGAGGGGTGGAGTCCACATGCTGAGGTCGAGAGGGTTGAGGATTGAGAGCTTCATATTTCTAGGAGTGAACATCACTAACGTCCTGTCCTAGTCCAGCCACATTGATGTCACGGCCAAGAAAGTCCATCAACGCCTTTACCTTCTTTGGGATGCTAAAGAAAAAAATTGGCATGTCCCCTTTGACCTTTGTCAATTTTTATCAATGCACCATAAAAAAAAAACAACCTATCTGGGTGCATAATGGCTTGGTATGGCAACTACTCTGCCCTTGGACACAGCTCAGCACATTACGGAAATCAGCCTCCCCTTCACAGACTCTGTCAACACTCCTCACTGCTTCAGTAGAGCAGCCAACACAATCAAAGACCCTGTCCACCCTGGATATTCTCCCGTCTCCCCCTTCCACTGGGCAGAAGATGCAAAAGCCTAAAAACCCATTCCAGGCTCAAGGGTGTCCCTCTTTGCACTGTTCTAAGACTACCGAAGGTTCCCTAGTGTAATAAGATGGACTCTTGACCTCACAATCTTCCTTGTTATGACCTTGCACCTTATTACCTACCGGCACCATGCTTTCTTTGTAACTGTAAGACTTTACTCTGCACTCCGTTACTGATTTACCTTGTACTGCCACAATACACTGTTACAATGCAACGCTGGATGCAAGGCAAGTTTTTCACTCTGCCTCATTACAAATCACAATAATAAACCAATTTGCCAGATTTCATTTGATAGTAAGATGCCAATTATTCTGTCACAGTAATAACTGAGCAGTTTGACAAGAAAGCTGTTTACACGTTTGGGGGAAAAATGCATCTACATTACAGGAACCTGGTAAATCAGTCATACAATTAGAACCTTCACTAGTTGAGGCTCCCAGAAATGGGTGAAAGTGATTTTATCACCATCTTACACCACTGGTTTGGCAAGGTGAGACTGAAGCTTCTCCATACGATGCACGATATCCCATTAAAGTAAGTCACTGCTTTTACTGTTGAGTGTTTAGTTACGAAGAAAGTCAGCTTATTCTACTTCTCCGTACAACAACATGTCCTGCAACACTTCGTGCTAAATGCACAAAATCAGAGAAGCCAAATTTCATTTCTGCATTACACAGACAGCAGCACTGGTGTTTCTTCATGCACCAATGCTGAGCTCAATTTCATCAACTTTGTCTCCAACTTCCACCCTGTCCTTAAATTCACTTGGTCTATTTGTAACACCACTCAGCCCTTCTTTGACCTCTTTGTCTCCATCTTTGGAGACAAACTATCTATTGACATCTTTTATAGATCTGCCAATTCCCACAGCTATCTTGACTATACCTGTTCCCAGCCTGTCTCCCTTAAAAATGCTATTCCCTTTTCTCAATTCATTTGTCTCCACTGCATCTGTTTCCAGGGAGAGGCTTTCCTTTCCAGGACATCAAAGGAGTCCTCCTCCTTCATAAAGCGGGGCTTCCCTTCCTCCATGTTTGATGCTGCTCTCACCCGTATCTCCATTTTTTGGACATCCATACTCGCCCTGTCTTCCTGCCATTTTAACACGGATAGAGTTAATCTCGTCCTCATCTACCATCGCATGAGCTGCTGCATCCTGCACATTGTTTTCCTCCCTCACCTCCATTCGGGTCCCCAAACAGTCCTGCCAAGTAAAGCAACACTTCATCTGTAAATCATTTGGGGTTGTCTATTGTATCTGCTGCTCCTGATGTGGCCTCCTCTACATTGGCGAGACAGACATAAACTGGGGGGTCACTTAATTGAGCACCTCCGCTCCATCTGCTATAAGCAGAATTTCCCAGTGGCTAACCATCTTAATTCCTATCCCCACTCCTATTCTGACATGTCAGTCCATGCCCTCTTCTTCTGCCAATGATGAGGCTACTCTCAGGTTGAAAGAGCAACACCTTATTTACATCTAAGTAGCCTCTAATCTAATGGCATGAACATTGATTTCTTCTTCCAGAAAATTTTTATTCTTTCCCCTTCCCTCTTCTTCTAATCCACACTCTGGCCTCTTATCTCTTTTCCTTACCTGCCAATCACTGTCCCTGGTGTTCCTCCTGCCTCCTTTTCTCCCATGGTCCACTCCCCTCTCCTATCGAATTCCTTTTTCCCCAGCCCTTTGCCTTTTCCACCTATCACCTCCCAGCTTCTTACTTCATCCTCCCCTCCTCTACCCACCTGGCTTCACCTATCGCCTTCAAGCTTGTCCTGCATCCCTTCCCCCCACCTTCTTACTCTGGCATCTTCCCCCTTCCTTTCCCGTCCTGACAAGGCCTCTTGACCAAGTGTTTATTCATTTCCGCAGGTGCTGCCTGACCTGCTGAGTTCCTCCAGTGTTTTGTGTGCATTGCAGTCAAATCTCACTGACATGAAACAGTACTTCAGGTTCAGCAGCTTCATTAACTTATTTACTTCAGCCCATGACGTTGTGCCAAATTAAATCAGCTAATGAAGCTCATTAAACTTTCACGAGTACAGTTCAGCATTGCACACAATGACCTTATCATCTGTCTGCTCTATATATACAGAATAGGGGATGTCGCACTGTGACCTGGTTACCTCTGGAGCATTTTGCCCAAACCCAAGATGTAAAACCAACTTCCATGCATTGTAACACTTAGCTGCTCCACTGGCTTGCTTATAAAGCAGTAGCAACTCAAAGGGCCAAATGGCCTAATTCTGCTCCTATGTCTTACAGTCTAAAGCACACATGGAACTGATGGAATTTTTTTAATCAAATTATGCCTCTGTCTCCTTAAGGTGCATGATGCACTCTACATAATGCTCTTATAGCTCGGTCATGCCACTGTCAGGAGTTGTCTTCTCCAGAAATATTATCTAGTTAAACAGATTGAATTAGCAAGAGCCTGAACATTAGAATGGCTTTTGTATAAGCAGATGGGTGGAAGAAACAAAACAATATTGGTGGCTGGCCAAATTAATGAGGTCAGAATCAATTGCAGGAGAGAGGAGGTTGGAGAATTTGGAAAACAGACGCAAATGTTTCAATTATCACGCTTTGGCCCTAACAGAGGCTACATTATAGGATGGTCTTCTTACGTATTGAGCAATAACTGCTCTACTTGCTACATCTGAACTTACCAACGCATTCCAGCCTGGTTATGTCCAGCTGGTACCCATCGTAACAATCGCAAGTGTAGCCCTCCTGCACCCGGACACAACGCCCGTTCTCACAGCCATTCAGAATTCCGCATTCCTCTGCCTGCAGTCCCTCAAAGCTCTCCAGTGGATCTAGAAGACAGTGAACAAAATTGTGAGCTACGGCTGAAACTCCACTTGCAGTCAGGAGTGCTGCGAGGCACTCTTGTGGACAAATCCATCAGGATCTTCATGAGAAGTGGCTATTTCAGATGAGTTGCCAATTCATCGTGGATGGCAGGATGGAGATACGTCTCTACCGTAGGAGGTGTAACATGCTCCTTCCCTCTGCTAGCCTGCAGTTCACTCTTGGGCAAGGTGTAGCACCTGCCTAACCCCCAGTCATGGTCACATGAAGCCATGGGAGCAGGTGGCGGATGGCCGTATGAGCAGCTGGTGTATATCACAAGTTCTGGTTATGCAAGGCAGATAATCTATGAATAGTATTGATAATGATTGGGATCACCCATTTTGTAAAGAGACTACCCAGAAGAAGGCAATAGAAAACCATTTCTGTAGAATTTGCCAAGAACAATCATGGTCATAGAACATGATTACACACACCATCCAACACGACACATGATGATAATAGTGATTATGCCTATTCATCTCTGGACAGATAGACTGCCATGGTTACTGCACCCAAATATCTTGCCCAACCACTATGCACCTCCTCAAAATGACAGAAAGCTATAAGCTTCTCAGAATTTGTGCAGCTCATTTTTACATTTGGATTTTGATAATGTCGGCCCCATTGCACAAGTACCTTTACCCTGTCCTTATTCTGTTCTTTATATCTCTCTGTCATCTCAAAACATGGTGATTCCAAAGTATAATGTTCACCTATAACGCTTATATCTGAAGTTGGGCCATAGAGGAATAAAATATTATTAAACTAAGTAAGAGCAATGAGTTTGGGGTAATGTACTGGTATAGAGAGAAGATTAATAATAGACAGTAGACGATAGGAATAAACTGTTAATCTTTAGGTCAGGAGACTATAACTAATGGGGTGCCTCAAGGATTGGTGTTGGGATCCTAACTGTTCACAATCTACAGCCATAACATAGATGAGGAAACCCAGTGTAATTCCTCCACAAATGTCACAGATCATGGTGACTCGGAGGCCAGGAAGGAGAGAGAGCTTAGTGACCTAGTGACAAGGTGTCTTGACAGCAACCTTTCCTTTGGAGTCAGTATCTTCAGGAGGGTAAGCGGTGTACGTGCTCCTGTCTGCATCAACTGTGTGAGGTTAAGAGGGATGAGAGCTTCAAGTTCTTAGAAGTGAACATCACCTGTCCTGGTTCAAACCACATTGATGTCAGAATCAGATTCACATTTATTTTTTCACATTGAACTCAAACATAAAGTGAAATGCATCATTTGTGTTAGCAACCTTCACACCCAACGATGAGCCGGGGGCAGTCCACAAGTGTTGCTGCACATTCCAGTGGCAGCATAGCATGCCCACAATGTTCCACAGAACAGCACAAGCAACAACAACAGCAAAAAAACAAGATAACAAATGCAAAACAAGCCCCTTTCCCACCCCCTCAACAGCAAAACAAGCCCCTTTCCCACCCCCCTCACCCACCCACCCAGACAGGCTTCCATCCTAGGACAGGCCACCCCTGGGCCTCCAGCCCTTGTCTCTGGATTCTCAGACTCACAGACTTCGGACCTCACCGCAGGACACCAATCACTGGTTTGACTTTCGGGCCTCGACTTCCTGACTTGCACAGACCTCTGACCCCAGTGGCCCTGGCTTTCACGACTCCTTCAGACCTCCTACTTTGGTTTTTGACCTTCGGCCTTGTCATCTGGACCTTGCTGAGTTTGACCTTTGGGCTTCTACTCCACTCTTGCACAGACTATGACTTTGCGCCTGTACTCACTGGAATTTAGAAGAATGTGTGGGGGGGTCTCATTGAAACCTATCGAATGTTGAAAGGACTAGATAAGGTGGATGTGGAGAGGATGTTTCCAATGGTGGCGGTATCCAGAACTAGAGAGCACATCCTCAAAATTAAGGGGCGACTTTTTAGAACAGAGATAAAGAGGAATTTTTTCACCAGAGAGTAGCGAATCTGTTGAATGCTCTGCCACAGACTATGGTAGAGGCCAAGTTTGTGGGTACTTTTAAGGTGGAAGTTGATAGTTTCCTGATCAGTCAGGCATACGGAGTTGAGTGGGATCTGGGATCAGCCATGATGGAATAGCAGAGTAGACTCGATGGGCTGAATGGCCTAATTCTGCTCCTATGTCATATGGTCTTATAGACTTCTGCATTTGCACAGACCTCCAACCCCAATGACCCACTGGGGGTGGAAAGTCAACAGTTTTCGTGACTCCTGACCTTACCCATTATTATTGTGTTTATTTTGCTCTCCTTTAAACTTGTGTACCAAAAAGGTCATTAAACAATCTTGAATATTGAATCTTGATACAATCTTGAGCAGTCTCATACACAGCAAGCTTTTCTCTCTTGCCTTGTTTCACTAAAGTAAGCCTAATCTTTGGCAATGAAATACCATCTTGGTGGCAGATACGTGGGCACTGGGAGCCAGATCACAGCTGGTCGATTTCAGCTGTGTAACTGCAGCAATGGAAGCCATCTATTGGAGACAGACTAAGAACTCGGAATGATTTGTTCCCTTCCAGGCACTAATGTAAGGAAAACTGGCACAAGTGAGTGAATTGCTAATAAAAACACAAGGCAGCATTGAAGCTAACAGCTGTAACATCGCCCTCCCTCTGTCCCACTCTTGGCTTCTTCCTGCTCTAACAATAACAATATTCATTCCAAAAGGAAGCAATTTTTTCAAACTATGAAATACGATTTTTATTATGTTCCTGAGTGAATTTAATTCATAGCAGTAAATTTATCTATATTACATGACCACGTATGGTTATAATTTAACTACATCAGTATCTATCCTTTTTTGATGGTAATAAACACACTATACAATCCCATCTGCCTCTGAAATACAATTTAATTGACTATATCGGGACGAATTTCAGAAACACAATACAGCGTACTTCTTCTACCTCCAGGGCAGTCCATTGGGATTGAAGATTATTTGCTTTTCCTCCAGTTCTGTGGCACTTGAGATGGTCAAAAAGCCCAATGTGGGCTCCAGAGAATGCCATTCGTGGGAAAGAGGTGTCTCATGAGGTGGCTGAATAGACAGGTTGTTGAGGAAGTTGGCCTCCCTGTGGAAATTTAAGGACCTCTCTGCCTTTCCAGTTGATTTTTTTTTCTCCATATTCAGCAGCCATGAGGCTGAGATTTCCATAAATCAGTGTTACGTATTTCTCAAAAATTCCAGGACCTCTGGGCATAAAATTCAAGCAAGCATAACTCACATGCAATGGTCTTGGGATGAGGCAGTGGGCAAACCCACTCACGTAAACTCAGCAATTCAAACACGGGGAAAGAAGTTGTCAATACCATCAACCATTCTGTTCACAGTAAGATGGAGCCAGAATACGTCTGTTTTGAGGTTAGTGCAGAAAGTCAGAACCGATTCTGAGTGAGAGGAACAGAAGTCCCAGTTTTGTGGAGATAATACTTAGGGAGTAATACTGTTTATTCCTTTCCATAGATGTTGCCTGACCAGCTATTTACAGGTGTTACTATCCTCACTCTCCTTTTCAAGCTCCACAAGGGCAGACCCCTGATATTCATTGATCCTGATATTGGAAATGATTGATTAATCAGGTTCTGTACAGGAAGCAATCCAAAGAAAGAGCACAAATGGACATCTTGAAACAGAAAGTACTGGAAATACAAATCATGTACAGAAAATACTGGCAACATATTCAACCGGTCAACATCAACTGTGGAGAGAGAATGAGAGTTAATATTTCAGGGCAATACTCTTTCATTCAATGAAATTTCATCATCCTGAAACATTAATTGCTCCCTCTTTTCAGGGCCTGATGGGATTTTCCTCAGGTTATTGAAGGAGGCAAGAGATGAGATTGCCGTGCCCTTGATCAGTATCTTTGTGTCCTCTCTAGCCACAGGCCAGGTCCCGGAAGACTGTAGAGTGGCTAATGTTGTACCACTAAAAAGGGAACAAGGGAAAATCCTGGGAACTACAGACCACAGAGTCTCACTTCAGTTGTTGGGAAACTGCTGGAGAGAATTGTTAGGGATAGGATATATGAACATTTGGAAACCCGTGGCCTAATTAGGAGAGCCAACATGGCTTTGTTCATAGCAGGTTGTGCTTTGCTAACTTGACTGATTATCTTGACAAGGTGAAAAGAGAGATTGATGAGGTTAGGGCAGTGGATGTTGTCTACATGGATTTCAGTAAGGTGTTTGATGAAGTCCCTCATGGGAGACTAATCCAGAAGGTTAAGATGCTTGGGATCTGCGGCGAATTGGCTGTTTGGATTCAGACCTGGCTTGCACATAAAAGACAAAGGGTAGTGGTTGAAGGTTGAGCTGGAAGTGGTAAGTAGTGGAGTTTCACAGGGATCTGCGCTGGGGTCTCTGCTGTTTGTGATGTACATAAATGACCTGGATGAAAACGTAGATGTGTGGGCTAGTAAATTTGTAGATGATACCGAGGTTGGCAGAGTTGTAGATAGTGTAGAAGACTGGCGATGAATACAGCATGATACAGATCAGTGGCAGATATGGGCAGAGAAACGGCAGATGGAATTTAACTCAGATAGATGTGAGGCGTTGCACCTCAGAAGGGTAAATACAAGGTCGTTAACAGTGTTGCTGAGCAGAGAGAGCTTGGGACCCAAGTTCATAGCTCCTTGAAAGTGGCTGCACAGATCGATAAGGTGGTTAAGAAGGCTTATGGAGTGCTTGCTTTTTATTAGTCGAGGCACTGAGTTCAAACATCAATAGGTTATGTTACAACTTCATAAAACTCTGGTTAGGCCACATCTGGAGTGTTGTGTACAGTTCTGGTCTCCTCTTTACAGGAGAGATGGTAAGGGGGCAGAAGAGGTTTACCAGGATGCTGCCTGGTTTAGAGGGTATGTGCTATTGGGTTGTTTTCTCTGGAGCATTAGAGGCTGAAGGGAGATCTGATAGAGGTTCACAAGATTATGAGAAGCCTAGATAGAGTGGACAGAGAGTATCTGTTTCCTGGGGTTAAAATGTGCAATACCAGAGGGCATGCATTGAAGGTAAGAGGGGGTAGGTTTAGGGGGAATGTGAGGGGTAATTTTTTTACTCAGAGAGTTGTGGATGCCTGCATTGTACTGCCTGGCAAATTAATTTGGGGTTTTTAGGAGACGTTTGGATAGGTACGTGGATGTAAGGAAGATGGAGGGATAAGGACATGGTGTAGGATTAGTGTTTGGATATTTTTAAGTTGCTTTTTGACTGGTTCAACACAGCATTGTGGGCTGAATGGCCCATTCCTGTATGGTACTCATCTTGTTTCTATAACTTGAACTAAAGGATTATGCTTTGTTTTGTCAGGTTGAATTTGACAAGTCAACCCGACAAAAGTTGTCAAGGATTGGAGTGTACCAATAAAGTAAATGCTTTTGACATCACACCTCCAGAAACGAAGGAATAGACCTGCATGTGACCACCAGATGGCACTGGCTACCTGTGTAACGGCACATCATCATCACTACATCTCCCAACTCTCTCCAGTCTTGGCTCAATTCTTGTTTCGTAAGATAAAGTGAAACATTAAGTGAAATTTCTCATCTGCCTACACATCAAGCCCAACATTTTACAGGATATATTGTCACTTGGCATGCAAATTAGAATAGAAATCGTGGACTTAAATCATCATGTTAATGGTCTGGCTTAAGCTCGGAGGGGGGCCAGGTGCTGGGTTAACAGCTGCTGGAACTGAGGATTCTGGGCCTTTGGCAGTCCTTCATTAGTAGAAGGATGAAAAGCAATTCGTAGAAATGCAGCAGAAAGAAAAGGGAAGGTTAGGTTACAGTTCCAGAAGAGACCATCCACGTTGCTGGGTTATCTCCCACCTCCAGAAATGTGACCAACATTCTTTTTTTTTCAGATACTGGATAGAAAGCTGTGTAATTCTCTTTATAAATACCAAATGGAGTTCTGTTTATTTTAACAAGAGTGAAGTCGTCTGCAACTTGGTTAGTCGTGAAATTATAAAACGATATCAAGGCTTGGTTGTGAGGGCAAAGTGAGGAGGTGGTGCTGAGTTGCTAATTTTTGTTGGATATACTTTCGATTTTTTCACATGATTTTCCATTCCCATTATTTGTCAACTACCACACAAATAGGCAGAGCCCTTTAAATTTTGAGTAAAAAGAAACAGACAGTAAGTTAGCCAAAACACGCTCAAATGTCAGTCATATTAAATCCCAAACACGAGAACGTCTGGAGATGCCAGAAATCCAGAGCAACACATGCTGGAGGAACTCAGCAGGCCAGGGAGCATCTATACAAATGAACAAACAGTCGGCGTTTTGGGCTGAGACCCCTTGTCAGGACTGGAAAGGAAGGGAGAAGATGTCAGAACAAAAGTGTGGGGGGGGGGGAGGGGAAAGAGGCTAACTGGAAGGTGATGGGTGAAGCAGGTGAATGGGAAAGGTCAAGGACAGGGGAAGAAAGGATCTGATAGGAGAGGAGAGTGGACAGTAGGAGAAAGGGAAGGAGGAGGGGGCCTGGGGAAAGTAATAGGCAGGTGAGAAGAAGTAAAAGGTTGGAGTGGGGAATGGGGGGGGGGGGGGTGGTGGAAGAATTTGTTCACCAGAAGGAGAAATCAACATTCATGCCACCAGGTTGGAGAAAACGCAGACAGAATATTAGGTGTTGCTCCTCCACCATGACTTCATTTGTTGGATCAACAAGACAGAACTGGAATGGGAATCAGAATTAAAATGTTTGGCCACTGGAACATCCTACTTGGATGGTGCAGAGGTGCAATCCCATATTTCTTCAACAGATTTATGTATGTTTTCCTTCAAAAATCAAACAGTAGTGATTGACATTCACTGCCTGGTCTTTCCAGAGTAATTCTGGAGGTTAGTCCTCTCACCTGGGATAGAGAACTTGAGAGGAAAATTCTCGCAGTTGCTCGGCAAACCCATTTGTCTGTTTTACACCCAACAGTGAGAATGAATGCGCTAGTGACATCTATGTTGATTTAGGTATTTCCCACTCTGTCACCAGCCACCCAACAAACAAGAACACGAACACAGATTAAATGAATTTCTTCCTATGGAAGCAGATGGAAGCTATCAGACAAGTACAGTGTCCCATATTTCATCTGCCGTACACATCATTCATCACTAACAAGCTGAGCAGATGTGGTAAAAAGCTGCTGTCGGATTTAAGGCTTAAACCTGGTAGCTTTTGTAAAAGCATAGACACTTCCGACACAGAGAGTTTGGTTTTGTTTGTTGGACCTTAATCTGGACTTGAATCATCTCACCACACAGTCCCTCTCACTCCTCATTAGCCTCTGAGCTGGAGTGGGTATCCTGTTGCACAGAGCACTTGTGGTGCTCACATCAACGCATTCCAAAACAAGACCATAAGATATAGGAGCAGAATTAGGCCATTTGGCCCACCGGATCAGCTCCGCCATTTCATCACAGCTGATCCATTTTTCCCCTCAGCCCCAATCTCCTGTCTTCTCTTCGTTTCCCTGGATGCCCTCACTAATCAAGAATCTATCAACCTCTGCCTTAAATGTACCCAATGACTAGGCTTCTGAAGTCATCTGTGGCTACAAGTTCCACAGATTCACCACTCTCTGGCTAAAGACATTCCTCTTCATCTCCATTGTAAAAGGACGTCCCTCTATTCTGAGGTTGTGCCCTCTGGTCCTAGACTCTCCCACAACAGGAAACATCCCCTCCATTTCCACTCGATCAAGGCCTTTCACCATTCGACACGTTTCAGTTGAGGTCACCCCTCACTCTTCTGTATTCCAGCAAGTAGAGGCCCAGGGCCATCAAACGCTTTCCATACGACAAGTATTTCAACCCCAGAATTATTTTCATAGATCTCCTCTGAACCCTCTCCAATGTCAGCACATCCTTTCCTAGATGAGGGGCCTGTGCATGTGCGTGCTTCTGCAAGGAAGCTTGGAGTGTGCTGGAGTCAGGTGACAGTGCTCGTGACTGCTTATTCTGCCCCTGCTCTCCCCAACAACACCAAAAGCTTTCAATGAATATACTGAGACGAAGGGCGGGCTACACTTCACGACATCTACTCCAGTCATGTCTCCTTCAGCAGTCACTTAAATGGAGTCAGAGAGTCAAACAGCATGGAAACAGAGCTTTTAACCCAGTGCCTACCTTTCTACATTAGTTCCATTCACTCACTGCACACTTACTTCAACAGACCGCCCACCCCCCCCCCCCCCCAGACTCCGCCACACATCTATACACTAGGGGCAATTCACAGTGGATAACTAACCTACTAACCAGCATATCTTTGAGATTTGGGAGCAAAGCAGGGCACCTGGATGAAGCCAGCATGTTCAGAGAGAGAATATACAAGCCCCATTCTGACAAGTCAGGGTTGAGGACTGCGAGGCCATGTCCCTACTAGCAATGCTGCTATCCTTTCCAACTCAGTCACTGTCTATTATTGAACAGAGAGGTAAAGACAAGTGGCTAGTATTGCCACTTTATTTAATAAATATTAACATTTTAAGTAACTTATCCCTATCAAATGAAATTAATTTATTATTTTTACCTTCTTAAAATAAAATTTATTTAATTTTTTTTCATTTGTTTCAAAGTGCATTTAAATCACCAGCATTTAAATTAGGCTCTCGGGTTATCTTTTCCCAGCCCCCTGTGCTTCCTGCATAAAGGGGTTCCCTCTATCCTCATTCCATATCATGGACCTCAGGATTTGAGTTGGAGTCACCCACAATTCATACCTCATCCTCGGACTGCACAAGGAGATTTGCTATAAGGTTCTGGTCTTTAAACCGTCTTTCACAGCAGTACTGTTCATGTGGAGATTGGAAAAATCTTTGCATTTTAAAAATAGTAGGCCAAGACATCGATAAGGAAGGAAGAAATATTAGTTGTCATCAATCTGGCACACCTGATAATGCCTAATGATCAAAACTCCCAGACTATCCAATGAATTTCTTAATGCTTAGACACAATCATAATTCATTTTTATTATTGATGTTGTGCAGTAATGTTTCAGTGAACCTCTGTGAACTTAGAGGAAGTGCTGGAACTGGAGCCCAGTGAATGGAGAGCGTGAGTAGGAACTGGGACCTAGTGAGTGGAAAGCTGGAGCCCTGATGAATGGATATTTCTTTCATCACCAGGAGAGCCATCGCTCATTAGTGGAATTTCCAAATGATCACATAGCAGATTAAATGACTAATATTTCTACTTTCCTTGACCCACTATTGTTGAAGGCAGATATTTTTCCAATCTTCATTTGAACATATGAATTAGACCAGTTGAACATATGAATCAGACCAGCCTCTTGACCCCTTTGAACGGGCTTCATCCTGGCTGATCTGATTTTGCCTTCAATTCCATATTCCTATCCACCCACTGTAACCCCTCACCACTTTGCTAGAGTTTGGAAGAGTGAGAAATGCCTTGATTAAAACATATAAGCGTGGTTTTTAAGACAACGCAGACATGGAGAGAAATTTTCCTCATGCGTGAATCTGAGACTAGGGGATAACTGTTTAAAAATAAGGGATACTCATTTAAAACAGATGAGTAAGTCATGAGTTTTTGGAACTCTTCCCTAAAGCATGGTGGAAGCAGAGTCTATGGATATTTTTAAGACTGACGTAGACAGGTTCTTGGGAAGAATAATGCTCACTGAGATTCAAACCTGAACTCAGAATTTTTACATTGTTTTGCCAATCCTATCACATGCACATTCAATTCATTTACACAGCATCACAAGAGCCACTGTCCTTGATCCTACTCTGCAACACAACTGGCCTCAAGATCTATTTATTCTTTCTTTAACTCTAGACCTTAAATTATTTTAAATTCAATTTAGACATTTGCTGTGCCTTCTTTTGCAAAGTAAAACAGAATAAAGTTATCTCCAGTGTGAGAAGAATTCAACTTACAGCCTTCTTCTACAAAAAGTGGGAGATGTTCTGTTAGTGGCTTCTCCGAGTCAAACTCAGGTGCGGTAATGGAATAGTCAGGCTGGAAAGGCTTCAATGCATCTTGACCATATTCGCGCCATCTCCCATGAACAGGGAGATTACAGAGATGGGCATAGTCATCTGCAGTAAAGAATAAAAGCACTGTCAGGATAATCCAGAGGCAAATCACTGCAGATACAGGGAACATAATAATAATATCAATAATAATAAGGCAATAAACCCATATTAATATATTCTTTTGGCATAATATCTTGGTCCGAAACCGCTCTGAAAAATTTACAAAGAAAAACAAGAACTGAAATGACACATTTTAGAAAACATTATGCACATTCAAATGCACTTAGATTAACACTGCCTAGGACAGGGAAAGGAGAGGAATAACTGGCATAAAACATCTACACAACAGTCAGATAAAATTTCTAAGGATATATTTTCATCAATGAAAACAGGATTCAGCATTCCACGCGAGCAGAACCAATTCTGCTAAGAACACACCACTAAACTTTAATGAAAGCACAACCCAGAAAATTGAAGAAATTATCACTATAGAAGAAAGAGACTGCTCATGGAAGATCATGACCCTCCATGGAAGACATTCCCAGGATCTGAGCAGACTAGATGTTGACAAGGAAACGTCAAGCGCCTGGCTCAGAGTTGGAGACCTCTTCCCAGAAACAGAAGAGTCCCTTGTGGCAATACAGCACCAGGTGGTTAGCATAAAACGCATCAAAATACATAATAAAGGACCAACAAATTTCAAGACAATAAATGCATAAGATGCCAAGAGGAACCAGAAACAATATAGCACTTTACAAGATGCTGCAGCAGGTTAACTCAATCTGATTACTTACACAGGCACGATCACGTGGCAAACAGCCTTGCCAAAATCTTGCCCTTAAAATACAAACTCATAAAAATACATACCTTATTATAAATACAAGCCTGACCTAGTTTTAGAGTCAGTCCTACAAATTATATTACAGATAGAATAATCCATAGGATATAATAATACAGGATAAATAAGCAAGATCAAATTACTAAATATATATAGCCATTCCAAACACACATAATATACAGAAACCAGTAAGTGAAAATCATTAGAAATATGCTGAATTAAAAGAGAAAACTGGAAGACTTTGGAACATGGACAGGGTACACATTGTCCCAATGATAATATCTACAACAGGTGTCATCCCAAATTCACTACATAATTGCATTAAATAGTTATGGTTACACAGCAATATCTATGTAAATCTCCAGAAAGCCACAACACTGAACACCACTGGAATAGTCCAGAAGTTCCCAGCGTTTGAGAAATGAGTGTGGTGTGGCTATGCCCATATCCCAGGTTTTACCAGCTTGAGCTGAGGAAAAAAAATAATAATTAGACTTAGTTTAGGCAGGCATTGATGCAACACCCTTGCAGATTGCAGAATGGTGAGCTGAAAGCCATAATTAATGGAAGCCTTCAAACATAAATTGCCCAAAGCTGAAGTTTCTAAATTGAAAAGAAAAAGTGAAGAGTTCACAGAGAAGTCAACATTTTCAGAATAGGGGTCGTGTATGTACTGAGTGTAGAAGAAAGTGCTAGGGCTTAAGTCAAAATGCCATTCTGAACCGAGTCCCAATTTTATGTAATTTAAAAGGAAAATGACAGAATTAATTTAATATAATAAATAATATAATAATAACTATATAAATAATGATCTGGCGTCAGTTGCCATTTGAGTCTCAAATTCCCACCACCTTTTATGTATACATTTCTTTCCAAAAATTGGCAATGAGATTGATAGTGAGGGGCAAAGGTAGAAATCGTCTGGTCAGTTAAACAGAAAAAAAAAATGACAAATGGAATTTAATCCTGAGTAGCTAAAGCACTTGAGAATAGATAAGTGGTTTTAGCAGTTGTGGGGGTGTGATTAGTCCAAGGGGAGTTAAATAAATTGGGGATGAGAAAACAGAGGGTATAAATTCAAATTAACCAGGAGGAGGATTTAAGCAGACATGAAGAAAAGGTTTGTAAGTGGGAGTTTGGAACTCACTGCTTGAAAAGGTGGGGGAAGCACTCATTATATATAAAAACTTGGCTGCTTACTAGGTTGAATTAGGCTGGAGGGCTCTGTCTCAATCCAGTGGTCTCCTGGATGTAAACTTGCAATGATCCCAAGCTTTCTGCAAGGCTTGATTCTTAATTGTTAGATTATGTGTCAGTTTTCTGGTTTGCTTCTATGCCAGAGAGTTGTGATTTTCCCAGGTTTGGCTTGTGACATGTCCGTCACCCAAATATCCTGAATCGTCTCTCGAGCATTCAGAAAGCATAAGCTCAGGCAGCAACCATTAACTCTGTGAACCTACTTTCATGTCAAATCAGGGCTGCTAAGCGGATGCATGGAATTGATTGAAACCAAGGAAAAACGCGGAGAACAAAAACCCAGATGAATAAGGGGAACGTTTCAAAATGGAAGAGATTGGCATGTTGGCAGTACACACACATTAAAGATAAATAAACCAACTCGCTCCCCCTCAACATGAAATCAGTCATTGTGATGAAATACTCCCCACTTGTCTAGATGAATACATTCTCTCAGGAACCTCAATATCATTCAGGATAAAGCAGTTCTCTTTCAACTGGCATCCTTCCCAGTCCTGGAAAATGCTCGTAGGTTCACAGAGTTATTGCCTTCATCACTGGCCCACTCCAGCCAATGTACAAGGTGCAGAGCAGTCTGTCTGTCTAGGCTTCTTCATTGCAGCTCCAGACCTCTGACTTCCATCACGTGGTGCTTCAGCAACTTCAGTCACAAATTACGTAAAGTTGCGTACTATCTTGACTTGGAAATATACTGTGGGTTCTTTGTCATCGCTGGGTTTAAATGCTGGAACTCCCTGCCCAATAGCAGTCAGATGGCACCTGCACTGAAAGCACTGCGACAGTTCAAGAAGTTAGCTCACCACCACTTTCTCAAGGGCACCTTGGGTTAAGAATAAACACTGGCTTTGGCGGTGATGCCCAGATCCCATGAGAGGATTAAAACGTGAAGTGATTCAAAGATTGCGGATTGTCATACACTGCTACATTCATGAGAAATAAAAACAGCAGTGGGTTTTGTAAGACACCATGTACAAGCTGGCATTATAAATACGCTCTCTGGGCTAAGCTCATAATCACCTGTGAGTCATATGATTTTACAAGAGCAGGAGCACCAAGCTACCCAGCTACTATTCATACACGCCTTTCATGTTCCCTCCAGGTTTACAGTGCTACTTGACTTTCACCAACCTTAATTCAGTTCTAACTTATGTTTTATTTACTAACGCTACTCCCCGTTGACAAGAATACTAGAAGCGCTCAGGAAGCCAGGCAACCAGGCAATTTCTGGAAGAGAGGAAAGCCGTTATGATGAAGGGTCAGCAAACTCCTTTCGCTTCCTATTGTGCGACTGCCACCTGGCCCACTGAGCAGTCGTACCCTCGCTGTTCAACTCCCAGTTGTCGTATGCTAATATTGCTCTTATCTTGCGGGAAAGTAAGGCTAAACAACAAAATAACCTGAAGCCTACAAGTCTTTCCTTTCTCCAGCTGTCAGTCTTGGTCATGTAGAAGCCAGAGAAACCTGTTAAATTTTGTGGCGTAGCTATATCTGCAAAACTTCAACATCAGCATTAATTCTATTGCAATGGAGGTGAAATCTCTCGTTTGGCACATGTTGTTTTCCAGTGACTGTAAGGGAAGGCTTAGTTCAGCAAAAGTGTGCATTAGAGTAATCACTAGGGGGCGGTTGGAGTGCACACTCTGAAATCTGCACACACGTGGCAACTTTCAGTTACACTTCCATGTGTAGGACCTGGCCTGCTCACCACCCTAATCAGAGAGAATGTTCCACATTGTTGGATAATTACACAATGAAGTTTCTACATCAAATGGAAAATAACATTTAGTGAGAACTAAAAGAAATAAGATGAATGACTCCTCTTTCCCTCATTAAGTAGGGTGTGCACAGAGTTTTGAGCTCGACAGGGGCATTGCAACAGCCCCTGAGGCACAGCGGACTCAGCAGCTGTTCCAGCCCTTACCTGCCGGGGGTGAGATCAGACACATAACATCACAACTGGATGACCTATTGTACAATGAGCTCCCTCCAACCATACTTGCCTCCACCCTCCCCATGTCTGCACCAAAGCTACGCAAGCCATTCCCTGTGGCACGATGCTCCTCAGAAACAAACAGACTGCAGAAAACTGCAGCTCTGATTCATCTGACTGTGGATCCTTGGACTATCGCCTTGAGCAGCCCATTCCCACACAAACATCCATCAGGAGTCTACCCACCAGCAACTAACATTTCCAAGGTATCCACCATGCCAACACTGAGCATGACCCATGCCAGAATCTGGCACTCTTCATCAACTCTCCTGTGGGACTTTATTCTTACAGACAACTGGACCTCCTCATATTTCAGACCTTGTTAAACCTAGATTTTTGACTGAATATTTGGACAACTCACTACTTTAATATACTCATCAAACATGGGAGACATGGAGCCCACTGTTATTTCACCTAAGACTGACTATCTAAGATGGCGGCACGACGCAGCAGCGCGCAGCGGCCACTTCGGAATGAATATCTGTGATCTGCCCAGTAGGATACTGTGTACAATCCTGATTTGATGGAGACAGACGGGTGAAGCACGGAGGAACATCCGGTGAAACTTTTGAAATGCCTGTTTCGCTGCCGCTGCTACAGTGCGATCGGAAAATCTCCGGGAGGAAGGCCCCGAATCCTCGGCTTTGCCTGTTGCTTGGCGCCCGGGGCCGGGGTCGAGGCGCTCAGCAGAGATGGTGCTCGGTGTCGGTGGGCTGGTCGGAGGCTCGAAGTTTTCGGACGGACTCAGAGTTGGCTGTGGTCGGGTGCTTCCAGGGGGCTGTATCGGCAAGGTTGCGGCGCTGGAGGTTCATGGCAGGAAGAGTTTTTCTTCCTTCTACCGTCTGCGTGAGATCATGGGCTGTCGGGACTTTGAGACTTTTTTTTACCGGGCCATGTACTGCTCTTTATCAGATTACGGTATTGCTTTGCACTGTTGGAACTATATGTTAAATTATGTGGTTTTTGGCAGTTAGTCTTTTATCAATTATGGTATTGTCTGCACTGTTGCAATTAAATGTTAACTATAACTATGTGGTTTTGTGTAGGTTTTTGGTTTGTTGGGTGGTAGTGCTGGTCTCTTGACTTGATGTGTCTGGGTAGTCTTGTTTTGTCTGATGGGTTTGGAGTTCTTTTCCGGGGAACGCGCTAAGATGGTAGCGCGATATTGATACACAGCAGCCTCTCCGGACTCTGGATTGGGGATTACCAACGTTATGTGGTTTTTCTTGTGTGGTCTGTTTTGTCGTGTGCTTTTGTGATATCATTCTGGAGGAATGTTGTCTCATTTTTTAACTGCATTGCATTTGTGGTTTCTAAATGACAATAAACTGAATCTGAATCTGAATCATCAGTAACTTGAATGATCACCTCAGGGGGCAATTAAGGGTCAACAATATTGGTGTTAGAACAGAAATCACATTAATACAGTTATCTAATTAACACTGACTCCAGGCATCTAAGTTTTTTAAAACCTCAATTTATATCTCAAGCTCTGTAAAATAGAATTTTTATAGTGTAAAGTACAATTGGAAACATTTTTGTCTCTAGTTAAGACCATAAGACATAGGAGCAGATTTAGAACCTTCATCCCACCACATCTGCTCTGCCATTCCATCATGGCTGATTCATTTACCCCCTCTCCTGCCTTCTCACCGTAACCTGTGACACCCTTACTCATCAAGAACCTATCAACCTCCGCTATAAATACATAGTAACCAATGACTTGGCCTCCAAAGGTGTCTGTGGCAATGAATTCCACAGGTTCAACATAGTACCTCCTTATCTCTGTTCTAAGTACAGGTAGTCCCCGAGTTACGAACGTCCGACTTATGGACAACTCGTACTTATGAACTGAGGAAGGAGAACGCCGTCCACCATTTTAAGTCGTTGCCGTTGACACTGTGTTGAGTGTTTAACTTTGTATTTGGCTTAAATTTTTCTTAGTAAGATTCACCCTGACACCGCCTGCGCTCCCCCCCCCCCCCCCCGTTCCAGTCAGCTGGTGGTGCAGTGAGATCAGCGCCGGGCTGGAGAACAGAGTTTCCCAAGTTCGATCCAGTGATAGACCGTTCCCGTGCCGGGTTGATGTCGATCCAGTGACTCCCGTACCATCCGTGCTGCATTGATGTCGAGCTTGCAACTCGATCTCGTAAAAAAAAACACTGCTACCTCCAGTTTAAATACCCACGTGGAATACTGTGGGTGATCAAATACCCAAACACAGCACAGCCCCCACTTGTCCCATTTAGCCTGTCTCAATGCGGTGCTCAAGACCCAGCGGACCTCGGGAGCCGGCAAAGGTTGGGAGCCGCCACCCGCAGTGTTTCTGTTCCATTGACAGGAAGCCATCACGATTGAAAATAAAGTGGAAATAATAAAGCTTTTGTAAAGAGCTGAAACGCCATAGGTCACTGGAAAAGCGTTAGGCTACAGTAGGTCAACGATCGGAACAATTTTAAAGGATAACGGATAAAGTGAGAATAATGGAGCATGTGAAAGGCCCTGCCCCGATGAAGGCTACAATTATTATTAAGCAACGCAGTGATTTAATTATTGGAATACACACGTTTCTTAAGTGTTTTATATGCATAGAAAGATAAAATATATACTATATACTAAGACAAACGTTTGACTGACGCTAAATAATACCGGATGTACTTGTTCTGACTTCCGTACAAATCCGACTTAAAGACGGATTCAGGAACGGAACTCATACGTAACCCGGGGACTGCCTGTAATGTCCCTCTATTCTGAGGCTGTGCCCTCTGGTCCAAGACACCCTCACTACGGGAAACATCGTCACCACATCCACTCTATCTCGGCTTTTCAATATGCACTATGTTTCAATGAGATTCCTCCTTCATTCTTCTAAACTGTAGTGCGTACAGGCCCAGAGCTATGAAATGCTCCTCGTATGTTAACCCTTTCATTCCAGGAATCATTCTCGTGAACCTTCTTTGCACTATCCCCAACGTTAGCATATATTTTCTTAGGCAAGGGGCACAAAACCGCTCACAATACTCCAAGTGCGGTCTGACCAATGTCTTATAAAGCCTCAGCATTATACCCTTGCCTTTATATACTAGTCTTCTTGAAATGAATGCTAACATTACATTGGCCTTCCTTACCACCAACTTAACTGGTAAACTAACTGTTAAAGGATCCTGCACAAGGACTCCCAGGTTCCTTTGTACTTAAGATTTTTGAATTTCCTCCCCATTCAGAAAATAGTCTACACCTTTATTCCTTCTGAAAAGTACACGGCCATAGACTTCCCTACACTATATTCCATCTGGCACCTCTCTGCCCATTCTCCTAATCTGTCAAAGTGCTTCTGCAGACTCTCTGCTCCCTCAAAGCGACCTGCCTGTCCACCAATCTTCATATCGTCTGCAAACTTGGGTATAAAGCCATCAATTCCAAAATCCAAATCATTAACATATAACATGAAAAGAAGTGATCCAAACCCCGACCCTTGTTGAACACCACTAATCTCCATCAGCCAACCAGAAAAGGCTCCCTTTATTCCTACTCTTTGCCTCTTACCAGTCAGAAAATCTTCTATCCATGTTAGCACCTTTCCTGTAATACTATGAGCTCTAATGTCGTTAAGCAGCCTCATAAGCATCACCTTCAGGTCTTCTGAAAATCCAAGTAAACAACATCCTACTTCTGGTAGAATTGGTTCTTACCCTCAATAACTTCTCGTTCTTGTCTATCCTACCTGTTATTTCCTCAAAGAATCCCAACAGATTTGTCAGACAAGATTTCACCTTCAGGAGACCATACTGACTTTGGCCCATTTTGTCATGTGCCTCCAAGTACCCTGAAACCCCATCCTTAATAATGGACTCCAACATCTTCCCAACCGCTGAAATCAGGTTAACTGGCCCATAATTTCCTTCCTTCTGCCTCCCTCCCTTCTTAAAGAGTGAAATGACATTTATAATTTTCCATTCCAGAAATTAGTGATTACTAAAAGATCATTACTATGGCTCCACAATCTATTCAACCACCTCTTTCATAATCCTGGGATGTAATCCGCCTGATCCACGTGACATATCTACCTTCAGACCTTTCAGCTTCCCAAGTACATTCTCCTTAGTAATAGTAATTGCACTCACTTGTGCCTCCTGACACTTGAATTTCTGGCATACTGGTAGCGTCTTCCACAGTGAAGACTAATGCAAAATACTTATTAAGTTCATCTGCCATTTCTTTCTCCCCCATTATTACCTCTCCAGCATCATTTTCCAGTGGTCCAGTATTCATTCTCACTTCTCTTTTACCTATATATATATATATATATATATATAAAATTTGAAACAATGTTAGGTATTCTCTTTGATATTATTGGCTAGCTTAGATTGCCTTCATATTTCACCTTTTCTTTCCTTATGGGTTTTTATTTGCCTTCTATTGGTCTTTAAAAGCTTCCCAGTCCTCTAACTTTTCATTAACATTTGCTATATTGTATATCCTCTCTTTTGCTTTTATGCTATGCTTGACTTCCCTTATCAGTCACAGTTGCCTCTTTTTCCATTTAGACTACGTTTTCATCATTGGGATGTATCTATCCTGCACAAGCTGAGTTGTTCCCAGAAACTCCAGCCATGGCTGCTCTGCTGCCATCCCTGCTACTGTCCCATTCCAATCAACTTTGACCAGCTCCTCTCTCATACCTCTGGAATTCCCTTTACTCTGCTCTAATTCTGATACATCTGACTTTATCTTCTCCCTCTCAAACTGCAGGGTGAATTCTAATATCCATTCGTGTCTCTTTTTAACTCTTTATGTACAGAATCTGAAAACACCTTTGGTGTCCTCTTTAATATTAGCTAGAGTCCTCTTCCAAACAATTTTGGCCATGCCTCTGTAATTCCCTGTACTCTACTCTACTGACACATCTGACTTTACTTTCTCCTTCTCAAATTGCAGGTTGCATTCTATCACATTATGATCACTGCCTCCTAAGGGTTCCTTTACCTTAAGCTCCCTAATCACATCTGGGTCATTACACAGTCCAGTAACCATTCTCCTAGTGGGCTCAACCACAGCTGCTCTAAAAGCCATCTTGCAGGAACTCTACAAATGCTCTCTCTTGGGATCCACACCAACCTGATTTTTCTAATCTACCTGCATATTGAAGTACTGGACTTGGTGTGGATAACGTGCCTGATGACTAACTTTTGGTAGGAGAGCAATTAGGGAACAGTGATCACATCACCTAAAATTTTAAGACAGCTATAATAGATAAGGATAAGTATGGACCTTGTGGGAAAGCATAAATTAGAGCACGGCAAATTACAAGAGTATTAAATAAAGACTAGGGAAAGTTCACTGGGAACAGTGGTTTTTGGGACAAGACCCACTGTGTTTAAAGACCAACTGCACAGAGCACAGGATGGGTATGTTTTGGCCAGAAAGAAGGACAAGGATGGCAAGATAAGGGAATCTTGGATGTTGAGAGAGGGGGTGAATTTATTGAAAAAGAATAAGGAAGCACAGGTAAAGTTTAAGTAGTTACACTGAAACAGACCTTGAGGATTATAAAGAAGTGTGAAAGGAACTCAAGAACGGAATTAGGAAAGCCAGGAGGGGCCCTAAAAATCCTTGGCAAGCAGGATTAAATAAAACCCAAGACATTCTACACGTACATCAAGAGCAAGAAGTTAGATAGTGCAGGAGTGGGTAGGGCCACTCAAAGATAAAGGGGGAACACTTGTTTGAAGATGAAGGTTGTGTGTGAGTTCATAAGTGAGCACTTACATCAGTATTTACCAAGGAGGAGGAAATGGAGAATAAGGGAGTCAGTACAGAGCATCCTAATATTCTAGGGCATTTCGAGATAAAGGAGGAGGTTGCATGGCATCTTTTAAAGAACATTAAGGTGGATAAGTGCCCAGGTTATTAGGAGAGGCAAAAGATAAGATTGCTGGGGACTTGACCAATATCTTTGTGTCCTCTCTAGGCACAGGTGGCTAATTTGTTTAATTTTTTTTAAAGAAGGGAAATAATAATTCTGGAAACTACAGACCGGTGAGACTCACATCAGTGGTAGGGAAGTTACTGGAGAGGAATCCTATGGATAGGATTTATGATCATTTGGAAAACCATGTCTAATTAGGGACAGTCAGCATGGGTTTGTGCAGAGCAAGCTCTATCTGATTAATTTGACGGTTTTACAAGAAGGTGACGAAAGTGATTGATGAAGGTAGAACTGTGGATTTTGTCTGCTCCAATTTTAGTAAGGTGTTGACAAGGCCCCTCATGGAAGATTAGGATTAAGATGCATGGGATCCACAGTGATTTGCTGTTTGGATTTAGAATTCGATTGCCCATAGAGTGCAGAGAGCAATGGTCGACGGGACATATTCTAGCTGCAGGTCTGTGATTAGTGGCGTTCCACACACCACACAAAGTTGTGGCTTTATAAAACTCCAGTTAGGCTGCAGTATTGCCTTCAGTTGTGGCCTCCCCTTGATATGAAGGGTTTTGAGGTTGTGGAGAAGGTGCAGAAGTAGTCTGCCAGGATGCTGCCTGGATTAGAGGGCATGAGATATAATGAGAGGTTAGACAAAATGTGGACTGTATTCTCAAGAGTGACAGAGAATCAAGGAAGATATGATAGTAGCCTATAAGATTATGAGAGGCATAGAAATAGTAGGCAGCCAGTATATTTTCCTCATGGTTTAAATGTCTAATACCAGAGGGTATGTATTTAAGCTGCGGGTGTTATGTTCAAAGGACATTATTTTTTACACGGAGTGGTGGGTGCCCAGAATGCACTGCCTGGGGTGGTGTTGGAGGTAAATGCAACAGAGGTGTTCAATGGAATCTTAGATAGGCATATGAATGTGCAGAAATGGAAAATGGACATTGTGAGGGCAGAAGAGATTGGTTTAATTGGGTATTGGGTTGGCACAACATCATGGGCTGGTGGGCTTACTCTTGTGCTGTCCATCTTACGTTTTGTGTAATCCACTGCCACAACTCTCTGAGGTGGAGATTTCCAAAACTCCACCACCTCCTGACTGAATCAGTCACTCCTCATCATCTGCATTTTAAGTGTGCCCTAAGCTCACCACAGCTCCACCCCAAATGTCTCAGTAGAGTGAGGTGGCCGTGAGACATCAGGCAAAGCGGACAAAGTGGAGGCAACAAATCGGAGGCCCAGGAGAGGCTAAGAAATGAGTAAGAAAATCGAGAAAAGCCAAAAGAGAACAAGAGGTTATGATTAAAAGACTGGATCAAAAATACTCTAATGTACAGATGACAGAACACACTAACAACATGGAAATGATTTAAGTGTTTCCATTCTTACAATATTTATGCTAATCAGCATATACAAGTTTGGTGCTGAAAATGCCACAGGGAATGCATTAGAAACAAGACTGCTCAGGATGCAAAAAGAATCAAGAATTCGCAACAAAATACGTTAAGTAATCAGTCTAATGTTTCACTTGCTTTTGTATTTACATTAATTTTAGGTACTGCCAATGTAATTTTCCATTTTCCAAGTTTCAGCAGAAACATTATCAAGCAATTCGTCAAAGGAATCTGGGGCAGTGAAAGACCATATTTGGGCCAATTCCTGTCTGCCGCTTTAAGGCGCCACATTCATTAAGGAATAATGAAACATTCCCAAAGCTCTGCAACAGGTTTGCCATCTACGGAGGAACTGAGAACATCAAGAGTCTGAAAAGCTTCAGCTGACACAGTTGCCAAAACGCTTGGAAGCAAATTTCTTTCCCTGTCTGGTTTCTCTCGATATCAAGAGAACTCTGAAATACAGAACAGACAGAGCAAGTCGACATTGAACTCCAGTACAATTCCTCAGTACACAGAGATTATTGGAATTTTTTTTTACTCTGTGAGGTCAGCCAACAGGGCTAAAATTGCTTAACTGCGTCTCTTTTTTGTTCTCCGGATCTATTTGTGCCTGAAAGGCTGATGAACAACTTAGACTTCTTTTGCTCACCTTTCATTTTGAAGTAGATGCCTTAAAGCTAGATGAGAACTGTCGATCTACACAGGACATAAGCATCCAATGTGGGCATGCCAAGATATCATCAGTCATGCCCCACTTTGAATAGTAAGGGGAAGCAGGCCAACTCACAACCTCAGCAGCTTTCAAAGGCACTCAAAGCATGCAGAGGAGAAGCCAACATTATAATAAAAAGCAACATGGATTTATAGAGAGGTTTTTCACAAGCTCAGGTATCGCGAAGTATTTTAAAGTCAATCAAGTGCCTATTAAAGTGTTGTTACTGTGCAATGTAAGAAACTTGGAAGTTATTTTGTGCCCAGCAAGCTCCCTTAATTAACAATGTGTTAATGAATAGATTATAAATGAGAAACTGAAGACAGAAGTGTGAAAGAAAACAGAGAATTTCATTAGAACATTTCTATCGAAAGATTATTAATGTAACACATTAACTCTGTATTGCTTGCCACAGTTATTGTTTGGGTATTTCCAAACATTCTCTGCTACTGTAATTTCTTTAGTGGCATCGACTGAGAGATAAAGGTTGGCAAGGATATTACTGAAAACACCCCTGCTCTTTCAAATCATGCCTTCAGACCTTTATCATCTACAGTTTGCATGGAACTTCACACAGAAGAATGAATGATTCAGGCTGAACGTAATGGGAGAGCATTGTGATACAAAGAGCAAATATCAAACTGCAACATAGTAATCCTCAAATAACTTCCTGCACACATTCTTGCCAAATGGCATCCCACACGGAATAGACATGGCTTCACTTTCCCCTTCTAACTTTTCAAGATTCACTTTATCCTCAATTTGGCAGGCCAGCCTATGTCACCATCAGCATCTGCTGAAGTATGCATGCAATGTCTGGTCCTATCTTCCAACTCCAGCTCTTGGCACTAGCTTCCCTGGCTCCAGACATGGGCATATCCAGGCACACTTTGACAAGTATGAAACAAGGGATCATGTTTAAATCTGAGCCAAGGGCACCAAACCTTATGTTAGTCATGATGGCTCAACATAAAGAAATCAGTCAATGGTCAAAACAACATACAAAAACAACTTAAAAACAGCACTTGACCAAATTTACATTTTAAGAATAGTATTTCCAATCAAAATGCAATTACTTCAACTTAAGTCAATCAAAAATAAGAAAACTAACCGTTAAAAAAGCATTGCGAATCTTCTGCAGGTTAAGGGGTTAATGTTTTGGCCACTGATCTAGTTGAAGGTCCTTGACAAATGCTATTGAGTGCAGAGCAACACACTCTGATTTTACAGCACTTTCCATTAATACTTTTTTCCAGTTTTCTAGGAAAGGTTGGTGAATTTCTTGTCCAAATGAGAAGGTGATGCTAATGCTCTAAGTCAGAAACTGTTGGACTCAATGTGCCATTCTCTATTCACCCCTGACATTCAAAAGTTGACTGCCTCAGCGAAAGACTTTGAACTTTAATCAAACACAACAAAGCAGATTGTAGTTGTCAAAGTTTTTCAAGACATTGGCTTTCAGCAAGGATGGCTCTTTTATGTGAGGCAAATCAGCATTCTGTATTCCTTGCGCCTCAATGCTATCTCCATTGGGCCGGAAGCAGACTATAGGGCGTTCTGGAGGATGTCAGAAATCAGGGAGACCTGATGGCTACATCTGTGAGATGTACTGTACATCCAGCTGCAGCTTCTTACAACCCTTGTTAGGGAACTGAAGCTGGAGCTGGATGGCCTTCGGATAATTTGGAAGATTGAGGGGTTGATAGAGAAGAGTTACAGGAGACATTCACACCTAAGTTGCAAGAGACAGGTAGCTGGGCGACTGTCAGGAGAGGGAACAGAATAAGAAGTCAGTGCAGAGTATCTTTGTGGCCATCCCCTCAATAACAAGTATAGCACTTTGGATGCATGGACAAGAGGAACAACAGTGGCCAGGCCTCTGGCTCAGAAGGAAAGGGGGGTGAAGTGGAGAGTGGTAGCAATAAGGGATTCAATAGTTAAGAAAACAGACTCAAGACTTTGTGCGTGTAGATGAGACTTCCGGTTGGTATGTTGCTTCCCAGGGTGTCAGAGATGTCTTGGATTGACTCCACAACATTCCTTGTGGGGGTGGGGGGGGAGGGGAAGTGAGCACCCAGAGGTCGTAGTACACAAAAACAGGGAGTTAGGAAGAAAGGTATAAAGCAGGATTTCAAGGGTAGTAATCTCTAGACGGCTGCCCGTGCCACATACCAGTGAGTGCAAGGATGAAGAGCTGGCGCAGGGGAAGGGTTTCAGATTTGTGGACCTTTGAGATCCCTTCAGGGAAAGATACAACCTGTGCAAAAGGGACAGGGTACATCTGAAATGTTGAGGTTTGCTAGAGCTGTTGGGAAGGGTTTAAACTATGTTGGCTGGGAATGAGAAACAGAGCGTTAGGTCAGATGATGGGCAGTTGGTGTAAAGATAGAAGCAATGTGCAGAGAGACTGTTTCAAAAAGGGACAGGGAGGGAGGAAAAGGGGGCAGTGAGTAGCATTGCTAATCAGGGACAGCATCACAACGGCAGAAAGGCAAGACTGCCCACTGATTCAGCATGGGAGGAATCAGAAACAGGAAGAGAGCATTCCCTCCTCTGGGAGAATTCTAGCGATCTCCCAGTGGCAATAGGGACATTGAGGAGCCAATTGGGAGGCAGATTTTGGAAAGGGCTGCTGTCATGGGTCTCTGGCAGTGAGTCTGCCTCTGTCACTCAGAAGGGAAGGGGGTAGAAGAGGAATGCAATAATGATAGGAGATCCATAGTTAGAGAAGCAGACAGGAGAGTCCATGGACATGAAAGAGACCCTGGATGGTACGTCGCCTCCCAGATGCCAGGGTCAGGGATGCTGCGGGATTAGGTCCCAGGTCCAGGTCATTCTAAAGGAGGAGATTGAGCAGCCGTAAGTCATGGTACATACACATAGGGAGTAGGTAGAATGCTGAAAAGGAAGACATCCAGGGTAGTAATTTCTGGATTGCTGTCTGCGCCACATGCCTGTGAGGGTAAGAACAAGATGATTTGGGCTGATGAATGTGCAGCTGATGAATCGGTGGAGAGGATAAGGTTTCAGATTTCTGGAACATTGGGATCTCTTCTGGGGAAGGTATGACCTGTACAAAAAGAACGGGTTACACCTGAATCCGAGGGGGACCAATACCCTTGTGCGCAGGTTTGCCAGAGCTGTTGGGGAGGATTTAAACTCATTTGGCAGGGGAATGGGAACCAGAGTGATAGGGCTGAGGATGGGGCAGTTGATATTACAAGTAAATGCACTGCAGTGGCAGGTAATAGGGCAAAACTGCAGTCAATGGGATGAGCTGAAGTGCAACGTGGGGACAAAATCAAAAAGGGTGACATTTTCAGAACTGAAATCGACAGGTATGATGTTGTGGGCATCACTGAGTTGTGGTTGAATGAAGATCATAGTTGGGAGCTTAACATCCAAAGATACACATTGTATCGAAAGGACAGGCAAGTAGGCAGGTAGGTAGAGTGTCTGTCGGTAAAAAATGAAAACAAATGCTTAGGAAGAGGCAAAATTGGATCAAAAGATGTAGAATTGTCGTGGGAAGAGTTAAGAAACTGCAAGGGTGAAAAAAAAACTGATGAGAGTTATATAGGGTTTCTGAACAGTAGCTGGGATGCGGAAGACATATTATGATGGGAGACAGAAAAGGCATGTAAGAAAGCGTAATGTTACGATAATCATGGGGGATTTAAGCATGCAAGTAGATTAGGAAAACCAGGCTGGTGCTGCATCCCAAGAGATGGAATTTGTAGTGTGCCAATGAGATGTTTTTTGGAGCAGCTTGTGGTTGAGCTCATCAGGGGAATGGCAATTCTGCATCATGGTGTTGTGTAATGGACCAGATTTGATTTGAGAGCTTAAGGTAAAGGAATCTTGGGAGGTAGTGATCATAATATGATAGAATTCCCTGCAGTTTGAGAGGGAGAAGCTAAAGCCAGAAGTGTCAGTGTTACAGTGGAGTAATGGGATTTACAGAGGAATGAGAAAGGAGCTGGCCAGAGTTGATTGGAAGGGGACACTATCTGGGATGACCGTTGAACAGCAATGGCTGGAGTTTCTGGGAGCAATTTGGAAGGTGCAGGACAGATTCCATGACTGACAAGGCAAGCCAAACACAGCGTTCACCTGCTATCACAACCTTATATTTCTTGCACCAGTCTGCAATCTCTCTACAAATTTGGTCCTCTACATCCTGTGGGCTGTAGGGAGGTCTATAGTATAGTTTCATGAATGTGGTCATATCTGTCTTATTCCTCAGTTATACCAATAAAGCCTCATTAGACGAGCTCTCTAGTCTGTAACATCTGCGCACTGCCATAACATTTTTCCGGACAAGTAATGCTACACCTCACCCCCTGCTCTGTCACTTCTAAGACAATAAAACCGCAGAACATTGAGCTGCCAGTCCTGCCCCTCCTGCAACCAAGTCTCACTAATGTCTACAATGTCACAGTTTAACATGCTGATTCATGCCCTAAGCTCACCACCTTTCCTACGGTACTCCTTACACTAAAATATATGCAGGTCAGAACATTAGTCCCACCATGGTCAACCTTCTGGTTTCTGACTTTGACTTAACAACATTTTTCTCCACAACCTCTCCACTATCTGTTCTGGTGCTCAGGTTCCCAACCCCTTGCAACTCTAGTTTAAACCTCCACCATTCTCACCCATCCCCCCCCCCCACCCCACCACCATGCAGCACTAGCAAACCTTCCTACTAGGATATTAGTCCCCCTCCAGTTCAGATGCAAACCATCCTTTCTGTACAGGTCCCACCTTCCCTGAAACAAAGCCCCATTATCCAAAAATCCGAAGCCCTCCCTCCTGCACCATCTCTTTAGCCATGTGTTAAGCTTTGTGATCTTCCTATTTCTGGCCTCCATAGCATATGGCATGGATAGCAATCCTGAGATCATGACCCTGGAGGTCCTATTCCTTAACTTAGCACCTAACTCCTTGAATTCATTTTGCAGGGCCTCATCACCCTTCCTATCCATGTCATTGATACCAACGTGGACCATGACTTTTGGCTGCTCACCCTCCCACTTAAGAATTCTGTGGACTCAATTGAAGATGCCTCTGACCCTGGCACCCAGGAGACTACATACCATCTGGGAGTCTCATTCTCATCCACAGATCCTCCATTCTGTTCCCTGAACCAATGAATCCCCTATGACTGCAGTTTTCCTCTTATTTCTCCCTTCCCTTCTGAAGGAATTGGTGGTTTTGTGGCCAAGCTTGTGGGCGATGTGAAGATAGGTGGAGAGGCAGGTAGTGTTGAGGAAGCAGGGAGCCTGCGGAAGGATTTCAGCAAATTAGGAGAATGGGCAATGAAGCGAGGAATAGAGTGTAGGGAATTGCATGGTCATGCACTTTGGTAGTAGGAATAAAGGCACAGACTATTTCATAACTAGGGAGCAAATTCAAAAATCAGAGGTGCAAAGACACTTGGGAGACCTCATGCAGGATTCCCAAAGTTTAACTCAGTGGTGGGGAAGGCAAATGCAATGTTGGCGTTTATTTTGAGAGGACAAGATGTAAGTGCAAGGATGTGATGCTGAGGTTTTATAGGGCATTGGTCAAACCACACTTGGAGTATTGTGAGCAGTTTTGGGCCCCTCACTTAAACAAAGATGTGCTGACTTTGTAGAGTATCCTGAGGAAATTCACGAGAATGATTCCTGGAATCATTCCTGGTTAATGCACTAGAAGCGTGTGATGGCTCTGGGCCTATACTCACTGGAATTTAGAAGAATGCAGGGCGATCTCTTTGAAACATCAAATATTGAATGGCTTAGATAGAGTGGATATGGAGAGGATGTTTCCAATAGCGGAGAGTCTAGGACGAGAAGGCACAGCCTCGGTACAGAGGGATGTCCATTTACAACAGAGATAAAAAAAGAGTGTGTTTATCCAGAGGCTAGTGAATCTGTAGAATTCATTGCAACAGACGGCTGTGGAGGCCAAGTCATCGGGTATATTTAGAGTGAAGATTAAATAAATATTAATCTTAGTCAGGGTGTCAAAGGTTATAGGGAGAAGGCAGGAAATAGGGCTGAGAGGGATAATAAATCAGTTATGACTTGATTGGCCAAATGGCCTAATTCTATTCCTACGTCTTCTGGATAAGCTTCAAATTCTCTAATATTCATTTTATAAAATATCTTAAAACCACTAATAATAGTGGGTGTCCTGTGACTGTGGAGAGAGAACTTGGATCTGGTATGAACTTGCCTTCACCCATTTTATATCTCCTAGATGCCATGTTGGAAGGGCTGAATATTATTATTCCATTCCCTGAATGATGTTAAAACCTCTTTTTTTAGTATTTTTCTAGGAAGGCAAAATAAAAGCATCAAAGAACATCGTTCATCACTTTGGTCAGTTCTAGTGCAATGAGAGATTTGGGAACCTGACCAGATTCCCAGTATGAGGCTTAGATGGGACAGAATTTGTTGACTATGTGCAGGAAGGATTCCTGACACAGTATATGGACAGGTCAACTAACGAGGCCATACTAGATAGTAACAGGTAATGAACCTGGTCAGATGACAGATCTCAAACTGAGTCAGCACTTTGAATGTAGCAACCATAAGTCCCTGACCTTTTTCATAGCCATGGACAAGGTTAGGAGCAGACAGCAGAGGAGCGTATTTAATTGGGGAAAGGAGCTAAATAAAGGATATTAGGCAGGAACTTTGGAGAATAAACTGGGGACAGATTTTCTCAAGTAAATGCACAGTCAAAATGAGGAAGCTGCTTGCATGGGCTTCTGAACTGGTTTGTCCTACTGGGACAGGGAAAGGATGATAGGATGTAGGAAGCATGATTGACAAGCGAGGTGGAACATTTAGTAACATTTAGTAGGTGCCTGGAGTCAGAGGAAGTAAGGGAGGTCTTTAATGAATACTTTGCCAGTGTTCACCAGTGAGAAGGACCTTGTTGAAAATTAAGTTGGTGTAGAACTGTGCTGGAGCATGCCAAGGTTAAGAAAGGTCCAGGCCAGAAAGGATGGATCTCAGATTACCACAGGAAGTGAGGGAAGAGATAGCTGGAACATTGAAGATAATTTTTGTGACCTCACTGGCCACATAATTAGTACCAGAGGATTGGAGGACGGCAGGTGTCATTCCTTTGTTCAAGAAAGTTAATAGTTCATATTTCACATTCAGTAACCTAACTACTGCACTACTTTTCTTGTTTTTATAAACTAGCTCTGGCAAAGAGAAAATACTGTCCATCAAATGTACGCAAGATTTCCACTCGGTAGGGATATGCAGCCATATATTCTGGTGCAGTGTGGGCACACGGAAGTGATGGCCGTGGTTAGCAGTTGAGTCTTTTGGTTGTTCAGACTCTCGTTTCGCAGCTACCACTTGCTTTCTGTGGCACTGCAAAGATTGCTGTAATGTGGTGCAGCTCCCCCTTGAAGAGATTTCCTCCAGGTGTATCTATTGAGTGCAGAGTCTTTCCAGTTCTCAGATGTAATGTTGAGTTCCTTCAGGCTGATTTTATTTTTGAAGTGTTTCCTTTTCCCAACAGGGTTGCCTTGACCTTCCATCAACTGGGAGTAAAGGATCTGTTTGGGGAGACGTGAGTTAGGCATCCGAATGACATGACCTATCCATTGGAAATGGTGTTGCTTTACCATGGTGGAGATGCTGTTCATGTCGGCCTCCTCCAGTACACCAGCGTCAGTGCATCTGCCCTTAAAGCTGATCCTCAAAATCTTTCGCAAAGCTCTTTGGTGGCATTGTTCAGGGCTTTCAGATGTCTACTGTAGGAGATCCATGATCCAGCTCCATGCAGTAATGTGGAGTTCTACAGACCAAATGTTTTGGTTGGACCTGTAGGCTGCAGTTGTCAAAGACTCTTTTTGTCAATCCTGCATAGGCCCCGCCAGCACTACTCAGGTGGTGGTTGATCTCTTGAGGTGATGTCTGCTTTTGAGGAGAGAACGCTGCCAAGGTCGGGAAAGTGGTCTACGTTTTCAAGGGCAATATTGTCAACTTTTATGGAGGGCTGGACAAATGTCTGATTGGATGGTGGCTGACATAGGACCTGCTACTTGTTAAAATTTTCAATATGCATCAGTAAAGGCATTCAGGATACATTGGATGTCTTCTTCAGAGTGTGCTGCAATGGTGTCACCATCCACATACTGACAGTGGCGGTGCCGACTTTGTTCTTGGCCTTGAACCAGCTAAGGTTGAAAACCCTGCTGTCCATTCTATATACAATTGGGATTCCCTGAGCCAGATCTTGACCAGTGAGGTGAAGGATGGCAGCAATAAAGACGGGCTCAATGATGCAGCCCTGTTTCACTCCTGTCTTGACAGTGAGGGACCTGATTCAGCCCCACCACTGCTGAGTATTGCGGCTGACGTGCCTCCATGCAGTAGCCTCAGCATTTGTAAGTGCCTGGCAGGGCAGCCATGTCTTGACAGTATGTGCCCGAGAGCTTGGTGGACTACTGTATCAAGTACCTTTGTCAAATCTATGACAAGGATTGACTTTGTCCACGCCAGTCATTGATACAGATGATAAACAACAACGGACTCAGCACTGATCCCTGTGGCACTCGACTAGTCTCAGGTCTCCAGTCAGAGATTCAACCATCTATTACCACTCTCTGGCTTCTCCCACAAAGCCAATGTCTAATCCAATTTATTTCTTCATTCTGTGAATGCTAAGCAACTGAATCTTCTTGACCAACCTCACATGCAGGACCTTGTTAAAGTACCTTCCCAGGTCATAAGAAGGATCTCTGCTGGATTAGGTTATATTATAATAATAGAATCTGGTCAAGTTCCCAAATCTTTCATTGCACTAGAACTGTCTTGACCTAAGTGATGAATGATATCCTTTGATTTTTTTTGCCTTCCTAGAAAAATACTAAAAAAAAAGAGGTTCTAACATAATTCAGGGAAGGGAATAACATTATTCAGCCCTTCCAACATGGCATCTGGGAGATATAAAATGGGTGAAGGCAAGCTCATACTAGATCCAAATTCCCTCTCCACAGTCACAAGACACCCACCATTATTAGTGGTTTTAAGATATTTTATAAAAAAATGTTTATTGAAAAGCAGGAATCTGCAGATGATGGAATTCTGAGAGAAAGACTGAAATTGTTCAAAATACTCAGGAGTTCAGGAAGCATCTGTGGAGAGGGAAATAAAAGTATAATAGAACATAGAATATAGAGAAACTACAGCATAGTACAGACCCTTCAGACCACAATGCTGTGCCGAACGGAACTTACTTTAGAAATTACCTCGGGTTACCCATAGCCCTCTATTTTTCTAAGCTCCATGTACAAAGATGTATCACTTACTATCAGCTTAAGGACAACTGATGTGGAATGCTAATTCTTTCCCTCTCCCCACTGTTTTCTCAGCAATTTCTGCTTTGACTATGAAAATTGCTAATGCCATTCAGGCTGTTTTCTGCCCAAAAATGAAAATGCTCATCAATTTTTTCCAATGTATTGTTATTCATAAAAAGACCTACGATACTTTCCTGCAGTTTCATCCATCTTGTCTACAGCTCAAACAAGATGGCGTGAAATTCGTCAAGCTATCTAGGTAAGACTACAGGGTGATCGGGATGATATAAACATGATGTTTAACCAATTGCCACAAAGTGGAAACACAAGGGAATGCAGATGCTGGAACCTGGAGTGAGGTCAACAATTCAATTTGACCCCACAGCCCCACTGAGCTCCTCTATAGATTGCTTGTGGAACTCCACACTGTTCAGGAATTGGGGCATTTTCAGCAAGCCAGCTGTCCACTTCTCTATGAAAGAGATTGTGGCTCTGTCAGAAGGCTTTACGAAGATGAAGGGTCCTCACAGGGTAGGCAATATGCACAGATGTTAATAAATCCAATAAGTTGCTCAGAAAAAAATGTAAGCTATCGAGTGATTGGAATAGCATAGTTGTATTCATACGGAAGCACAAAGCAGGTGGCACTAGAGTAAGTGGAAGGAGAGTGGGAAGAAAAATGTGTAGAATGTGGGTCTATTGGATTGCATGGCCTGATGCTGCTTGAAGAATACTCTACATCTTCGAACTGGTGTAAAATTGCACCAGTGACTAAGACTTTATGTATCTCTCCCAAGATCCGGCATGTTTTGTTGTCATATTGTCAAATACCTTTTGATTATGATCCTGTGTAGCAGACCTTAATTTTACAATCCTGTTCCTTTCCACAATGAACACTGACACTGATTTGACGCCAGAGAGCCAATGAGAAATGCCAGCTTTCATCAAGGGCAGAGCACTTGTAAACTTTGTGCATAAAACAACACAAGAGGCTCATTTATAACACTTACGAGGATTCCCAGTCACGGCTTCATAAGAGCAAACTATTGTGAGTTTACAATGCTGACAGAAGCAAGACATTGCATGTTTACTCAGCACTACAACAGCTTGAACAACCTTCATCATCTTTATCTATTTACCATCTTAATAATGTGCTAGCTACGTTAACAAGCTCCTGGGAGAGTGCAGAAAATTCTGAGATATGAATGAGTGCTGAAGTGGTCCCATACCACACAGGCAACTACATAGAAATTATTTCTCCCTCTGTAGCAATATTTAGATTTTCTGAAAGCAAACTTGAAGAAAAGATTACAAAAACAACTAACTGGAGAGTAAGCTTTCTGCAAAATTCTGCACCAAGTCTTTTTGAGAGCAAGATCTGAAAGCCATCTGCAAAGATGTGAGAAGGTGCTACATTGGGCAAGTGGCATTAAAGCACGTATAACTTGATCACATTTATTTTTTGCTTTCCCTTTGTGTCAAGGGCAAGTTTCAGCATTTGATATCCATGTCCTAACTATCCCTGAAAAGCTGGGGAAGATTTTGATAGTCTGGTGTGTTACGTACCCGGGACACATGACAGTGGTACCCTTGTCACGTGACTGGGGTTGAAGCTATACTGGACTTAAGGTAATGGTCTTGTGATGGTGGAGTGACGTCATTTTCCTGCCAGTAGAGGTCATGTGACAGGTTTTTTTTACAGGGTATAAAAGGAGGACCCCTCCCTGTGAGGTGGGGCAGTTTGTGGCTGGATTTGCCATGTTGACTTCATGCCACTGCGTGATTTAATGTGATGACGCAGTTTAGTTGAAAGATGAAGTTTTATTTAATGCCTAAAGTTTAAAAGGTCATTGCCAGCAGTTTCTTTACAATACTGCTAGTTGAGAATCAGTGGGGAGTTAAAGATCGAGGAGAATCGATTTTCGACGATGAAACGGGTTCGACCTTGTTTGATCCTTATTCGGAAGGATTTTGTTGACTATTCTCGTGTTAATCCCTGGGATGACCAGAAAGGATTGAGAATGGTGATAAAGGAAAGGTCAGTGCCCTTAAGCCGTTACGTTTCATAAAATTCTTCGTGGGAAGAGTTCGACTTTGGAAACTGAAGAAAAACGACGTGAAAGAGAATTTAAATCGTCTTGCAAAGTCTCTCCTTTTTAAATGGACTGTGAGCATTTTGAACTTTTGGCAATACCACTTTAAAGAACTGTTTTTGCAACATCGCTTTAAGAACTGTTTGAGCTGCATCGCTTTAAGAACTGTTCAAGTTGCCGCACAGCAGCTGATTTCCGGTTACGTTAGTGTTTGTTTACTTTTGGGGGGTTTGTTTTCAGTGTTTAATAAACGTGTTATTTGTTATGAAAACCCTTGCCTAACTCACATATATTTATTGTTGCCTGAATCCGTAACAGGTGCGATATGAGATATACGAGGCAGTTTGAGCCAACAACAGAAACGCAGGTCCTGAGTCGTATCTAAACTTGATCAGGTAAGGACAGCGGATATCTGCAGATGTCAGAGAGCCAAAGGAATTCTTGTAACAATAAGCAATTAAGTTTTCATGCTTAATCCCATTATTGTTCAGCTGATAGAGTTTAAATTTATTACTAAATTTAAATAATCAAATCTTTTACTGTTTTTACAAATTCATTACTATTATTATTTCTTTTTTCTTTCTTTCTTTTTGTATTTGCAGAGTCTGTTGGCTTTTGCACACCGGAGTCCGCCCTGTTGGTGCGGTCTTTCATTGATTCTACTACGGTTATTGGATTTATTGAGCATGCCCACAAGAAGATGAATCTCAGTGTAGTATATAGTGGACATATACATACTGTGATAATAAGTTTACTTTGAACTTCGTAACAGTGACCCGGTAATTAATTGCTACCCCCATCAAAAGAGAACACTGCCCTCCCTTGTAGTAAAACACAACCCTCCCTGCATTACAACACCATGCTCTTCATATCCAAAACCTGCCCACCCCATATCTGAACAAGATCTCTTGTACAACTAATCTACCTCTCCATGTCTGAACATTACCTGCTTACATCATGACATTTTCCTCCCTGCAATACAATGCCCTCCCTGTTTAGGATATCACTCCCCATTTTAGAACACTACCCATCTTATGTTGCACCAGCACCCTCGTATTACGGTACTACCCCCGTGGTACAACACCACTATTCCTGTTACCACAGCGTCAGCTTCCCTGAGTCACAATTATTATACAGTACCACAATCCTTGCAGTCAGGTGAAAGTTAAACTTAGCCCCCATTCCTGGAAAGACCAAGAGAGCAGATGGAACTGAATGGAGCTTCTGCTCAGATAATCCAAGGACCACTTGGGATATTTAAGGAACAATTTAAGTTTTGTGATTGCAATACTTTATGGTTTTTCATGATGGATACGACAAGGAAGCTGAATTATTTCTGCCCTTTACATCTCCCTTGCAAGCTAATGACATCAGGAAGAAACAGTGTCCACCTTACCTTTAGTCTAATTTTTTTACATTAAAGTCAACAATTTTGTTTTAATATCATGCTAATTCACTATAATCTATATTTCACAAATCTCAGGTTACTAATGGCAATTTCTCATTCCTGCTTGTAAAATAAGAATCGTTCAGCCCATCTAATTCATGCCAGCACATGTAGCAATCCTATTGTCTGATTATTCCCGCACCTTTCCCTTAGCTCTCCTTGGATTCAGCCACTGGCATAAACAGCACAGGCATTCTATAGCGGCCAATTAACCTCCCAGACAGCGTGTATTGGAGGAAACTAGAGCATCAAGGGTTAATCCACTCAGTCACAGCAAAACCACACAAACTGCACCAAAGGTCAGGATCAAACCAGGGTTGCTGGTGCAGTAAGGCAGCAACTACGTTAGCTTTGTTGCTTTCAAACTCAACTCTTTAAAAGTCAATCACAAACAAGAGAAAATCTGCAGATGCTGGAAATCCGAGCAACACACACAAAATGCTGGAGGAACTCAGCAGGCCGGGCAGCATCTATGAGAAAGAGTACAGCCCCCGTTTCGGGCTAAGACCCGTCAGCAGGACTTTAAAGGTATTTTCAGACTGTACACCGATATCTTCTTAAGAATTCGAGGAAGGAATTTAATTGTACAGAACATTTTAAAGCATGTAGGTATCTGCAAATTTTGTAGTCAGTTCCACTACTGAGAAAGCCCTGCCTGTGCTTTTCTTTGCACCCATTAAGGAAGGCCTTAAGGAGGCCTTAGCAGGAGATTAGGAAGAATGATAAGAAGCATTTCAGATTGTGTATCATTATTGTGGCTTAGCAAGTGCAAGAGGTACCTGAATACAAATCTGAAAGGAGATGGAGGTGTGAGGATAGTGGTTGCTATGTTCTGTTTTGTGACTAACTAGTGGCCTCTATGTTTGTCAGTCCCCATTACGCAGACTATATGCTTAAAACTCTGACTTCACTGCCAGATATCCTGCTGTCTGTGGTCACACAGGAGCACTGCCAACACAGCAGGTGAATAACCGCAAGTAACCCAAGAACCCGAACGACATTAAGAATTTTCAGTTGCAGGAAGGGAAGGACTTGCATCTAAGTGCTGCCTGATCTTTTCCTCTCAACTCTAAAGCACCTGGGAGCAAAGTGAGGAACAGCTGATTTAAAACAAAACATTTACTACTGTTACGGCAAAAGGCCAGTGATTTGATTTGCAGTTATGGGAAGTCTACAGGTAAAAAGAAAATACTACAGTATTTGGATTACACAGTAATATCAGATTATACCAGGAGTTGGAGTTGGTATGTCACATGAAAAAGATTGGCCAGGCTGCACTTGGGGTATTTTGTACAGTTCAGGTCACCATACCACAAGAAATAGGTTAAAAGGAATACAGAAGAGAATCAACTGCCTGATACCTGGAATGAAGGACTTTACTTGTAAGGAGACATTATTCTCATGGGTGATAGGGTGGAGATACGTCTCTACCAAAGGAGGTGTAAGGTGCTCCTTCCTGCCTCTAGCCTATAGGTCACCCTTGGGCAAAGTGTAGCACCTGTTTAGATCCCCAGATTAGAGTCACGTGAAGCCATAGGAAGACATAAGTGGATGGTCGTATGAACAGCTGGTAACATATCACAAGTCCTGGTGATGCGACCACTGACACCAGGCAGACAATCTCTGAAGAGTATTGATAATGACTGGGGTCACCTGTCTTCTAAGGAGACAGCCCAGAAGAAGGCAATGACAAACCACTTCTGCAGAAAAATTTGCCGAGAACAATCATGGTCATAAGACAATGATTGACCACATCATACGACACAGCACAAAATGATGATGAGATTTATTCTTACTGGGCCGTAAGAGGCTTAGGGCTGACCTTTTAGAGGATTATAAAATTATGAGTGGCATTGGTGGATAGCCAGCCTCTTTTTGCTGGGGTAGGGGAGCATAAATCTGGTAGGTTTAAGGTGACAGAAGTTTAAAGGAGATCTGAGGGGCTGGTTTGGCAGGTTTCAAAGTTTTAAAGTACATTTATTATCAAAGAATGTATAAATTACACACCTTGAGACTTGTTTGCTTACAGGCAGCCACAAAGCAAGAAACCCGAAAGAACCCAATTACTGTAAAGTAAAATAAAGACCAACACCCGATGTGCAGACAAAAGGAAAAAAACACACAAATTATGCAAACAACATTCCGAACAGGGGGCTGTTTATATGAACGATCTGCCAAAGAAAGTAACCGCGACAGATATACAATTACCTTTCAGGCCTTTGGACAGATATTTGGATGGGAAAGGACAAAAGGGATTAGAGATCAAATCTGGACAAATAAAGGTTAAAGATCTCTAGTTTAATCATCTATCTAGGATTAGCATAGTTAGGCACCAAGGTTGGCATGAAGGGTTGTGCCGAAGAGCTTGTTTCTGTGTTGCACAATTGCAAGGTGCTTTGATCTTGACTGATTTTGGAGTAGATTAACAGGTTGGCACAACTGTGCAATGTTGTACTGGTCCATGTTCTGTGATCATACTACCAGTAGGTGGCAGCAGTAAATCTGGTAATGGTACCATTACATGTGAGAATCTGTGACTTGAATACAATCAAATCCTGTGGTTCAGTTTAATAAAGAGACCAGACCTGTGGTTTCATGTCTGGGTCAAGTCAGAAGTACTGCACGTTGATATTACAATACTAAATAAATTTACACATGTTGCATCTTTATCAGGGTCAAAACCAGAACTTAGAACTGCTCACTACACAGATCAGAGTGTGCATTGCTTGTCAGTGCTATTTTTAAGTTAAGACTTTTATATACAGACTGGATCTTAGGAGAACAACTTCAATCACAGGGACACAGGGAAGGATTTTGCAGAACAGGAAATATTCAGTAAAGGGAAAAGGCTGCAGAGGGGAGGCATAATCCACTTCCATTATTTCCCTAGACTTGCTGGAAAACTGGTATGCAGAATATGGGACTCTTTGGCTAGCCCTAGAGGGTCTTGGTTCTGCTGGCTGTGAATTATATGGGATGTCAAACCTTTCCCAAGCTTTCCACAATCAATTCCTTGGTCTTACTGATGTTGAGAGCCAGGTTGTTATTCTGACACCACACAACCTGCTGATCCTCTCTCTCTGCTGTACACCTCCTCGTCGCCATCTGAAATTCTGCCAACAATAGTTGTGTCATCAGCAAATTTATAGATGGCATTTGAGCTGTGCCTATCCAAACAGTCGTGGGTATAGAGGTACAGCAGTGGGCTACGCATGCATCCTTAAAGCGTGCCCATGTTGACTGTCAGCGAGGAGAAGATGTTATTTCTGATCTGCCGTGACTGTGGTCTCCTGATGAAGAAGTCAAGGATCCAGTTGTAGAGGGAGGTACAGAGGCCCAGGTTTTGGAGCATGTTGAATCGTACTGAAGCTATGATGGAGTTGAATGCTGAGCTATAAACAATAAGCAGAAGTCTGACGTAGATACTGCAACTGTCCAATTGGTCCAAGGCCAAGTGGAGAGCCAATGAAATTGAATCAGCTGTAGACCTATTGCGACAAAAGGCAGATTGCAGCAGGTCCAGGTTCTTGCTTAAGAAGGAGTTGATTCAGGCCATAACCAACCTCTCAAAGCACTTTGTCACAACAGAGCTGAGTGCAACTGGCAGACAGTCATTGAGGCAGCTCAGCTGGCTCTTCTGGGACACGGGCGTGAATGTCACCCTTCTGAAGCAGCTGGGAGCATTCGACTGCAGCAGTGAGAAATTGAAGATGTCCTTGAAAGATCCTGCCAGTTGACTGGCACATTTTCAGCTCCCTACAAGGTATACCCATTGGGGCTGGATGCCCTGCAAGGGTTCAAACTCTTGAAAGATGTTCTGGCATTAGCCTCTGAGACAAACATGGAAGGGTCACCGGAAACTGCAGGGTTTCACACACGTGTCGTTTTATTCTCCTTTTCAAAGTGTGCATAAGCGGCCCCAAAGTTATCATGGAGTGAAGCATCACAGCTATTCATAACGTTAGACTTTGCCTTCTCAGAGGTAATAGCCTGCAAACCCTGCCAGGGCTGATCAGCAACTTCTTGCCAGCTCCAAGAGCAATCTCATCAATCTCATGTGCCTGCTTGTTTCCCAGCAACTTATCCTCTCTCACAAGCTCATTAACTCTTTACGAACAGTAACCACAACCAGCCAATACTTACCTTTGGTGTATAGGAGGTAACCAGAGCACCCAGGGAAATCCATGGAAGAAAGTGCAAACTTCACACACACAGCATTGTTAGTCAGGAACAAACACAAGCTGTTCTGCAGATTCTGGAAATCCAGAAAAACACACAAAATACTGGAGGGACTTCAGCAGGCCAGGCTATGGAAATGAAGGTTTGGGTCTGAGACCCTTCTTCAGGGCTGGAAAGGAAGGGGGAAGAGGCAGGAATAAGAAGGTGGGGGAAGGGGAAGAAGCACAAGCTGGAAGGTGAGAGGTGAAGCCAGGTGGGTGGGGGAGGGGGAATGAAGTAAGAACCTGGGAGGTGCCAAGTGAAAAAGGCAAAGGACTGGAGAAGGAGGAATCTGATAGGAGAGCAGAGCGGACCATGGGAGAATGAGTAGGAGGGGCACCGGGGGAGGTGATAGGCAGATGAGGAGAAAAGGTAAGAATGGGGAATAGAAGAAGAGGGAAAGGGGCGTGGGGTGGGAGGGTAAAAAAGAACAGTTAGAGAAATCAATGTTCACAACATCAGGTTGGAGCCTACACAGACGGAATACAAGATGTTGCTTCTCCAGACGGAGAGAGGCCTCATTGTGGCAGAGGAGAACTGACATGTCAGAACAGAAATGGGGACAGGGATTAAAATGGTTGGCCACCAGGAAATTATGCTTTCTGCTGATGGAGCAGAGGTGCACAGCAAAGTGGACTCCCAGCTTACGTAGAGGAGGATGCATCGGGAGTACCGGATACAGTAGACAACCCCAACAGGTTCGCAGGTGAAGTGTTGGCTCACCTGGAAGGACTGATTGCAGCCCTGAATGGGGGTAAGGAAGGAGGTGAATGGGCAGGGGTAGCCCTTCTTCCACTCACAGGGATACATGCCAGGAGGGAGATTAGTGAAGAGGGACAAATGGATAAAGGAATCAAGGAGAGAGCAATCCTTGTGGAAAGCAAATAGAGGAGGAAAGGGGGGGGGGGAATGGAGACACCTCTTCCTCCTTTATTAGGGAGAGAGAGAAGCTGGAGTATGTCGAATACCGGGTGAAACGCAAAGTCTTTGGGGTAACTGCAAGTCTGTGTCTTTGCTATTGCTTCGTTCACACTTGACTGCTTGGCGGAGGAGCCAATGCTTGTTTTTTTTGCTGGTGGTGGGAGGGGGATTGTTGCTCGCTGCCGCTTACACATGGGAGGTGGGGAGCTGGGGGTGGACTTTGGGGTTCTACCATTTAGTTGTCATTCATTCTTTGGGGCACTCCTCTGTTTTTGTGGATGGTTGTTAAGAAAAAGCATTTCAGGATGCATATTGTACATTAAATTGTACTTTTGAACTTTTGAAAGATGTATTTGGTGGTAGGATCCCATTGAAGATGGCAGAAGTTGTGGTGAATGATGTGTTGGATGAGGAGGATCATGTAGGGGTAGGTGAGGACAAGAAGACAAGAGGGATTCTATCCCTGTTAAAGCTGTGTGAAGATAGGGTGAGTGGGAATATCCAGGAAATGCGGGTGAGGGCAGCATCAATGGTGGAGTAAGGGAAGTCCATTATTTGAAGGAGATGCTCTTCTCAAATGTCTGGGAAACATATGCAGCACAGACAAAGAAACTGAGAAAAGGGAATAGCATTTTTACAGAAGGCAGGGTGGGAAGATGTTTAGTCAAGATAGCCTTGGAAATCAGTAGGTGTCCATCAGAAGATGTCCATAGGCAGTTTGTCTCCAGAGATGGACACAGAGATCAAAAGGGGAGGGAGGTGACAGAAATGGAGTAAGTGGGCAGGGTGGAAGTTAGGGGCGAAGTTGATGAAATTGATGAGTTCAGCATGGAGGCATGAAGCAGCACTAATGTAGCGCTGGAAGAGTTGGGGAACAGTACCATGGAAGATTTGGAACATGTATTGTTCCACGTAGCCGATGTAAAGGCAGACGTAGCTGTGGCCCTTACAGGTGATCCTGAAGTTAGGAGAAAGTGTGAGGGGCCAAAGTGGTTTGAACAATCAACACTACCTGACATCACTCATTACCCAGATGCTCATGCCTCCCACTCAGTACACTCGGTCCTCGAGTAATCTTGCGCAGATCCAGGCGATTATTCCTCACCTGTGTCCCTCATGGGGCAAAAGGCACAATCCATACCCCACGCTTCACCGTATAAACAGCAGCACTCCGTGTAGGTAGTCCTTCGTTCCACCAAAGGCGAGCCGCACACAAACTGACTGTTCACCACCTGCCAGCATATGTCCTCTTCGCTCTGTTGTACTGAAAGAATAAAATTGAGGAAGGAGGGACAGAGTTTAGAAAACGTCTCCAGCATCACCATCTGAGGAAGACATACAAAAATCTATTTTCACTGCTCTGTGGATACACACACATGCCTCATCGTTTCCGTAATTCTTGTTACTAGGAACAGAATTAGGTCATCCAGACTGCCTCCCCCTGAGTTTGTTCAATTAGATCTTGGCTCAGCTGCCACATAACTCATTCTACCCTCCATTTTCCATGCCCCTTGCCAGCAATGATGTTGCAATGTCCATTTGCACTTTTGTACTTACCAATGAGCTTTTCCTGGGAGAAATGTATTTTCACTTTTCATTACCCTCTATCTCTTGGCATCATTCCTAAATATCTCAGCTATGACTTCAAGGCTATACCCTGTTAGATATGGATCTCCAAAAGAGGAAAGAGCTTCCCTCTATCTATCCCATCGTGTAATTTAATCTGCATTCATATTATTGGCTGGTGACTGATTGAATTTTACTTTTAGGAGGGAGCGTTAAGTGTGTTAGAACCCACCCGCAAGGTACGCAAACCATAACATGTTTGTGTGAAGAGGAACTAAACAAGTTTCTGCATGTGTTTTAACTCTCTCTGGTCTCCACAGGAGTAACCGAATGCTGGTCTCTCCAGCTGCGGAAGACAAAATATTTTCACCCACTTGGGAAGTAGTTCATCCATAAGCCAGCAAACGAGTCCAGAAAAGCAAACAGGACTTTGAAAGGAACTTAGACATCAGGGCACCGAGTGCTTGTACAGCTGCTGTTAGCCCGTGTCTTTTCAACCCAGGCGGTGCCTGACTTTCTCCTTAGCAGATGCACTCAAGAGTCAGATCCTGATTATTCCTACATCTCATTGTGAGGTCTGCCAAGAGAACACCAGTACATAAGGGAACTTGGACCACAGACCAGTACAGGACTGGAACAGCACCTTCCACCAACAATGTGCCAAACCAATTAAATTAGTAATCAAGTGGCTAAAATCTAATCTGCCTACACAATGTCCACATCCTATTTTCCTTGCATTCATCTGCCTACCTAAGCGTCCCTTAAAAGTCTCTAATGTTTCTGCCTCTAACCACTACCCTAGACAGTACATTCTAGCCACCCTCCACTCTGTGTGTAAAAATCTTGCCCCTCCTTTGAAATTAGCCCTTCTCACCTTAACTGCGCACTCTCTGATATTAGACATTTCAACCCGTGGAAAAAGATATTGTCTGTCTACTCTATCTATGCCTCTTATAAATCTCTATCAGATCTTCCCCCAGCCTCCACCACTCCAGATAAAACAACCCAAAGTTTGTCCAACCTCTTGCTATGCCCTCTAATCCAGGCAACACCCTGGTAAACCACTTCTGCACCCTCCCCAAAGCCTCAACATTCTTCCTATAATAAGGCATTCAATAATAACTGTATTCAATATTCCAGATGTAGCATAACTAGTTTTATAAAACTGCAACACATAGTAACTTTTTGACTTTTGAATTCAATGACTCGACTAATATGGGCAAGCATATGCCATTTTAACCACCTGTGTAGCCATTTTCAGGGAGCGATGAAGTTGGACCCCAAGATCCCTCTGTACATCAACACTGTTAAGGATCTTGCTTTTAACAGTGTATTGTTTCTTTACATTTGACCTACCAAGGTGCAACACTTCACATTTGGCCGGGTTAAACTCCATCTGACATTTCTCTGTCGTGTCTACAAATTATCTATATCCCATTGTATTCATTACCAGTCTTTTCCACTATCCACACAACAACCAATCTTCATATCATCTGCAAACTTACTAACCCAGCTATCTACATTTTCCTCTAGATCATTTATAAATAACATAAACAGCAGAGGCCCCAGCACACATCCCTGTGGAATACCACTAACCCCCAACTAGAATAAGTTCCTTCAACCGCTACCCTCTGTCTTCCATGGGCAAGCCAGTTCTGAATCCAAACTGCCAATTCACCATGGATCCCATCCACCTTAATCTTCTGAATGACCCTCACATGAGAGACTTTGTGAAACTCCTTACTAAAATCCATGTACACAACATCTACAGCTCTTTCTTCATCAATCACCCTTGTCATCTCGTTAAAAAATTCCCTCAAGTTAGAAAGACACAACTTGCCCTGCACATCCTACCTGATTAGACCATGGTTTTACAAATGCTCAGAAATCCTACCTCTAAAAACTCTCTCCAGTAATTTTCCTACCACTGACGTGAGATTCACTGGTCTATAGTTTCCAATATTATCCCTGATTCCCTTCTTGAATAATGGAACAACATTAGCTACTCACCAGTCCTCTGGGCCCTCGACTGAGGCTAGATATTGGTCAAGGCCTCAGCAATCACTTCTCTTGTCTCTCTCAATAACTTGGCTATATCCCATAAGGCCCTGGGGACTTATCCACATTGATGCTCTTCACCATCACCTACTTCTACCTCAAGGTGCCCGAGCATATTAATAAGCTCAACACAGGCCCTTCTCCTTGGTCAACACTGCTGTAAGATACATATTAAGAGCCTCACCCACATCCTCCACATCCAAGAAAATGTTTCCCTCTTAATCCTTAGGTTGTCCTATCATCTTCTTAGTTATCCCCTTGCTCATGATGTGTGTATACAATGCCTTGGGATTCTCTTTAAACCTACTTGCTAAGGACTTTTCATGGCCCCTCAAGGCTTTCCTAATTCCCTTCTTTATTTCTTTTCTTCCTTCTTTGTAAACCTCAAGGGCTCCGTTTGACCCTTGCTTCCTAAGCTTTACATACTTTCCCTTTTTCTTCTTGACTAAATTCATCACCTCTCTCAACCTCCAAGGTTCTCTTACCTTGCCATCCTTGTCCTTCCTTCTGGCCAAAACATACCTGTCCCGTACTCTGTGCAGTTGGTCTTTAAACATTCTCCGTATGTCAGATACGGACTTGCCCAAAAACAGCAATACCCAACTAACTCTCCCAAATTCATGCCTACTGCTGTTGTAATTTATCCCGCTCCAACTAATACCGTCCCACCAGGTAACAAGATCTAGTGACTGCCTCTCTAGTGCCAAATAATCCCAAATAGAGAGGGAAGATATAATTATAGTTCAAAACTTCCTTGCCTCTAGACCTGAATACACCTTACAATTGAGCAAGAGTTCTAAAAACTGGCAACCACCCAACATCATCTCCTCGTCCAAGTCCTAAGTGGCCAACTTCTTGTCATGAGAGGCTATCCTAATTTCCAACTGTTTAGCCTGTGGAAACAACCACCCAGGGTCCACTTGGCCATTCTACACACGTTGTCTGAACTCCAGTTAATGTAGCCCAACCTTACTCAGTTGTTCCTTGTAGGAAATCTGTCCTGGACTCAGTCTGGTATATCTGTGCTTCATGATCTAAAAATGGGCATATACTGGTTCCCATGGAATATATGTTGCATAATTCAATGAGGAGGGCTCAAAGAGAATGACTGTAGTAGCAGCCAGCTTTCAAAACTCCTCAGGATCTGGAGTAGTCTGAGCAGGTTGGAAGTAGCAAATCTCATACTGACTATTAAAAAAAGGGGAAAAAAAAATAGGGAGCTGGAAACCACTCAGTTGTCACCTGTTGTTAACAACTTTTTGCAGAGATCAATGCATAATACCCAAAATGTGGTCTCACCAGAGCCATTTGCAATCTCAGCAGGACTTCCTTAGTCATGCATTCCTTCTCCTTGTAACTAATGCTGGATCTGTTTACTTGGTTCCTGCATCTTATTTCGATCCCCTGGTACAATGGTATTATTTGCCAAGACAAAGAAGCTGCTGGCTTTTGCTTCAATAGCTGGATGGGATTCAGGACTTGCAAAGCAAAGGCGGATGTCCTAAACTATTCAAGCAGTTGGTGGCTGATGCTGAGCAACTGCTCACCAGTGTCGGTCACTATAGGGACCCCAGCAGAAGGGTGCCAATTTCCACAGATTAAATGGCCATTTGAACTGTGAATAGTAGAAACATGGGTGGGTTAATGTGGATGTGGGAGAATAAAATTGGATTTGTATAAAATGGATGTGTGATGGTCAACCAGGATTCATTGGGTCAAAGCTCCTGCTTCCATGCTGTAAACTCTATGACTCTATAATTATAGGAAATTGTACACTTGAATCAATCTGATTGAACTAAAACTGTTTTTATCCTATTGTCAACTGTTCTTTCTTCACTTTGTAATCAGCGGACCTCTTGCCTCAAGTCCAATAAGCAGCGTACCCAGCCTCAGTGTTGGGAACTAATACCATTAGATATAGGAGCAGATTTAGGCTCATCAAATCTGCTCCACCATTTCATCATGGCTGATCCATTTCTCTCTCAGCTGCAATCTCCTGCCATCTCCATGTATCCTTTCATTCCCTAACTAATCAGGAATTTGATAATAGCATGAATATCAAATCTTCCTTCCAGCAAAAAAAATCCCTCCCCTCTTCTTCTCTTCCCCACTCCAGCCTCTTACATCTTCCCAGCTGCCTATCACATCCCTCTTGTCCCCCACCTCCTTCCTTTTCTCCTATGTTCCACTCGCTTTCCTTCATCTCCAGCCCTTTACCTTTCCCACTACCTGACTTCACCTATCCATTCATTGCCATGGATGGCTGAGGAGGTCGAATCATATTTAAAGAAATGGTTGACTGGTTCTTGGTTAATCAGGACAGCAAAGCTTACGGGGAGAAGGAAAGAGAACGGGGTTGAGAGGGATAATAAATCAGCCATGATGAAATAGTGGAGCAGACTCAATGGCCTGAAGGGCCTAATTCTATTCTTACGTCTTACAGTATGAACTGTTAGTCTTAACCACTCACCATTCAACATAACTGTGGGCGATCTACCCCAGGCCTCAGTTCCACCTCTGTAAGATCCCCATTACTCTCAATTCACCCATCTTTGAAAAATGTATCTACCTCCCGTTTACATGTTTCTAATCATCTAGTCCCTACCACCACTGGGGTAGAAATTTACACAGATTTTCCACTCTCTGCAAGAAGGAAGCTTTATTTTATTTAGTGGCACAACATGATAACAGGCCCTTTCATCCCAGTGAGCCAGTGCTGCCTAATAACACACGTAACCAATGAAACTCCTAACCCGTATGTTTTTGGAATGTGGGAGGAAACCCACGTAGTCACAAGGTGAACATACAAACTCCTTACAGACAAGAGTGGAATTGAACCCAGCTTGTTGGCATTGTAGTAGTGTTACTCTAACCACTATGCTACCACACTGCTCCAAATTTTCTACCTTCCTTAATTTTTAAATGACTGGCCCTTTACCTTGAAACTATGAGCCTTCTTGTACAAAACTCACCCACTGTGAATACACCTATCAACCTTATCATGGCCCCTTAGAAGCTTACATGTTTCATATAAGATAGGTACAGTTTTTTTCTGATGTAAATTCAAATGAAGGGAAGTAATGCCCCACATTAATGCACAGTGATCAAAGCTGGGACATACCCGCAGGGTCCGGTGAATGAATGCAGCGTTTTCCTGAAGAGTCCAGGACCAATGGATAGATGCAGAAACAGTTGTATGAGCCATCTGTGTTAATGCATTGACCACCGATACAGTTTGAAGGATCCTGACATTCATCTATATCTAGAAACAAGGTTCAGAGTAAATTCATTATCCAAGTACATATATGTCACCATATACAACCCTGAGATTCATTTTCTTGTGGGCATTCACAGCAAATACAAGAAACAAAACAGAATCAATGAAAGAGCACTGCCAACCAAAGTGTAAACAAAGCAGCAAATTGTGCAAATACAAAAAGAATAAATAATAATAATAATAATAATAATAATAATAATAATAATAATAATAATAATAATAATAATAATAATAATAAATAAATAAGCAATAAATATCGAGAAAATGAAATCATGAGTCCTTAAAAGTGAGTGTGTAAGTTGTAGGAACAGTTCAGTGAAGTTGAGTGAAGTTATCCCCTCTGGTTCAAGAGCCTGAAGGTTAAGGGGTAATAACTGTTCCTGAACTGACATCATGGAGTTAGGTGAACAGTAAAGCATAAATGGGTAAAGTTAAACCAACAATACTACAGCAGTTCCAAGATGCTGATCCCCATAGTCTAATTAGGATTCTGAATAGAAGAAACTTTATCTGAGGTATTCAAATCTTCTTCATTGTAGTATGTGTTTAATTGTAGATGATGAACAGATTCTTCTAGGTCAGCATGTGGCCACTGAGTACACAGGTAAACATTTCATCCGGATATCAAGAGTGTCACAACACGTGACTTTACTTCTTTCAATTGTGTGGATTCTGTGCACACAAGTATAGAGCAGAGAAACACTGACTCTATTAAATCACTGATTCATTCAGCAATAGCTGAGGGCAACTCATCCCTTGTGTGCAAGTTCTCTGATTGGTCTCATCATTCCTTACAGTGTATCCTCCACGTTTTATTCAAATTCTCTTAGCCAACTAGTTTCATGCACTCAACCATTTGGGGTTACTCTTTTCCATTCTGCCTCCAACCATTACAACACAGTTCTATAGTGGACGTCAAATTATTTGGAAAGCATTCCACTTTCATTGAGGAAAGATGATGTCCACATCGATTGAAGGTCGAGCATCTAGGTGCTTCCAAGCAGAGAAGTAATATATAACAGGCCTTACTTTAAATATATATTAATTTTTGGGATTTATCATCAATACCCCATTACTCTTAAGTGAACAAACTGTTGCAAACAAACCAGACTGATGGGTCTAGAACAGGGGTTCCCAACCTTTTTAAAGCCATGGTCTCTTACCATTAATCAATTCATATCTAAGCCTCACTTAGTGAGGACAGCAGATTTCCTCCACCGAACGAGAACTGTGAACTGGACAGTATTTTACAACAATCCACTAGTTTCAGGATTGTCATCACTGATACATGCTCTTATTGCAGATTGATTTAGTTACTTGTATTTAAATTCCCCGGGCATTGTGAGAGTCACTTTAAGGGCACAGTTATTCAGCTAACGAGAATGAAGCACAATTAGATTCCCGGTACGAGGAAATGGGAGCAATGCACAAAAAGGGGGAGGTGGGGGAGGAACTCAGCAGGTCAGGCAGCATCTATGGTGAGAAATGGACAGTCAACATTTCGGGTCTTCATCGGGATCGTAAAGGAAGGGGGAGACAGCTAGTGTTAAAAGATAGGTGGGGGGTGGAGCAAGAACTAGCAGGTGATAGGTGGATCCAGCAAAAGGGGCGAGAAAGACAGGTGGGGGGGGCGAAGAGTGTGAGTGACAGAACATAAGAGCAGTACAGCACGATAAAGTCTCTTCAGCCAACAATATTGTACTAACCTATATACAGTCAACTTAACCCTCCCCTTCTACATAGTCTATAACATTCCATTTTTTAATGTACGTGTAACTATCTAAGATTCTCTAGTGGATCAGCCTCTGCCACACGCCTGCCAGTGCATTCCAGACACTCACCACGCTGTGTAAGATTCCTACCTCTGATACTTCCCTTAATCACCTTAAGCAGGTGTGCTCTTCCACTGGCTCTTGCCATCCTGGACAAATGTCTCTGGCTGTCCATTCTATCTATGCTTCTCATAATCTTGTACACCTCTACCAAGTCACTTCTCACTCTCCTTTGTTCCGAAGAGAAAAGTCCTAGTTCACCCTACACTTCCTGATAAGACATGTTCTCTAATCCCGGAAAAATCCTGGTAAATCTCCTCTTCACCCACTCTGAAGCTTCCACGTCCTTCCAATAATGAGGCATATGAATTGAGCACGATCCTCTTAGGTGTGGTCTAACTACACTCAACTCATGACTCTGAAATTCAACACCTCCCGATTAATGAAAGCCAGCACACCATACCACCTTAACCACCTTTTGCATAGCAACTCTGAGGGGTCTATAGACTTGGACCCCAAGATCCCCTGTTCCTCTATCTGACAAGAACCCTGCCATTAACCTTGTAGTCCAACTTCAATTTTGATCCTCCGAAGTTTATCACTTCACCCTTTTTCAGACTGAACTCCCATCTGTCATTTCTGTGTCCAGTTCTGTATCCTGTCTACATCCCATTGTAAATTGCAACAATCTCCTACACCGTCCATAACACCTCCAACCTTTGTGTCATCTGCAAACTTACTAACCTAATCCTCCACTTCATCATCCAAGTCACTTATAAACAAAACTCACAAAGAGCAGTGGTCTCAGAACAGATCCCTGCAGAACACCACCACTCACTGACCTCCAATGCTGATTGAAAAACTGGGATATCATAGGTAGAAGCAACAAAGGGCCGAAGAAGATGAAATCTGAAAGGACAGAGGACCATAGAACAACAGGAGGAAGTGAGAAGGGAAACCATCGGGAGGAATGTGTGGGTGATAGGCAGATGGAGAGGGTGGAAGAGACGGAAAAGATTGGAAGATGGCACTGGGATAAGGGAAAAAGGGTAGAGGGGAGTGGTTACTAGAAGTTAGAAAAATGGGTGTTCATGCCTTCAGGGTGAAGACTGCCAGGGTGGAATAGGAGGAACAGTTCCTCTAATCGTGTCTAGCCTCAATGTGGCAGTAGAGAAAACTGTGGACAGACATGTTGTTGTGGGAATGGGAAGTGGAATTAAAATGGCTGCCCACTGGGAGGTTCTGGGTGTTGCCGCAGACAAATCAAAAGTACACAGTGAAGCAATCTCCCAAATTGCATGGTGTCTCACCAATGTCGAGAAGGCCAGAACGGGATGCAATAAATGATTCTGATAGTTTTACATGTGAATGACTGCTTCACCTGCAAGGACTGTTTAGGGCCCTGAATGGTGATGAGGGAGGAGGCATAGGGGCATGTGTAACACAGTATGGTTGCAGGGATAGGCACCTGGAGAGGGATCTAAGGGAAGGAACAAGTGGACAAGGAAGTTACTAGAGAGAGCAAGTCCCATGGAAAGCAGAAAGGGGAAGGGAAGGGAAGATGTACCTGGTGGTGAGATCTTATTGGAGATGGCAGAAGTTGTGAAGAAAGGTAAGTTGAATTCACAGATTCCTTGAGTTGTAGGTGTTGACTAGGTGCACTCTATCCCATTTAGGTCTGGGGAGGATGGTGAAAGTGAAGCAGTCAAAGTTGGAAAGTTTGTTGAAGTGGTGGAAAGCATTCCAGGGACTAGGAACTGTTTCAGGCAGTATCTATTTAAACAGCAGACTTCTAGTGCTCACGCCCATTCTGTGTCTACACACATGGTCTAAAGCAATATGGGCAATGAAAAAGGATGGAAATGGGCACTGGACAAATTTTTACAGCAATGTACTGTACATATCTGGAAGATTCTCTATGAATTTGTAAATGCTTACACACTCCAGGTGTAAAATCATGGCAGGTCCATAATTTCTATTCAAAATCAACTTTTCTTCAAAATTTATTTGTGTGGCCCACATGAATTCTGCACTAAATTGCAGAATCTCTCGGCTACTGTACTTATGCCAAGCCTCGGGTAACACGTGTGGAACATCAATCAAATGTCCATTCAATCTCAAAACCAGAACATACCTTCTGAGTCTGGAGACTGAGTGCAGCGTTTTCCTGAAGGGTCCAGAACCATTGGAGGAGTGCAGAAGCAGTTGTACGAGCCCTCGGTGTTAATACACTGCCCATCGACACAGTTGGTCTCATCTTGGCACTCGTCAATATCTGGGAATTAAACAGGAACAGTTTGTGCAACAAATATCTATCTAATAAGTAAAAGTTGCAAAAGCAATAAAAATATTTTAAGTGTTAAGTGTCTACAGAACGCACTGGAACAACTCCCTAATACAGGTGGCGTATCTCTTATCTGAAATTTCAAAATCCAAAAATCACTGAGATGGGACATTTTTTGAGGGTTGACATAACATCACAAATGGAAAATTCCACGAGGCACAGGGAAGATTCCAGGGCGACGTGCAAGTCTTTGCCCACCACAGACAGGTCTGAGACGTGACCTCGCATATGCAGTGAACAAAAGTTTATGAAAATAGAAAAGCACTGCATAATGCAAAAATTGAAGATTTGATCGTGTATTGAAAGAGTGGATTTGTTAGCATCTGAGTGAACACATGTCGCTTAATGGTATGCTGATCACAAAACATGCACAGATCTATCGCGGCATACTAAAAACTGAAGACCGTTGTGAACACTCAGCAGGCAGGTTGCAGAAATTTAAGAAAAGGTGCGGCATTACATTTTTAAAGATTCATGGTGATAAAGCATCTGCTGATCATGAAGCAGCAGTGAAATTCATTGATGAGTTTGCCAAGATGAAAGTCTAACATGCTGAACGGCTGCATCAGTACATAATTTTGATGAACAAGTGTAGGATAAAGACTGCTTACCGGTAGCACATAAATTCAGAGTCAGAACTTACAGTGATCACAGGATAGCTCATTAAATATTCCAAAATTCAGAAAGGTCTGAAATCTGGAATAGTTCTGGCCCCAAGCATTTCGGAAAAGGGGTACTCAACCTGTACTATCTCCCAAACCTCCGACTCCCTGTTTCTGTGTAATAAACATGGTAAAATGGACACGTGGTGGTGAGGAAGAATTGTGGGCCATACCATGCTCCAGCAGCCCATTCGGCTGAGGTGCTGAGTGAGCATTTAGTTAAGATGTGAGGCAACTGCTGGGAAACAACTGCGTCACAATTGGTGTGCCTGCCTCAGGTGGGGATGATGGGTAGAAATGGTAAGCCAAGACATATTGAAGCTCTCAGTAACTTCCTCAATATCAATGTAAACTAACATCAATATCAACAACAATCCATTATCCTGTCATCACCCAAAGCATTAAGTCAGCTTTACACTTTCAAACTCCTGTTTTTTGTTTCCAGTATTTCCTGTTTTTAACCTTAGCTTTCCTGTCTATATAGTGAAACTTAAGGTTTTGATTCAGCAATAGTTATGTGGTAATTCTTAGAACAGCACTTACATTTTTTGTCAATATCTCAAAGCAGTGTCACTGGTTGTGATTTTGTTTTTAAAAGAAACTATTTTGGAGAGAATTTACCTTCTACCTTTTTTTAAGTTTCACGCGTTTGATTCTGAAAAGATCACCTGCTAGTGACACAGTGGCGTGGATTTAACTGAGAGCTGAAACACAGAGGCTGTGTTTCAATTCCGTGCATGGTCCTCCTCGCACGGAGCCGGAGTGTCTTGGCATCACTTTAAAGCACAAAGACAGTTGCTGTGCCTAATCGATAAGTAAATAATTTTAAATACAGTGTATCTGTCATTTAAGTCTTGCCAGCTGATCCCCTGAACTACAGGGCTGGGAAAGTTGATAGGCTGAAGGGGAATGACAAACGGCACTGGGATCCCAGGACAGACCCAAAATGAAGGCTGCTCGGGGGCAAGATGTTGACATGGGACAAGCCACGGAGTCATACAGCATGGAAACAGGCCTTTGGTCCACTGATCATCAAGCACCTTCTCACACTACTCCCACATTCCCACTGTCTCACCCAAAGATCCTGAGAGGCAAGTTTTTAGATGGTTAGCAGTTGCTAGGTGGTGGAGTCACTGGGTAAGGGTATCAGCATTGCAAAAGGAGCACAACTTGCACTAATTTATGAAGCTCCCAGGTCCTGAACAATGCACGGATACCTCAAAAGTTAACTGTACCGAAAAAAAACCAAGTTATTTTAACTTCAATTCCACAGACCACTCCCACTCCGATATGTCTGTCCATGGCCTCCTCTACCGTCAAGATGAGGCCACACGCAGGTCGATGGAGCAATACCTTATCTCCCGCCTAGGTAGCCTCCTTCCTGCCGGCATGAACATCCAACTCACTGACCTCCGTTGATACCGCTGCCCCCCACCCTTACCCCCATCCCTATCTATTATTTTAATCTGGTTCTCTTTCTCTCTCTTTTTCCCCCCTCACTATAATCTCTTGCCCCCAGCCCTACCTTTCTTTCTCTTTTATTTCCCATAATTCTCCACCTTTCCCCTAGTCCATTTCCCTCCAGCCTATCACTTCCCAGCTCTCTACTTTATCCCTCCCCCCACTTCTTATCCCCCCCTTGACCATCCCATGTTACTTCACTCCTGATGAAGGGTTTCGACCGGAAACATTGTTATTACCTCCTCCCAGAGATGCTGTCTGGCCTGCTGAGTTCTGCCAGCATTTTGTGTTTTTTATTTATTTCCAGCATCTGCAGATTCACTGGTGTTGCAAGTTATTTTAACCCCTTCTTTGCTGCATTTCTGGCAGTTTTACCATATCCCCAACCCACCTTTTTTTTATTTATTGAGTCCCATGTTTTTCACATTGGCACACGCTAGTTCATCACAGCTGCATATACCTATTTGCCTTTCCTTGCTGCCTCTCACTCATTCCATTTCTCTTTCTTAAGATACTAGTCCTTCAGTGATCAGCTATTACACAGTTGTAATTTTCAATTATATCATGAGTTCCACAGAAAACTTACCCAGACAATGCAGTTTAACTGGATCATAGTACAGGCCTTGTCTACAGTAACACTCATAGCCAGGCTCTGTGTTCATGCAAGCCCCATTCTTACAGATCTCCTCTCCAAACAAAACACATTCGTTGGCATCTGTGAACAGAAGATCTTTGTGAGAAACGAACTGCAGAGCGGACATCTGATTCCAATCAAACCAGAGCGCAGTATCTTCCAAAACACTCAATCCACAGGGTCTTATCCAATGCTGTCACTATCCTTGGCACTGCTATTGAGTCCATAACCATTTAGATGCATTACATAGAGATCTGGACAAAGCAGAGGATGAAAGTTATTTCATCACATAATTATTATGATTGAAGGAGGCTTTTACTTCACTGGTCTCCTGCAGAGTTCGCTCGTTCATCGAGTGACAGAGGCGATCGTGGTCATGACCGTAATTGTCCTTGGCAAATTTTTCTACAAAAGCGGTTTGCTGCTGCATTCTTCTGGATAGTGTCTCTACAAGACAGGTGACCCCACCCATTATCAATACTGCTCAGAGATTGTCTGCCTGGCGTCAGTGGTTACAAAACAAGGACTTGTGATTTGCCCCGGCTGCTCATACAACTCCACTACCTGCCCCCATAGCTTCATGTGACCCTGATCAGTGGGGGTGGGGGGGCGCTAAGTAGGTGCTACACCTTGCCCATGGGTGACCTGCAGGCTCGTGGAGGGAAGAAGCGCCTTACACCTCCTTTGGTAGAGACGTATCTCCACCCCACCACCCTTCCTGCCGAGTAGTTAATTCATTTCAGGGTTGCCAACAGCTCGAAAATGTACAGAACCTCCCAGTTTTGGGGAACAGACTCAGATAAGGACCTAACCTGTACTATGGTCCAATTGGTCTCTAGACCCACCTGATGCTAAGTACTGATCCCATTTGATATTTTGTCAGAGACAGAACTTAGGATCTGCTGGAATGGGCACCATGGAGCAAATCTCTATCATTAATTGCTGTTACAGATACAATGGGCTTGAATGAGCTCATTATCCCTGTCCCAACCTCTATCTCAGATTTTATCCTTGCAATTTGAGGGATTCCTAGATGATGCCAATGGTGAAAATAACAATGGAATCACTAAATACTTGTTCACTGAGATTGAAGTTTTTGATAAAAATATGCAGCTTTCGTGATTTTTTTCTGAATGCCCTAGAATGCCAGTTTTGGAGTTTAAAAGCAGGATGGATAACTTAAGAGATCTTCTGCTATATTTTACTTTTTCCTTCTTCATTTATATAATGTAACATTATAATGTGAGATTTCACTGCTAAAGTAATGG